>NC_067240.1:23455357-23772321 GCF_019924925.1 Ctenopharyngodon idella
GATCTCTGACCCAGTTTGTGTTTGCCGGGTTCCATGGCTGCAATGCGCTATGCAATGTGTTTTCCGCTGGCAACCTGGGGTGTCGAAATACTATTGGTACCAAAAACAAAACCAGACATTTAGACACGGAAAACACATTTCAAAGTAGAATAACTGGCTGTAGCTTTGTCTTAGCATATTCAAAACCAATTATATACAGCATCTTTATAATTGTGCTGTTGTACTACATATTAACACGGTTGGGTTTCTTGAGGCCTTGTGCAGATAGCTTGCTTGGAATATTCGGTTCAGTTCAAGAAATAAACTTGTTATTCAACAGCAAATGTGTTTATTGGATAGCCAACAGTTACATTTAAAAAATGACCCCAAAATGTTTAATTATTTTATTCATATTTTTTTCTGCCCTCTGCCTATGCACCTTATGAATATTCATATAGGATAAGTATGAACCACTTTAGAGGTGGTTGAAATGACAACTTTAAATCAAACAAATGTTTTTTTGTTGTTGTTGTTTTTTACTATTTAGAAATGATCCTAATATATGTGCCATTTTCAAAATTCAAACTCTCTTCAAAGAAAAGAAAACAGAACAGCAAAAGAAGAAGTAAAAGCTTTTAGTTCCTTGTTTTCAGGGACAAATCATTCAAATAATGATTGCTGACAGGGCTACTTCTATGAAACTTGATGATACAGTAAATTTCACTTGTATTGAGGAACTGTCTAGATTAATCATGGGTGAAGAAATGTTATTTCATTTTGTCCAGTCTGCAGCAGGGGTGTTTTCTCCAAGGAGGCAGTGCCACCTAAAAAATTGGCATGAGGAAAATAATCAAAAGTACAAAAATGAAACCAACCAAATATTATGAAATATGAGATGAAAAAGTGTGTTAAGCACTTAGTTTGTAAAGTCACTCTGGCCAACAGGGACACAAGCGTATAACGTTTCAAAGCCATGTTTAATAATTATAGCCAAATGACAGATTGTATTAAAGGGATAGTTCACCCAAAAAGGAAAATTCTGTCATAATTTTTTCACCCTCAAGTTGTTCCAAACCTGTATGAATTTCTCTCTTCTGCTGAACACAAAAGAAGATATTTTGAAGAATGTCGGGATCAAACAGTTGATGGGACCCATTGACTTCCATATTATTTTTTCCCTCCATACTATGGAAGTCAATGAATTTCCATTGGACTAAAAAATCCAAAAGCAATACAAAGTTTCTCATTTGAGAAGTCCACCACAGGGCGCTGAAATTACATCTGCACTTAACTGCTTTAATGGAGATTATGGTATATATTATCGCATGCATAAAGGTCAAGTGTGGTCATTATTGAACAAGTAAGAGCCTTTTCAGTGGAACTTATCAAAACTACAAAAGTTATTAGAAAACTAATAACCTATTAGCTTCCTTTTGGCTGCTATAGTATACTATTAAGCCACAAATGGGCTTTCTCATAAAATCTCAAATATATGCTGTACTGAAGTTTGAGAATTTGTTCTTTGTCATTACATTGGACTTTTTCAATCAAACCACCCGAGACATTTCCATTACACTTTCATGCTACATTTAACGCTTTGACTTTTGGTTAACAGGTTCTGATAGCGTTACTAGACTGTATAGATGAGCTGAAGTTTCATTTGACCTTAGAAAACTCACTGTTAGCATTAGGTGGTGACTATCTTAGTAGAGGTATCTTAGGCCAAGGGTTTTTAAACCAGGGCCTGGAAACCACCAAGAGGCTTCAATGGGGTGCTAGGAAGAGTTCTGAAAAAGGTGCAATTATTTAGTATATACATTTATATATTTCCTTTCATACTCAAGATAATATTTTATATATTATCTTTAAATTAATATTACATTATATGGATCAGATTTAATAAATATAGTTTAGTAAGAGGTCATTCACAAGGGAATCTTATTTCCTTAGGTACATTTATATGTATACATTTGGCAGATGCTTGCATTGTTTCAGTTCATGTACTCCCAGGGAATCAAAGCCATGACCTTGGTGTTACTAGCGGCACATGCTACTGTTTGAGCTACAGGAATGCCCAAGGTAACTTGAGTTATTATTTGATCAATGCATCATTGTCTGTGTCCCTAGCTGGCTTTTCTTCTTTACACATTTACCTTCATGAATAATAAAACATGAATATCATATAGGCACTGTTATATCCATCTGGTTATGGCCTCTTGTGAAATAAGAATGTGATCCTTTTGTACAAGACACTAAACTCTTGTTGATGTGTGTGTCTTGAGAGCAGTGCCTCAACAAAACATAAGACAAATTCTGACTGGTACCTTCAAGCCTTAGTCCAGTCCAGACATACTACTTTGAGGAGTTCTTTAGACTTACAACAAAGGTAGCGGGATCTACCTTTGGCGAGTGGCTTCTCTGTGAATAAATTCTCTACTCTGTCAGTTTTGCAGTGTATACCACCCCCTGACTCAACAGTGCGCCGAGATGGGAATTAATTGAGCGGTTTTGGAGGACGCAACCTAGAAGCTCCAACATACCAGTGCTTGTATTAGATGAGATCAATACTTGGATGACTACAGCTTTAAAGTTTGTGACAGTCTGAGTCGACTGTTGTTTCTTTTGCGCCGCATTTGTTTTCTTCCTTGCACTTTTTCATTTAACTGAGGGACGACTTTAAATGACATTGATAGGAAGGTTGAAGGACTGCTGCAAGAAGAAATCGTTCCCCAGACATGTCAGACCCGCTTGCAGGGGTGTGAAGTAACGAATTACAAATACTCACATTGCTGTAATTTAAGTAGTTTTTATCAGAAAATTAACTTTAAAAAAATTGCGTACATTTACTTTTACTTGAGTACATTTTAAGTGGTGTATTGTAGTTACAATTAGCATCAAGCTACTAGGGCTGTCCCCGACTAAAGATTTTTCTAGTCGACTAGTAGTAGTAGTTCATTTAAGCCATTAGTCAACTAATGACACATTTATATAAATTTATATTTCATATACACTATATTGCCAAAAGTTTTGGGACGCCTGCCTTTATGTGCATATGAACTTTAATGACATCTCATTCTTATTCCATAGGGTTTAATATGGAGTTGGCCCACACTTTGCAGCTATAACAGCTTCAACTCTTCTGGGAAGGCTTTCCACAAGGTTTAGGAGTGTGTTTATGGGAATTTTTGACCATTCTTCTAGAAGCGCATTTGTCAGGCAGTGATGTTGGCGAGAAGGCCTGGCTCGCAGTCTCCGCTCTAATTCATCCCAAAGGTGTTCTATCGGGTTGAGGTCAGGACTCTGTGCAGGCCAGTCAAGTTCCTCCACACCAAACTCGCTCATCCATGTCTTTATGGACCTTGCTTTGTGCACTGGTGCACAGTCATTTTGGAACAGGAAGTTCCATCCCCAAACTGTTCCCACAAAGTTGGAGCATGAAATTGTCCAAAATGTCTTGGTATGCTGAAGAATTAAGAGTTCCTTTCACTGGAACTAAGAAGCCAAGCCCAACCCCTGAAAAACAACCCCACACCATAATCCCCCCTCCACCAAACTTTACACTTGGCACAATGCAGTCAGGCAAGTACCGTTCTCCTAGCAACCGCCAAACCCAGACTCATCCATCGGATTGCCAGACAGAGAAGCGTGATTCGTCACTCCAGAGAACACGTCTACACTGCTCTAGAGTCCAGTGGCGGCGTGCTTTACACCACTGCATCTGACGCTTTGCATTGCACTTGGTGATGTAAGGCTTGGATGTAGCTGCTCGGCCATGGAAACCCATTCCATGAAGCTCTCTACGCACTGTTCTTGAGCTAATCTGAAGGCCACACGAAGTTTGGAGGTCTGTAGCTATTGACTCTGCAGAAAGTTGGCGACTTCTGCGCACTGTGCGCCTCAGCATGCGCTGACCCCGCTCTGTGATTTTACACTACCTACCAATTGCTTCCACTTTGTTATGATACCACTAACAGTTGACTGTGGAGTATTTAGCAGTGAGGAAATTTCATGAATGGACTTATTGCACAGGTGGCAACCTATCACGGTACCACGCTTGAATTCACTGAGCTCCTGAGAGCGACCCATTCTTTCACAAATGTTTGTAGAAGCAGTCTGCATGCCTAGGTGTTTGATTTTATACACCTGTGGCCATGGAAATGATTGGAACACCTGAATTCAATGATTTGGAGGGGTGTCCCAATACTTTTGGCAATACAGTGTAAATGTAAGCAATAAGCTACGAGAGGCTGTGCAGTATCGTGAATAAGTCACAGCTGAAGCGGAGTGCCTGCAACCCCTTCAGCTATTCAGCTATTCACGATACAGCACTAGTCTCGAGTACCTTATTGCTTTTATAAAACGGTTACCACACAATACAAATATTAAAGCCAAAAAAAATATGTATCAATGCAACTTTCATTAAGTAAACTTTCACTAAAAGCCTTCCTTCCGCCGGAAAAATAGTCCCTGACCATGAACAGCAACAGAAGTTACATTATTACGCCATTAGGTGGCGGCAAAGACTGTCTTTATGAGTGTGTCAGACAGTAGCGAAGACTTTCACATTGAAAAGACTGAATTGTTGTGAACACAGAGCAAAACGCAACTGACAAATGCTTTAACTAGCGCTGTCAGTCACGGGAAAATGTTAAAAGGACAAGATATTGCAGTGGACATTTAAACATATTTTTTTATTATGAACATAGCACTGACCTGAAGGAAAATGCTAAATCTGAATGCAGGTAATAAACTCGTTCAATTGATCTCTTTCTCACAATATTCTACATAATATAAGCTTCAATGAACAATATAAATTGAGAACAAACAGTTTACGTTGCTAAGAGTGGTTGCTAAGGGTGTAAGGGTGAAGCGGGCATAGCCGTGTTTTATTGTGAATCAAGGACAGGAACGTAATTATTAAATTATTAAATGTAATTATTTAAGTAATTAAATTTTTATATATATATATATATATATATATATATATATATATGAATTTAATTACTTAAATATACTGGGGGGTAGAGCTTGCCACAAAGCACTGGCAAAAGAAATGATTAATGTGTCGGAAAAAATAGCAAGTTTATATAAGTTTATTATTATAAAATAACATTTTAATGTTTTATGAAAACTGTAAACTACCGAGTGTTTGTAATAACTTCCAATTGCAATCTAGTTTGGAATTTGGCATATGATGAGGCAGAAAAATGTTGTTTGTAGCATTTTAGAATAAGCTAATCGCTACACCTGCTTAGCATTTCTCATGTAAACATCCTTTATTCTTAAAATAGCCCAAATCACATACAAACCCGATTCCAAAAAAGTTGGGACACTGGACAAATTGTGAATAAAAAAGGAATGCAATGATGTGGAAGTTTCAAATTTCAATATTTTATTCAGAATACAACATAGATGACATATCAAATGTTTAAACTGAGAAAATGTATCATTTTAAGGGAAAATAAGTTGATTTTAAGTTTCATGGCATCAACACATCTCAAAAAAGTTGGGACAAGGCCATGTTTACCACTGTGTGGCATCCCTTCTTCTTTTTATAACAGTCTGCAAACGTCTGGGGACTGAGGAGACAAGTTGCTCAAGTTTATGAATAGGAATGTTGTCCCATTCTTGTCTAATACAGGCTTCTAGTTGCTCAACTGTCTTAGGTCTTCTTTGTCGCATCTTCCTCTTTATGATGCGCCAAATGTTTTCTATGGGTGAAAGATCTGGACTGCAGGCTGGCCATTTCAGCGCCCGGATCCTTCTTCTATGCAGCCATGATGTTGTAATTGATGCAGTATGTGGTCTGGCATTGTCATGTTGGAAAATGCAAGGTCTTCCCTGAAAGAGACGACGTCTGGATGGAAGCATATGTTGTTCTAGAACTTGGATATACCTTTCAGTATTGATGGTGCCTTTCCAGATGTGTAAGCTGCCCATGCCACACACACTCATGCAACCCCATACCATCAGAGATGCAGGCTTCTGAACGGAGCGCTGATAACAACTTGGGTTGTCCTTGTCCTCTTTAGTCCGGATGACATGGCATCCCAGTTTTCCAAAAAGAACTTCAAATTTTGATTCTTCTGACCACAGAACAGTTTTCCACTTTGCCACAGTCCATTTTAAATGAGCCTTGGCCCAGAGAAAACGCCTGCGCTTCTGGATCATGTTTAGATATGGCTTCTTTTTTGACCTATAGAGTTTTAGCCGTCAACGGCAAATGGCACGGTGGATTATGTTCACCGACAATGTTTTCTGGAAGTATTCCTGAGCCCATGTTGTGATTTCCATTACAGTAGCATTCCTGTATGTGATACAGTGCCGTCTAAGGGCCCGAAGATCACGGGCATCCAGTATGGTTTTCCGGCCTTACCCTTATGCACAGAGATTGTTCCAGATTCTCTGAATCTTTGGATGATATTATGCACTGTAGATGATGATAACTTCAAACTCTTTGCAATTTTTCTCTGAGAAACTCCTTTCTGATATTGCTCCACTATTTTTCGCCGCAGCATTGGGAGAATTGGTGATCCTCTGCCCATCTTAACTTCTGAGAGACACTGCCACTCTGAGAGGCTCTTTTTATACCCAATCATGTTGCCAATTGAACTAATAAGTTGCAAATTGGTCTTCCAGCTGTTCCTTATATGTACATTTAACTTTTCCAGCCTCTTAATGCTACCTGTCCCAACTTTTTTGGAATGTGTAGCTCTCATGAAATCCAAAACGAGCCAATATTTGGCATGACATTTCAAAATGTCTCAGTTTCAACATTTGATATGTTATCTATATTCTATTGTGAAAAAAATATAAGTTTATGAGATTTGTAAATTATTGCATTCCTTTTTTATTCACAATTTGTAAAGTGTCCCAACTTTTTTGGAATCGGGTTTGTACAAATCACATGGTGTTGTAATCTTATGTTTATTAGCTTCATGTTCCATGTGTAGAAACGTTTCTCTGGGTTAGTATGTATGGAACAAAACGCGGAAGTGTGGAATTCGTCAAGAGATAGGGCGGGTTATAATCACGTAATATGAGTGACTTATGTGCTGCGAATGATCATAACAGCAATTGTGGAAATGAAAACACAGGTGCTGCACCTGAAATTGCATACTATATATTAGGTACTTACATTGTACTTACTTTGCGACCCCAAAAAAATTTAAAAAGTATGTTTTATATAGTATGAATGTGTGTAGTATGAATGAAATTCGGACATACTACATCCACCATATTGTCACTGTTATACGGCGCCAGTTGTGTCGCTTCACAAATCATCTCCCGTGGCCTAATGGGATAGTAAAGTGTCCATCGAATGCGCACTTCAGAATCTCTCCGGAAGTAGCCAGTCATCCACTTTTCGGCTACTGTTTTATGAATACTATGGATTCAGACATACTACTCAGCTTACATACTGTTTTTGGCCTACTATAGTAGGGAAGTAGGCATATTTGGCGCAGCGAGGGAAATAGCGCTGGAAGCTAATATGCTCACCAGATCGCAGTGGAAAATGAACAGAAATGATGATTCTGTCTAAAGAAATACGAACTAAATATTTTAAATATAGCCTACCCTAGCATTCACAAAGAGGCGCACATGTAAAGTCAGGATTTTGAGAAGAAAAATAATTAACAATTCTGTGGGGTGTAACAAAAGTAATATAACGAGTAGTGTAACGAATTACTGTTGCCAGGAAGTAATAAGTAAAGTAATAATATTTCTTTTAAAAGGAGTAATGAGTAATAAATTACATTTTTATTTTTTGAGAAACGAGCCCAACACTGCAAGTAATTAACACAAAGCCTTATCCTTAATCCTGAAACACATGACTTTAGTTTGGTTAAGGCTGTTCAGCTGAGGTTTGTAATCACTATACAATGAAGTGTATTTATTACTGCAATGTAAAGTGATCACTGAAGTCCCACTTAAAAGTCTCAAAGTGCTTTCACTCACTACAGAACGATGGTGTGGAAGAGATAAATGTGAGAAGGAAGGAGAAAATGGCACCTTTAATCATGTTTTATTCCAGAGCGAGCAGAGAGCTGAGGGAGAGACAAGAATGTATTCTTGCTGGGAAAAAATATGCCAGCTAGGATGAACAATTAAATCCTAAGGGAATGCAGCTGAGTGAGCTGTACTGTAAGAGGGTTTGTACACACACACACACGCACACACACACACATGCATATTAGGGTGCCGACATGATGACTAGTATGGCATATGTGCCACTTACAAATGAAGAATTTCTGCTTTGCAGCTAGAGCTCCCCAAACAGAAATGATCTGTGAGTCGTGTGCAATTTGCTGTTGACCCACTGGACCCACCAATCAAATCGCTGCCTTTTACACCAGAACTGTACATAACATACTATGTTGTTTCAATTATTCACATTTATCATAAATCACATCCTATCCAATGAATCCACAAGTACTGCAGGAATTCAGAGCTGGTTTGGACTATACAGAAACAATCAATGGGTGTTGAGAAAGAACATGTGGTCTTGTTTAATTGATTTTGTGCACTAAGTCATGGCAATTGAAGTTTGGTTTTAATGAATGCATAGATTTCCTTTACCACATCATTACTACCACCACCCGCAACAGCCAAGGTCCACAATGCCGTCTGTTTTGCATGTAAGGACACATACTGCTTGAATAAATCTTTATCAGTGCAAAGATAACAGCATAAGACTCTAAATAATTAATGCAATTCAGCATATGTGCCAGAGAAGGACGCTTTTAATTATATTAGCCTGTTACTACGCATACTTGTCAGGGTTGAAAATAATGAGCCTTCTCCCATAACACCTGTCCTGTGAGCGTAACCTTTCCTCTGAGCTAACCTCTGTACAACACAAAAGAGTGATTTCACCGCATAAAGAAAATATACAATGAGGGATTTTTATTGTTGCTTGCCAATCAGATTCATAGTGGGCAAAAACAGTGTTGCTAATGTGAACCAGATGACTGTAATGCAATCATTTACAGCCATCCAGAGAATTCCACATGACCGTAATAATCCTAAATATTCACAAGTGGGTTTTTGTGTGTCAGTCAACAATGTAGTGCACTTCACAGATAGATTTCATGCATATTTATAGGGAACTGTCATATTGTTCAGTAATTACTTTTGAAAAAACAAAACAAAACAAAAAAACAGAGGTATCAGTATTGGTATCAATATTCAATATGTGTCAATACAGTATATTTATAGCTAAATAAATAATATATATTAAAATATGGATTATATACTTTAACTATATTTACTATATATAGTTTATATATACATATATATACAGTACATACATATATACAGTCAAACCAAAAATTATTCAGACACTAGATATACTTTGTTATATTTTTTTTTACTAATGGGTGCAGGACACTATAGTTCATTTCAGTGAGGATAGCAAAATCAGTAAAATACCAGTAAACCTGATAAAAATTTGGGACCAAAAATTATTTACTTTGACCTGACCATGTTTTGCTTAAGTGTTATCTGACATAATTAAGATAATTTTTTTCTGACACAGTTTAACTCGGAGATCTTGTCATATTTTATTATTATTATTTTAAACTATAGTGAATAAACTGTAATAATGAATGACGTTCAAGGTGTTTGAATACATTTTAGTTTGACTATATATCAGGTCACGTGAGAGGTGGCAATGTCTCCATCGCGCTATGATTGGATGTAATTGGTTATGATTGGATATGACTGGTTTGTGCGATAAATCCCACCTCTTGTTGACGTGCACGTTCCGCGCGTCAGTTTGAATGAACAAATGATGGAGTAAATGGGAAGACTAATTGAAAAGTAAGTAAACAGATCACCCAGTTAGATATCACCGCTTTATGTCACGTCAAAGTCAAACTTGAAATGGACTGAAAACACGATGACTAGGGGTTTTTTTTTTTTAGTGCAATCAGCTTGGTGAAATTAAAAATACAATTCGTGTCTGTGACAGACGGTGTTTACGGAGCATGACTGATGATCCAAAATAGCCTAAGCTGACAATAAACAAAAAACATCAATACACAAATAAAATATATTGTTTAAATTATTATTGCCTTTAGTTATTATTTTGGAATGAATGTAGAAATGTTTAAAACGCTAACTTGATGAGATTGACTTGGTTTTGATAAATAGAACATTTATTACAATACATTGTTAATGTAAAGTTACAAAATAGAATTGTATTTGGTTTCTTTTTTCTTTTTTGATGTAATGTAATGTTCATTTAACAAGGAAGATGTGTCGACGTTAAGAGAAATGCACATGAATTTACATTTGATTCATAAATAAATAAAAAATGTGCCTCCTCATTTCAGAACACCACTGCACGGCACTGCGTATATATATATATATATATATATATAATCTCAACATATTTTTCCACCTTTGATGTGATATTGAAACCAATAAAAATTAATGTACAGCAAACAGAAACTTTTAAGGAAAAGAACAAAAACGTCGCAAATGTGAACCAGATGCCTGTAGCACACTAATTTACAGGCACGCATGGAATTCCACAGGACCTAAATATTCACAAGTGGATTTTTGTGTCAATCAACAATGCCAGTTCATGATTTTTTCATAGAAAGAAACCTGACAGTTCCCTCTATGAAAGAATCATAAACTGCTTTTTCATCCCAAAAACATTCATGCAGAACGTCATGTTTAGTCGTGAGGAGCAAAGCTGGCGAAAAGACATTGCTAATTATATTTCACTGTTGAGATGAATGCGCATTTGAAGTTTCAACAAGCTCCACCATTTGCAATCTGTCCACAGTTTCTGCTAGCAGTAATTCTGCCATTCCATGTGTGGGGAAGAGTTCAAAGAAGGGATACAGGATGTCTTTTTAGCCATCTGACAAGTCCCACTGATTATTTTCACTACAAGGCCTTGCATTTTTAAGCTACGGTTTAAAGTTTAAAAAGGCAGATGGGTAGGGAACTACAGCAAAAAATAAACAAAGATGGCAGAATCTGTAGCTCATGCTGGGTATTTGGTATGTTAACACAGAATTGAATTATGTCTGACATATGGTAGCACAGCATCTGTGCCAGTGACATGCCATGATCCGGACTGCCAGAAGCTCAACATATTCTCTAGGGCAGGAAGAATCTGCCCGGGTCATTCCAGTTTATGTGTTCATGTGCTGTTTGCTCTGGCAACAGGAAGTACTGTAGTAGAACTGCTCAATTTGTATAGCTCAAACCCGGAAACTAATTTTGAGCAATGGGCTCCCTGAGGAGTTTTGAATGGGTTTTTAGAATGGGTTAGAATGGAATGACAACTCTCTGAGACTTTGGCATGGTAATGAATATGACAATGATACTGTATTTGGTCTTGGTGGAATAGATCTTGTACACTGCTGCTGCTGTTATTGCTGCTGCTGCAGAGCATATACAGAACTTGCCACTGCCTATACATATATGACACGCTGCTGTGAGCAAGGAAGACATGCTGCTGCTGTACAAGAATACATGAATCACCCCATAGTGGATCTATACAGATGGAGCTGGGGAAGGAGGAGGGTTTCAAAGGATTTCTGAAAGTGTGCTGCAAACTGCTACAGCAAGCAATAGGCAAATATCTGAATGTTGAGCGGCAAGCTCATTGACTACTGATACAGCGGGAAACAGCCGTGCCCTATAGAAAATGATTTATTTATTCTTTTTTTTTTTTTTTTGGACTTATCAGCACCATTTCATGACAGAACTTTGTATGGCTGTACATATTTCCACATCTTCCACAATAATAATAAAGAAAACTGACATTAAACAATAATAAATAATAACAACAAAAGTAAATATATATATATACACACACACACACACATACATTTGCTCATTTATGTAAAAGTAATTTGTTTTACATGTAACCAAAAGCAACCTCTTTACATTTTTAAAGCACACAATGGAGTCAAACCTCTTGTTTGAAGTGTGACTAATTTATTTTATTTAATAAAATGCAACAGCCTCTTCAAGTAATGTGATCTTAGTTTACTCATAAATTAAATATCATATATTTAGTCAGACTTGTGCTTGAACCAAGAAAAAAAACGTCTCGGTTACGTATGTAACCCTCATTCCCTGAAGGAGGGAACGGAGACGTACGTCAGTAGTGACCGACGAACGTCGAACGTGACCGACTGAAAGGGAACTACATATCTTCTGCAATTTTACTCACAAAAACAAAATCTTATTTTATTGATATTTAAATATTAGTAGTGTACAACAAGACAAAAAATATGAATTAAGAAAATGAAACTGTGAAAGCTGGAACCCATTGCGTATTAGCATTCGAATTTGGAAGATGACATAAGAAGAATAAATCCCCTGATCAGCACTAAAAAAGTACACTAAAAAAATTCACTCTTTCAACTCGTGTAATTATAAATGTCATCCTTTGTAAGCACAATGAGAACTTCGATTATTCAATAAATACAAGTTAACAAGGACACTGTGACAAGCCAATGAACAGATCTGTTTATTGAGAACCAAATTGTTTGTTTGGAATCAAAGAGTCAACCTCAAAAGGGCTGACAGTATGTAATATCAAAAACAGAGAAGTTCTCCTTTGAAACGGGAAGTTCCGGTAAAGCCAAAATGACTGGAGAAAAAGCAAAGAGAAAGATAAAGGGGGACAGTCCTTGCATAGTTCCCCACCCCTCAGCAAAAGAGACATCCAAACGTAATATTTATCTTAGCATCCTTCTTGGAAATGATTGTGTATGACTGGTGACCATCCAGATGCACAACTGACTTTGTCTTAGAGGCAAAAGGGAGATGAGAAGGGGTGGTGACGCTTAACCCGAAGTAGATGCTATTTCCTTTTCAGGCTCCTCTGACCCCTAACTTGGGAGGAAAAAAGTTTTCTCCCCCTTCCTCTTCACTCTCCCACTTTCTTTCTCTCTCTCTCTCTTACACAATCTCATTTTAGAGGGTGTCTGCAAAACTACATGCAGACTTTTTGCATCAAGTGTCAAGCTAGTAAGAAGAAACCTCCTTCTCTCCTGGCTCCCCACTGGACTTGGAGGATTCACGGAGCTCAGATGGAGTGAAAAGCGACTGGACAGCTTGGAAAGTGTATGGATATGGCACACACCGTGAAAACTCCACTCAGGAGGTCTTTCAGCGAGCACGTGAAGGATTCCACTAACAAGGCTTGGGATGTATTTTGGAAGAGTGCACGTGAGAAGCGTCTCTCAGGTAAAGTGATTGTGGGTTTCTCTGTTGTGGTCGACAGACCACCTTGGTGGTCCACTAACGTTCTTGCTGCATGATTTTCTCAGTGAACTTTGCATAACCGAGGTGTAATGACAAGCTAAACGTTTGTTTAAGCATACCAGGAGTGTGCATTGGGAAATCTCCAATGGTTTCAAGGCTTTATATGTGAACTGCAGCTAAATATGTATTTTAAAAGGCTGTTATATAAAACTGCACCTTCAGGTACAGTTTGTGGAAACGCTTCACCGTCTGTGTCATCCACTTAACTTCTCAAAGTTTTCAGAGATGATGGCTTTCCAAATGTCTAAAATGGTTTGAAACTTTTGTGGTTGAAAAAAAAAGAATACTCTGACATGTTAACACGAGCCAGTTAATTGCTCGGATATCCACATTACTGGAACCCCAGACGCATGAAAGGCACTGCAGGAAATGGCCTTTGGTCGATAAGGGGTCTAAATCTTCTTTGATAGTTTTTCTATTTCTTTCTTGTGAGGTCTCCTCTTGCTCAAGGGTGGGGATTTCTGTCCGTCATACATTACAAGCCTGTCCTAATATTTACGCCCTGACCCAGCTTGTCATAACTTGGTCCAAATACGGTCGTACACACATAGATCACGAGGTGCATCCAAGGATCTGTGTCGGCCAGATGCAGCCCATAAACGTGCAAGAACTCCAAAACGACATTAGCGCGAGAAAAGCTTTCTGAAAGCCAATTAAAACAGATTGTTGCCAAACACTAACTCACCCCAATTAAATGCGGCACGGCGCCAGGGACTCGCATTTGTCGTGGCACTTCACACGACACCACGGCCAAGTAAAATACAATGTGGCACTTGCAAAACGATGGTCTGGCATCTGGAGTAAACATCTGGCCAGAAAGATTGGAGCTTTTATCGATGTGGGCTGATGTGTGAGGTATTGCAGTATCTGGGTTACGTCAAAGTCGGAATACATGTGCGCGCCTGCGCAACGAAAACAATGATAATCACTTTTCCTTCTTTTCTATTGTATTGCTTCACTTATTTTTACCTGAGAGGTTTACACTGAACAGATTGTCCTCACCATTCAGTACGGTCAGCTCTTGTTTCACTCTTGCCAAGAGGCATTACCTCATCGCAGGAACCAGAGCCACGTGTTTCTGGTGTGCCTGTCAGAGCAGTGTTTGCGTGTGTGAACGATAGAGTAACTGTGTATAAAGAGTTCTGAGCTCCATTATGATGCAGAACAGGCCTGTTAGCTCCAGAGATTACTGTGAGAAAGCCTCACCAGATGTTGCAATCTTGAAAAAAAAAAAAAAAGAAAGAAAATGAGGGGGGGGGGGAGAGAAATAGAAAAGAAACATACACAGCTGTAAAAAAAAAATGGGAGGAAATGGGGTCAGATTCCACATTTTCCTAAGCTACAATAACAGCAAAGAGAATCTCTGAAAAAAAAAAAAAAAAAAAAAAACGGTTCTTCTTTTTACCACAGCCATGAATATTTTGCAGGTCATTTTGAGGAATTGTTTGATTTTGAAACGTCACATTGGGGAAATCATTGTTCTTCTGAATTCCTCATTTGAAAATGTTGTCATGACAGTTTAAAAAAAAGATTATTTTTGCAAACCCTCCTAAAATATAATTGGAAAATTCTGAGATTAAATTTGTTTCTAATACCATGTCCTAACCAGACGTGATGAAGCGACAAGTGATTTTGGAGTGGTAGCAGTTGGTTTTTGGTTACCATTGCCACTGTAGAAATATTATTCAGTGACTTATTTATCACACATCATTCATTTATTCTGCAACCAAAACTGTGCAACAATTGGGAGGGATGCCAAGTGTTCTCAACATGGCAGTCACAATGCAGAATTAAGCTGCATTTTCTAGGTCACTGATATTACTGCAGTGTTCATCTTATGGAAGCCTGTTTCCATCTCAGAGTACATAAAAAAAAAAAAAAAAAAGTTTAAAGTAAAAAATTAAGCTCATATTTTGAGATATAAAATACAACAAGAAAGTTGTAACTGTGAGATAAAAAGATAGTCACAATTACAGGAAATAAAGTTACAGTTGAGATATTTTGAGATATAAAGTCACAATTACATGAAATAAAGTCACAGCTGTGTTATATAAAGTAAGTATTACAAGAAATGAAGTAACAATTTTGATAAATGAACAAAAGTTTGAGATATAAAGTCATAATTATGAGATACAAAGTCAAAGTTGTGAGATATAAAATCACAATTATGAGATATGAAGCCTTGATTTTGAGATTATCCCCTGGTTTCACAGACAAGGCTTAAGCTAGTTCTAGACTAAAATGCATGTTTGAGCTGTTTTAACTGAAAGCAACTTGTACAGACATATCTTAAAATATGTCAGTGCCATTGTTTTGTCTCAAGATGTACACCAATAATGTTTTTTTCTAGTGTACTTTTATAAAAGATACTTAAATATCCTAATTGAACTAAGGCCTAATCCTGGTTTAGCCTAAGCCCCGTCTGTGAAACCGGGCTTATGAGTCACAATTAAAGGGTTAGTTCACCCAAAAATGAAAATTCTGTCATTACTTACTCACCCTCATGTCGTTCCACACCCGTAAAACCATTTTTGATGAAATCCGAGAGGTATAGGACTTGTCCATAGACAGCACTATAATCACCACTTTCAAGGTCCAGAAAGGTACTAAAGACATTGTTAAAAAAGTCGACATGACTACAGTGGTTCAACCTTAATGTTATGAAGCGACGAGAATAGGCCTGGGCGATAAAACGGTATCGATATTTATCGACGGTACGTCTTAATCGATGACGATAGAAAAGATGTTCGATATAACTCTCGATATAGTTTCACTAAAATGACGCGCTACGAGTGACAGCAAACAAGCTGCTGTAGAGTTCAGTTGCACAATCGCCACGTGAAATCAGAACACACAAACACATGAAAATGAGTGCTGTACCTGCCGGCGACGAGGAGATTGTGAATTAAAAAAAAGTATATATCAGCTCGTCAGTGTGGCAGTTTCATGGTTTCCTTACGTCTTACAGTTGATCTACTTGAAAGTTCGTCTTGAGAGAGCAGTTATGTCGGTATTAACAGCTGCACAAACAGTGCTTTCAATCACACAGTATCTTTATTTCTGTGCTACAAATATTCAGGTTATCACAGAAGTACTGAGATAAAAGTTTATAGTTCAGATAAACACTAATGTCTATATTATCGATCATTTAAAATAGAGTGCAGCAATTAATACTTTGTCAGAACCTCTAGTAAATTACATGTTTTTTTCATTTTAGTTGTCATTCAGAATTGTGATCTCGGTTTGAAACAAACAAAAAAGTTTCTCAATTTATCCAGAATTGTGCAGCTCTAAGTTTTTTTAACACTTATTAATTTAATCTTCATATAAAATATAACAAAGATTTGTTTATATTTTATTTTGCTTTGTTTCAAATTATTTGTTGTTTGCCTTAATTAAAAATGCATTGGTTAAATTCAAACATTTTTTTCTACTAAAATTTTTTCAATAATTATTGATACCGATCAATATGAAACACTGTATTGTGATACTTTTTTTAGCTGTATCGCCCAGCCTTAGACGAGAATACTTTTTGTGCACAAAAATGACTTTATTCAACAATATCTTCTCTTCCTTGTCATTATCCTAATGCTGGTGACAAGGAAAGCACATTGAAGGCTTCTGTGTTTACGACCGAATACTGGCTCAGTATTGGCCAAAGCTGATCATGTGAGCAGCACGATGCATGCATGTGATGCTGTCGCAGGAGCCGGCCAATAATGAGTTGGCGTTCTGACGTAGAATCTAGAAGTGCTGGACGTAAACAACATATGAGAATGACACAGAAGAGAAGATATTGTTAAAAAAAAAGTCTTTATTTTTGTTGAACCACTGTAGTCACGTCGACAGTTTTAACAAAGTCTTTAGTACCTTTCTGGACCTTGAAAGTTTTTATTATATTGCCATCTATGGATGAGTCATACACCTTTCGGATTTCATCAAAAATATTTTAATTTGTGTTCCGAAGATGAACGAAGGTCTTACGGGTGTGGAAAGACATTAGGGTGAGTAATTAATGACAGAATTTTCATTTTTGGGTGAACTAACCCTTTAACCTTTCTTTAATTTGAGGAAGTAATAAGCTCAGGAATACCAATTCATTTCTTTTGGTTTCTTTTCTTTCCCTTTTTTAAAGCTTTTACCTGATGGCAACCTAAAGTTACTCCTACATTTGGTTTTACTATATCATTTTCAAACCAGAATTCTTTTGAGTCTGTTAATGTTTTTCACAAGTGGCTTTGCTGGAATAACTGCAGGCCATCAGTAAGACAATAAATTCCACTGACTTGTTTTTCAGAGACTTTGCAGGTCTCCATTTCATAGGCTTTACCTGATACACAAATGTTTCAAAATATGAAAACATATTATAAAGACTATTATAAACAACAAAAGTCAGCTGACACCTCTAGGAACTAAAAAATACAGAAGACCAGTCAGGAATTCTGATACTGGGGTAGCAGAATTATCATTTGAACTACTTACAACTGGCCTCTATTACACCAAACGTTGAACGATCGATCGCATCTGTCAACGATTTACTATAAAAAATGCAAATAGCTGATTAGAGTAAAAGATTTACATGTGGACCTCTCCATAAATGGGGCTCAAAGGTTAGGTGGGTATGAGGTAGGCGTTCACACACCCTCATAACCATATATAATCAGGGTTCTCATTGCCGGCCAAGGCTCATTAAACCAGCTGCATCTCAGATTTACTGCTCAGTCTCCCTCTATTGTCCCATGTGACCAGGGGCTGATTGGACATTGGATGTGTTGGAATTTGTGCTGCTCTGGTCAATGGCAGTCTGTACAAATGTTAAATGTAGAATAACAATGAAAACCAGTGTTGGGGAATGTTACTTTTAAAAGTAATGCATTACAATATTGCGTTACTCTCTAGAAAAGTAACTAATTGCCTTACTAAGTTACTTTTTATGAAAAGTTACATTACTTTTGCAGTACTTTTTCTCACCTGGGCTGTGCTTGCTTGTGTTTTTTAATAACAACAAAAAAAGTTCTATTTTTTGGCAAATGTTAAGGCATTTGGAAAAGGAAGTTCAACAACACTCTTATTTCTAAATCTAAAGTATTTTTTGCTTATTAGTATGGTTGAATTAGATCATTAAAGGTCAGCAGCAAAGACACTGGTTAATAAAGTGAGATTAAATACATAAAGTATATTTGTGTAATTTAATATAGTTAATTATTACAGGTTTGCATAAAATTCTGAGATTGCATTTCACTGTTTTTATTCATTTTGAGGAATAATAAATCTTTTTGGCAAGTGAGATGAGTAAATGCATGTTCACATTTAGTCTAGAACTACAATAACCATTATGTTTACGCAGCGTGCACAACACCCCTGCACTTTATTACTCTCAACATGGAGACAGGAGAGCTGTCAGTCAATAAATGTGAAAAAGTAACTTGCGTTACTTATTTGAAAAAGTAACTTAGATATTTTGTTGTAAATTAAAAAAGTAATGTGTTACTTTACTAGTTACTTGAAAAAGTAATCTGATTACATAACTAAAGTTACTTGTAATGCATTACCCCCAACACTATCCATCCATCCATCCATCCATCTATCTATCTGATCCATCCATCCAGAACCAGGATGTCTGGGGACCTGGAAAAATACTAATAAACCAATTAAAATTAAAATTTTCTTGAGGTTACATTTGAAACCCCCTTGGCCCAATAATCGAATGGTGCATGGCTTAAAACTTCTGCATTCAGTGGTTCGAGAAGCATGTTTCCTGTTTTTCATATCTCGTTGGTTGTATATTATTGCCTCAAGACTCTAACAAGACATTTATGTTAAATTTTATGAAAACAAGACCAATGCTGAGGATCAGTTTCCAACATGAATAATGCAATACTGTTAAGATACAATAATATGTTTGCTAATAAAACATTTGAGAATGCCCCCCTGCTGTACCACCCCACAACTCATAAATTAAAGTTCACATGCTAAATGGCCGCTCAGAGGACTGACCTCTGTAACTGCCAAAATGTCCTCCATATGACTCTCAGAGCACTGTTTATGACTTTTCTCTCTCTAATGACCTCATTTTCCTCCCCTTACAGCATTTTCAAAAAGATAGGCTCTTCAGCTTTCCCTCATTTTTATCCAGTTCAAAAGGATAATCTGGAATTATGGCCTAATCAAAAGTCTCTTCCCTGAAGGAAGGATCCAGATCCTTCATTACCTTTGATGATGCATAAAATTGTCATCTCTCAGTGCTTGCACAGCCAAAGCAACTGCCACTACAGCCCTGCAAGTTATTAAATCAATACTTTTCAGCTCCACTCTACACCGTTGAGTACATGCAAATAACATCACGAATAAGAGTCTTGCAACGTCAAGTCCTGTGTACATGCATACTGTACAGTGCTTCCTTTAACATCCCTTACCAATTGAAGCCTACAGAGATATATTTTATAGAAATTAGAGTGCCATGTTAAGTTACCACTTGTAAAGCTCTTTAGATGAATAGAAATGGTTATGTGAACTTGATCCTTTTGACGCACACCCATGACTTTATGAGATCATCTGACCATGAAAACACAACTTTCTCAAAGTAAACAGTGAGCAAATTGGAATAAACAGCTTACATTAACCACTCTTGGAATCAGTCAAATAGACTAGCAATGAGAGTTCTTGAAGACTGATGACCAAAAACTGAGGGCACCGAAATTGAATGGCACTTTCTAGAAACGTGGTACACTTTGGTCCCAGGACTTTTTAATTGGCATTTTTGGCACAAATACCATGTTTTTTGTTGTTTTATATAAAATAATCCATCTAAATCCCCCTTTGGCCTGTCCCACCTCAAAAGTCTTGTCCTTTTCAACTGTAACCAATAATTAAAATCATTCAACATCATTATTTTGAATCAAATTGAAAGATTTGAAACTTTTGACTTTATATTTGAAATTCAATGAAGTAAAATAAAAGACAAAACATTTAGAGTGCAGCCCTGTTGATGCAGCCATTATTTTTTACACAAAAAAGGTATTATTTCTTAAAGCTGCAATCCATAACTTTTTTTTTTTGCTTAAAAATAAGCCAAAATAAATTTTTGAGCAAGTACATAAACTTCAAAACTATCTGCTTACCTTAACCCGATTCACAACAGTAAGCTTGTAATAATGTTTTCTAATCCGAGTGGTACTAGTGGTTTTCCATAGGAAATTCGAGCATGGCGCCATTCGTCTTTGCAGAAATTGAAATCTACAGGTAACGCTAATACACACTAAATACACACAGTCACGCAATGCTGATGTTGTTAACATTAACAATTTGAGAAAAAAGTATAACAGTAATAATTTGCACGGTTTGATGTGATATAAGCTAAGCGATCATTACATTTAATCACCATTGGTAGCACGATTTATTGTAATGCTTTTTTTTCTCAGTTGGTCAGAACAAAAGTGGCAGATTTGTTACTTACTTGTTCAGATGATATTTTCCGGTGAAAATTCTTATTTTGGTCATACTTCCAAGACTACAGTCTGTGATTCCGAAGTACAGTAACCACACGGGTGCGGTGACTGACAGCAAACATTAGATTTATCATGCATAACCCATGTAAAGATGATAATTCCGCGAATAACTGCAATTGCATGTTTCAAACAGAGATGGTGACATTGTCCCAGTGAAATAATCTCATTCAGTTTTCTCAAACTTTTTAAATATTGTTATGTTGACATTTTATAATGTATGAATGTCAAGCTCAACCATTCAACCCTGTTACACAAGTAAGTGTACAATTTTTTTCTTTCTTTTATGGAAAAATATTAGTTTATCAATAATTACAAACATTTGGTCCCAAAATAATTAGCCCCTACTGAGTAACAACTTAAGTTAAATTTCACCTAAATCTTCAACCCTGTTACCTTTAAAATATATAGTCAGTTTCACTTTATTTTGATGGTCCCTTTTGAACATTCTGTTGACTATAAGTAACATTGCATCTACATGTCTACTAACTGTCATTAGAGTGTTAGTAGAGTATTAGTAGACTGGTAGGGTTGGGTTAGAATAAGTTGAGATGTAGTTTTAAAGTAGAGGAGCATCACAATAAAGAGTTAGCAGATATATTTAGCAGACAGTCTACTAATACTCTAATGACTGATAGTTGACATGTAGTTGCAAAGTTACTTATAGTCAACAGAATGTTCAAAAGGGACCATCAAAATAAAGTGTTACCATATTGTCAATTTAATTTTAATGTTTATCACTATAAAATTACAAAACCAAATAAATCAGCTGATTATTAAATATAAAATAAAACAACTCCTATATATTCAGTTTGACATCCTGAGATTTCTAAAGGTCAAGCACAAGTTTTTCAGGCTGTATTTTGTACCATATACATTCTGATTATTAAAAGAGCTGGCTGATCTTCAAAATAATTGCTCCTTTTCTTTACACACACACACACACACACACACACAAACAATCAATACAGTCATCCCAAACTTTTATTACAGAGACATCCAGAAGAGAGCAGAACAGGCTAACTGTTCAGGTTTTGCAGGGCTGGAGTTCCAAGTTAGGAATCAAGGCTTTAGCATAATTTGAAACCATAGCTTTATCATTGCTCAATGTAGAGATTACTGGAAGCTCTGAAAGTTTTGTCTCTTGTTTCAGGGGCACTTTTCTATTCTGGTTCAAAAGCCCGATAAGTAGCCGTCTTCTAAGACTTACAGCAGTTTGCGTCATCAGTTTGAGCTCCAAAGGTGTAGGTTGCCTAATGGTTTTTCACACTGCAATCTGCACAGTGTCTTCTGTAGTGTCACTTGGCAAGCAAGTCTGTTATTCAAAGCCTGAGCTTAAGTGTCTTTCGCTTAAGCATGGAGAGTGTCATAGCCTTAAATGGCTAGACATCGTCTGGGAGATATCCAAGAGCCTAGTTTAGGTGTAGACTGTTAACCTTCAACAATCTCATCAAACTATTTCTGTCTGCTTCCTGCATCCACTTACAAAAACAAAATATTAAGCTGCTTTCTTGATTTGGAGACATATTGAACAGAAGCTCTGCACTGCTTTAAAAATGTTACAGAATGCAAAATACTCTGCTCCTTCACCAAACTAAGGCCCTGTCCACACGGAGACGTGTTTAGGTGTATACGCAAAAATGTTGTATCAGATAGGCGTTTTGTCCAGACAAATCCGGCGTTTTCAGAAGGTTAATCCGATATTTTTTTAAACTGGGTCCCAGAGTGGATAAATCTGAAAACAACGCTCTTGTGTTTTCGTGTGTACAGCCTATCCGTGTATTTTGTGAAACGATGTTGTCATCACCCCACGTGTCGACCCTAGTCACCACAAAACAGCAACAACAACAACAATAGCAGACTCTAGATGCTTGTGTTCATACTGCAGAAGCTACTGAACCAAAATAAAGCATTATTTCTAAGCTTTACTAAAGTTTGTATACAGCGCGCAAGGTTTATGCGCATGCTCCAAGTCTTATTCTCTGTTTTAAGTGTATCTCTGTGGCAGAATAACAGTGCCACATACTGGTCTGGCATGTATACTACATCGTTTTGAGCCGGTTTCAGCGGTTTCGTGTGTACGCAGATATTTCTTGAGACAAGGAAAAAAAAGTTCGGATAGGGAAAGATCTGGCTTCGTGTGGATGGGGCCTAAGAAAGACATATTTGAATGTGCAGTAAAGATGCCGATATTGACAGCAGAATGACCTAAATCACTCACAGTACCTTTAAACTCTGGCTTTCCATTGCTCAGACTTTCCATTAATGTGTAGATCTACACTGAAAAATTGAAGTGAAAAGTGATTTTAGTAAACTAAACTTAAAGCTGCAGTATGTAACTTTTTTTTGGTTAAAAAATAACAAAAATCAGCTATTGAGCAAGTACATAATACACCATTGTCTCCCAAGCATGATTCGCTACGGTAAGCTTATAAAAATGACTTACAATTTAAGCTGTCAGGTCTGATTTCATGGGAAATGTCAATTTGAGGACATTTATCCTTGCGTGGTTACATCACGTCTGTAAACAGAAAAAAGAAAATCAGGCTAATGTGGCCTGTGCTGAGGATGCAGTTGCTTGGAAAGTTGGTTTCATATGGATGACATAATTTGAATTTTTCATTTAAAAGTAGACATTTCAAGCTTTCTATAGACATATTTCTCATGTCTGTGGCAAGTATTGGCAAGGTTGTGGTGTATTTTTGTGATGTGCTCCAGAAAGAAGTTCACAGAGACCAAAACAAAAGCAGCAGATACGTTAGGGATAGTTCACCCAAAAATGATAATTCTGTCACAGTGTTAATTTTGACAGCAAATTTTGATTTAGTATTAGTCACAGTATATAGACTAAAATGCCATTTGGTTTTAGTCATATTTTAGTCATCTGAATTGTTTTAGTTTTAGTCTAGTTTTAGTAGACTAAATTTCCAGTAGATTTAGTCGACTAAAATCTAATGGGTTTACTTAAATTGTAATACATCAATTAAGAATTTCTCTAAAATTTCCAAACCCATTATATACTCCTGGAGAAAATATCTATTAACCTGTTAATATGAATGATATTAAAATTTGAACATGCAATACAGACACAGATTTAACTGCTGTGACATATAAAATAATATAATCTAAAAATTAAATAAAACCATTTCTCCTAAAGAACAACATATGGTCTTCTAGCTATTAAAGCTATTAAAGAGCAGTGAGTGAGTTTTTCTGTCTTTTGTTGTTTGATTAATATTAAGGGCAGAGGATGTTCTAATAAACCTGCTGTCACTTTAAGACTGAATACGTGGATCCAATACACTGATGCACATCTGATATTCTGATAAAACTGTTTACATTTTCTTAAGACATAACTGATTGTGTTTACATGAATACTCTCCAAAATGGACATTTTAACAATGTTGTGTGTATTTGTCCGTTCAGGTGTGAAGACGCGAAAGAGAGCTCAATTCAGTACTTGTACGCTGTCTGAGAGGCGGATTTCTGTGCACGGCTGCGTGCTTCGGGTGTGTGTGCACAGAAAACCGCACCAAATAGAGCTCTCTTTAGTGTCGTCACGCTTTTTCAGATTTATATGTCTGCTCTTCTCTTTTTCCCAGACGTTTACATTTTTTTTACTTTTTATGAGACATGCAGCAAGTGTATGCCAACTTATCTCAGCACGTTACAATTCAGATGTGCGCATCTACAGCGGAGGACATCAGTTCGGACTGGATCTCTTGCCAAATCGTCCCTCCCTAACATTTTCATCTATTTTTTATTAGTTGACAAAAATGTCAATAGATTTTCATCATAGTTTTTGTCATTCAAAGCTGTTTTTTTATTTAGTCATTGTCTCGTTTTTGTCTGTGAAAAAATGTGAAATTAACACTGTTCTGTCATCATTTACTCACCCTCAAGTTGTTCCAAACCTGTATGAAATTCTTTCTTCTGCTGAACACAAAAGAAGATAATTTGAAGAATGCTGATAACCAAACAGTTGATGGACCCCATTGACTTCCATAGTATAGAAAAAAAAAATACTATGGATGTCAATGGGGCCCATCAACTGTTTGGTTACTGAGTAACTTGCAAGTAACTTGCAATTTTATGTTTCAAAAAGAGATGGCGATAAAGAGGCAAAAGTTCTGTACTGCAGCTTTAATTTTCTGTGTTTGTCCAACTGATTTGTATAAATGTATTTGAACTGACAAAATGAAAAAGGTTATCTCAACTTTTTGGAGTAAGGAAAACCCATTAAAAAACTACACAAAAAACAATAAGTTGAGTTTTTTTTTTTACAGTGTACAGTTTAATACACTTCTGGTCAGTGAGTTACCTCTACTGATGCCCTCTTTAGAAATAAAATTACCCCATTGTTCTGTTTTTTTTTTTTTATTATTTTTTTTTTTTTTATTTGGTGCTTATATAACTTTTATAGTGCCTTGTATTTATTCAACAGGGCTACAGGGCCCCTCATAGTTTTCATTATGCCTTCTACTGATTGCTGATAACAGAATGTTGCAGAGTCCCGAGACATCTAATCCCCATTGGTTCCTGAAGAACATCCAATTCTGAGACCAATTCATCTGCATGCCGGGCTGCATGTGGCGGAGGACGATAAAGGAGGAGCCATTGAAACTGAATCACCGGCGCTTCCCAACGCCTCTTATTAGTTTTGATCTCAATCTAGTTTCACGCACAGCTGGAGAGATATCTCAGATTATTTCCAGTAGAATCATGATAAGTAGGAAGATAGGATTCCTTGATTATATTCTAATGTTGGGCTTTGTTTAAACCCTGAAGCACTATTGTGTGCGCAGAATGAACATGGAAACAGGAAGTGACAGTTGCGTGTTGAGCTCCTGAGCCATCTGACTAAGACATACTTCCACTTTTGGGACCCAGAGAATATGTGAAGCATGGCGTGTTTGTTATCTTAGAGAGTTTCACATAATCCATGAAATGGATTAACAGTATCATCTGGTTAGTAAGTAAAATAAGTATTAATAAAATAACCTTCTGTTTATTGGTGATTTACTGATACTGTAGATCCGGAAGACTGCAAATATTATGAAAATGATAGCACAATTCTTTACAGCAGTGGGGGCTGAGAAGAAGGGCCTGAATGTTTTTTAAAAATTTTTTTTTTTTTTTTTCAACAAACGGTCAGTGAAAGGAGGTTTTTAAGCTTCTTACAATGTTGAAAGTGAACCTATGGTTATATTAGCGCTGTCAATTTATTAGAGGTTTTCAACCCTGTTACGAAAATTTTTAATGTCTCAATACAGCCTATCCATCCGTCTGTCTGTCTGTCTTTCTGTTTATCTGCAATTTTACTGAAAATGTCAGAAACTGTTTCAAACAGGAGTATTTACTGATGGCATATTTATGGACTTTTAAGGTAATCAGCGAATCTACCTAGTTCACATTGTTATAGGTGTTTTATTCTATTAAATATCTAAATGTTAGTGTGAAGAAAAAATATATAAATCTGCATATGCGAGGGACATCAGTTTTTCTCATGTTTGCTCACTCCTTTTAAGTTATCTTGAATAAAACAGCTAATTTTTTCATGAAGCACATACAAAAGACCTAAACCGGAAGCGATCCGATCTGTTTTAAGGAATACAGAAGTTAAATTGTGCATAACCCCTATTGCATTTGTGTTACGTACATTATTGCAATAACATGGCCTTACCCCTTTGTTGCATGTTCTCTGGGGGAAGAGTTTATGTAAATTTTAGGGTTAGTGATGTTACCAACCCAGGAAGAAGCTCGTTGTAGTCCCTACCAGCCGTTCGTTGTAGTCCTTAAAGGAACACTCCACTTTTTTTGAAAATAGGCTCATTTTCCAACTCCCCTAGAGTTAAACAGTTGAGTTTTACCTTTTTCAAATCCATTCAGCCGATCTCCGGGTCTGGCGGAACCACTTTTAGCATAGCTTAGCATAGTTCATTGAATCTGATTAGATCGTTAGCATCTCGTTCAAAAATGACCAAAGAGTTTCGATATTTTTCCTATTTAAACTTGACTCTTCTGTAGTTACATCGTGTACCAAGACCGACAGAAAATGAAAAGCTGCGATTTTCTAGGCTGATATGGCTAGGAACTATACTCTCATTCCAGCGTAATAATCAAGGAACTTTGCTGCCATACCATGGGTGCAGCAGGCGCAATGATATTGCGCAGCGCCTGTGACCCCCTGCTTGTACGGGGAGCGTGCCTTGCAACCATGGAGACATTTGTGAGAGAATATCAATATCGAAACTCTTTGGTCATTTTTGTGTGAGATGCTAACGGTCTAATCAGATTCAATGAACTATGCTAAGCTATGCTAAAAGTGGTTCCACCAGACCCGGAGATCGGCTGAATGGATTCGAAAAAGGTAAAACTGTTTAACTCTAGGGGAGTTGGAAAATGAGCCTATTTTCAAAAAAAGTGGAGTGTTCCATTAAACAAAGAATTCTTAAAAAAAAAAAAAAAAAATCTCCCTTTTCATTAAACTTTGAGTGTCATAACTTTGCAGATGTTGTTTATGCTCTAACAGCAACATTACACACTAACTAAAGTTAAAAAAGTGAAATCATAATCAACCACCCCTTTAAATTAATGACAAAACTGTATTTTTTTAATAAAAGCGTTGTTCCGCTTGACAAAATCAACACTACTTTATGATTCTAGTATTTGTTTGTTTTATCATTTATTTAAATTCTGTTTTGCTTTTACAGCATTTATTAATTGTTCATTCTCTTTTCATTCTATTCTAACATTTTACTGTTTTATTATAAACTATTTTTGTTATTTTCATTGTTCTTAACGCTCGTAAAGCACATTGAATTACATTGGATTTGTTTGAAAGTTTAACTGATTGATTTGTTTGAAGTTTGTTTAACTGACTGATACTAAACTTATTACAATAAAAACACAGTATGTTTTCCATATTACAAAGAACTGAATATCAATTCAACAGATTATGATGTGATTTTAATTGCTGTAAACAGTCAGAGTGAGGTTAGACAGGACAAAAATCTTTGTCTAGATAGTTGATGTTTAAAAGTAGCTACTTTTTAGGTTACTTTTATGTTTAATAATACATCAACTCAGGCTCATTGGAAAACCGTGCCTATGACAACATTTCTACAATATGATATTACGTTACTTCTTGCACGTTTTGCGACACTTTCAAACAAATCAGTTTCAAGAGAACATTACCTTTCGATCTCTAAACCAACAAGCAAAAATACAGAAGACAACTGGAAGAATTACTAAATGAAACAACCAAACAGCTGCTAACTGTGATATTTTGAAGCAATTTTTATGCTTACATGCATTTGTTGTCTTATATGCAAGCCAGGCTTATTGGAAAAACATGCTTGTGTTGACATTTCTGCAAAATTATTGTTGAATTTTTTGTACGTATCATGGTGGTTGAAATGAAATATGCGGTGTGTGCTACAAAAAGATGAATGCTCGTGTTTAAACGTACAACCTAAACGCTACCCTGAACCTAACTGATAGTGTTAACAAAACCAAATTTGAGATTAAAAAAAAAACATTTGCTGAAAGAAACGTCCCCATTTCAGCTTGCTTCTTTGAACAACTTGTACCTGAACGCTCCACATTGCAATTGTACCAGGTGAGCTATCAAGCAAGTTTACTATGTCAGAGCAGCCATTCATATGAAGCTGGTTATGTGATGCAGACCTCAAAATGTATTAGTTTACAAATAATGGATAATGGTAAAAGTGTTTTGAGGTCATAGTATTGTGCAAGGAACCAATAAGAATATTTTACAGCTAACAGTTCTCATGCCAAACATGAGATTTGTGTCTCTAATAATTAAATGAAATGGAACACCAGATGCACCATAATGTAAGCATTACAAAAAGAGAGCAGTAGCTTGATGTTGTGCGTTCTACTGCCAAAATGACGTTGTATCACAGTATGTCTATCTGTGTTTCATCAGCCTTAAGTCTATGGGTCTGTGTGTGTGTTTGTATTAAATCACAGCACCAGTAGGGTGAATGAACCTGCTGATTTACTGTACAGGTCAGTAATGACTACAGCTCACAAGATACGCCATCAAATCTGTAATTTTAAACCTTTGTTTGTGGGCTCAGGTGTGTGTTTGTTTTTTTTGTGAGTCCTGTTTGCCCTTCATGGGTCTCGGGTTAGATGTCTCTGTCAGCAGCGTCTAGACACCCAGTCTGACAAACAATAAAAACCCCATTGTGTGTTCAGTCTCTATGAATGAGGATGCAATGGTCAAGAACAATTTACAGAATTGGACACTCACACACGCTGTGTATCCACTTATTGATGTCATACAAACTCAGTCACACAGTCTTCAGACAACAGATGAAACGTCCTCTCGCTCATACTCTCCACACCTTTCTCCCGTTCAAAACACCACATTTGAACTCACAGAGGAAAACATTTGTTGGTTGCAACCCCTCTGCTTTCAGAAGTCCTTCCCTTCACACATTTCCACACTCGCTGTCCAACCCTCCTGTGAACCTCTATTTATTACCTCCGGCTCTCTGCAGTCTTATCAGAAAAATCGGTCTCTCCCGCCCGTGCTGAGCCGCTTCTCTTATCCGTGGCATCGCACCTACCGGCTCACTCCATCCCGGGCCCTCCCTCACACGCTCAATCTTTCTCCCTTTCCTCACTCTTATTCATCTGCTGGAAACCTGGCTCCATCTCTCCTCACCCTTATGGAATGCCCGTGTCTCCTTTTTTGCAATAAGTGGTTTGGGCCCCGGCTTGATTGATTCAGGCCAACATAATAAGACACTCTCATTTTGGGGTGAGATGAGGGCTGAATAATGCTGGATAAGCAGGTCTAAGGGAACAGGGCACGGACAGAGAAAACAGCTGACTATAACACAATAAGGCAGAGGGAAGCCGGCGAGCTGTAAATCTACCCGATGAGAGAAAATAAGCTGCTGGTAAACTGGCAGGAAAAGGTCACTTTACACATTTGATCCTATTTGTAATACTGACATGGGATAAGACCATGCAAAAACTGAGCTGCCAGTCAAAGAGAAGAGTTATTGACACTGAGCAAGGACGTAGATTTGGTTTCAACATTGGGGGGGTTGAACGTTGGTATGCTGCCTGTTATTATTTTTAATAATCCGTAATAATAATAATAATAATAATAATATGTTTTACGTTATTGGATAATTTATTTCTTCTTTATCTATCTATCTATCTATCTATCTATCAAACTAAATCTATCTATCTATACTTCATAACTTCATGAAATTTATGTATAATCATTCATCAAATTCTAACATAACTGAGTGATTCTAAAAAGAAAGAAATTATGTTAAAAATTGAAACCGCCAGTAGGCGGCAGCGATTCGCTGTTTTAATGAGTGAGCCACTTAAATCGTTCGTTCAGCCAGTTCGTTCAAAAGTCAGATTAATTTAGGAAGAAAACAAACACCGATGTGAATACTTTTGTCATTGATAATTACAGACACTATTGAAAAATGAACTAACAAAACAGACGGCTGTTTTGGTAACTGGTTACAGTTACACTGATAGTTATGGCTAAATTGCAATGGATTAGCTAGCTAAAATATATGTGGAGTGTACTTAGCTATTACACAATATTCTCATACCTCCTTCTCAGAACATGCTTTATTCTTTTTAACGTCCCTCTTTGACCAGCAGCTTAATATAGTCGGCTGGGAAGCGGTTCTCTTCGTTTTTGGTGCTGCCCGTGCTCTCCCGTTTAAACAGTACAGCACCACTCGCGTTGTTTTGGTGAAAGTGCGACGCATTGGTTGGGCGTTACCAATCGGTTCAATGGAGGGGGAGTATTTTTTGTCTAATTTATTATGACAAACTCATATTTGAATAGAAACAAAATTATTGTTACAAAATAAATGAATTCTACATATTTTTCATTTGATCTACTGGGATTTTCATGTTGAAATATTGGGGGGGTTGTAACTGATGGATTTGAATATTGGGGGGGGGTTACGATTTACTAAATCGTGCGCACGTTTTAGTAAATCGAGGGAACGAAATATAAATCGTGCGCACGTTTTAGTAAATCGAGGGAACGAATTAATAAATCGTGCGCACGATTTAGCCTACTATTTTTTTCCTGCATGTCATGTCCGGGCTCCGTAAATATTCTATGAACCTAAAATAAGTTGTAATAATTTGTTTTTCAAGTTGTAAAATGCTCTCGAGTTTTAGATGCTCACAATATGCTTATAATGGATGTTTCTATTAAAACATTTGAAAATATATGTAGGGGAGAGTGGGGTAAGATGAGCCATTTTTTGTTTATTTGGTCCTCAAGAGAAGGGGAAATGAGGCAGAAGTACAATGAAAGTATCTAACCTAATTTCAGGATATTTCCTCTCAATTTAAATGATCAGAATGCATCTATGACAAATGGTTCGAAAAAATATGGCTTCTTATTAAAAAAAAAAAAAACGTGTTCCTTAGGGGTTAGGGGTAAGTTGCACCATCTGGGTGTAAACTGACCATCTAAATAAATCTGAATCAAACCCATGTAAAATTTTAGAGATAATTTACCTCTTTTAAAAACTAATTCAATAATCAGATTTCCTTTTACAAATAGAAATTTATTTTCTTAAAGTTAACAACATAAAACCAACCAAATGAAGTTTAAATTCCAATATATTTAATTATTTGCATTTCTGAAAAAAAAAATGAACACCAAAATTGTAACCTTCCCAAAAGATTAAACAGAGAGTTTGTTGAATAAAACTAAATAAAAACTGAATTTAAATGAATATATTCTATACAAATGTCACTGAAACTAATTAACATTTTAGTCAAAAGATTCTTGGCATGATAGCTTTTCTGCGATGTCGAACATGTTAGGCCATTAGAGACTACAGGTAAAAAAAAAAAATATATATGATTACAATCTGGTGCAAAGCATCGTTTGGTTCTCATCAGCGAATGGTTTGGTGTACTTGTACGCTGTCCCTGTCAAATAAACTGGCTAGGGCTGCACGATTTATCGCGATTAAACCACACGCGATTTGGCAAAGGCTGCGATTATTTTATGCGCAGCTTGTCAGAGCTGTACGGCTCTGTGATCAGTAGTAAATGCAGAAGATTGAAACTGTGTCTTATTTCATTTAATTTCGAAGGGTGCATCCTCAAGAGGACGAATCCTGTGAAGGATGCTGTATACGGAGTGTCCTTAACCAGAATTAAACAAGACGTCCTTCGTAGGACAAACAGGCAGGAAAGGAAACAGGAAGTATCACGTTGCTATGCCAACACGTTCAAGGCTGCGTCATTGCACTCTCACAACAGTTAAATGAATTAAAATTATTTATAAATTTGGAAAGTAATTTGAAAAGAAAATGTATTCACTTGTTTTATTTTGGTTAATGCTTGAGGAGCTGACGTATGTACAACAGATATCTGTTGCAGAGACAAAGGAAAGGATATTAAGAAGAACAAAGTTTAAAACAAAAACAAGCTTGAAACTACTTACATTTAAACACCACATCTTCACTTGTACTGTACATGTACATCTGCCGCGGCCGCTATTTTTTTTTTTTTTTAATTTTTCAAATAAATGACGGTTTTTAACAGTGACGCAAAGAATTGTGGGCTATCTGCAGCAGCGAAGGATACACCTCATGCATCCTCCAAATTCCTGTGAAAGAAGGACGCATTCGAAGGTCGCATTCGGAGAGTCCTACTTACTTTTCTGAAATGATACAGCCTCAATGACGTATGCAACCTTCGAATGCGACCTCCAGAGGATGCAGCCTTCGAAATGAGACACAGCTTGAAACGCTTTGATTGATTAAACATGACTAATAAACACACGACTACCTTATTCTGTGTAAGAAGCCACATCATCTCACAGAAGGATGCTCAACTGTTGTTATGAAGTGAGTTTGGAGTAAAATCATGTTATTAAATGTTGTCTTTTGTTGGACAAGATGTTAATAAGTGCTTCTCATGTCTGGAAAGATGTTTGACGCGTGTTGCTTTTTCATATGTACATTATAAGCGACTCAAACTCGCAGTGCTTTGAGATGGATTAGCATTTGGAGCCATACTTCATTGACAAGCTGCGCATAAAAACAAATTGCAGCCTTTGTGATTTCATAATCGCACAAAGAATCACATTTAAGCGATAATCACGTTTAAGTTCAATGTTATTTTACGTATCGTGCGAACAATCGTGCAGCCCTACTGGTAACCCTTTAAAAAAATGGTCCGTCATTAAAAGGTAACTATGTAGGAAGTAATGCAGGACAAAGTAGTACTACATTAACCTCAGTGCCTTATAGTGGGGTAAGTTGAACTGCTGGATCAATTTACCCCACAACATTTGGCTCACTTTACCCCATAGCTGCCATTTTGAAAAAAAAAAAAAAACCTCCTAGCTTACCAATTCAGGCTAATATTTAGCTGAATGATTTGCGTGGTTTTATATGTTGCTAAATCACCAACATGCATCATAAATATTTTTTAGACCTGGATAAATTTGCTTTGAAGTAAGCAGCCATTACATCTGATATGCTAAAACTTTACTTTGACGAGCCAAAAAAGTAAAATAAAGAAAAGTAAATTGGTGCTTACCACTCCTCCCATGTGCTTCTCCTTTTCACAGTCTGGCAGAAAGGATGGGTGGTTCCAAAATGTATGATCACATGACAATAAAAGTGTACGGTTGCCAAGATACAGGGGGTGGGTCAACTTACCAACTGGCTCATCTTACCCCACTCTCCAATATGCTAGAACCACACTTTATATTATGAATACCTGCAATTACTAATAAAATTACACAGACTCCACATAAATTTAATGGCTTCGGAATAAGTGGAATATAAAATTGGCCTTAAACTGAAACTTTTGATGTTGTTGGCAACTATTTTGTGTCTTCTGAAACTTTTTCTTTTCTATTTCTGTTGCTTTGTTCAGTGTACCCTGTTTAAATTTAGTTCAAGAAAAGGTTTGCTCCTCTGTCAGACAGTTGATCATTTACAGAGCGAGGTCTGTTTCACTGCTCACAGCGATGAACAAGAGACACTTTTTTTGGCCACTTGCTGCCAGGTGCAAAATTTTTTGAAAGAGCAGGAAAATGTCTACCACTCTGCAGGACACAAAGGTGAGAGTTAACCCTAAGGCCATGTAACAACAGGAATCAGACTCTTCCAGAGTCAGCACAGCTTGAGTATCATCCATGTACAAACCATAGTGACCTGCCAGGGGTTGATGTGCCTGTAAGCCACTGTCCAGAGCTTCTGAAGGAACCCAAGTTTCATAGTGTGAAACCTAAAGCTAATAGAACGGGGTTTATATACTGTACGCAGCAGTTATAGGTAAAGTGGAAAGGCAATAAAATATTTGCTGTATACAGTATGTTACTGTATATATCAGGGGTGGCTAACCCTGGTCCTGGAGAGCCTCAGTTCTGCAGAGTTTAGCTCCGACCCTGATAAAAACTCACCTGCCTATAGCTTGCTAGCAACCTTTCAAACCTTGATTAGCTTGTTCAGGTGTGTTTGATTAGGGTTGGAGCTGAACTCTGCAGGACTGTGGCTCTCCAGGACCAGGGTTAGCCACCCCTGGTATATATTATAAGAATAAAACAGAGTGCTGTATCAAGAAAAAATTAAATAGATCTGAAATTGGAGAATCAACTAGTCAACGAAGTGGTCTTAGACTGGTTTCAGGGTTAACTTGACCACGATTCAATGAGTTTCTTAGGGGACATTTACATGATGTGTTCTTGCACTCACAAACTGTTACTTAAGTAACAGTTAGTCAGCACTACAATTTGTTTAAAAATTGAGAAAATAATGCAGATTTTAAATTGTAATATATTTTTACAATATTCCTGTTTTACTGTATTTTTGATCAAATAAATGCAGCCTTGGTGAGCATAAGACACTTCTTTCAAAATCTTATTGACCCCAAACTTTTGAATGGTAGTATGGTTATTTATTTTTTATATACACACACATATACACTCTACAAAAAGTCTAGATAAACTAGGCAACCTGACTAGTTGATTATCGTGGCTGATCCCTAGAATATTACAACACAATATTATACAGATTAGATCGAATTTCATTATTCAATCCAAAGCTATGAATGCATAATGCGTATTACCGAATGGTGCTTTGTCCTACCTTGTTTGACTGCCTTGTCCGACTGCCTGAGCTAGGGGAGAGCAGTTTTAGATCAGGCCTGATGTAGGGAACGCTCCACTCGTTCAGCATCACCATGACGGATGAGTAGTCTGCGGGGCCATGTTAACCATAATGGAAACCATGATCACGACCGAGCTTGGCGCTCCCATCCCAGAGTCCATAAAAAGCCCCCTAACCTTGAAACTTCAGTCAGCTCTGCTTAGCTCTCGAATCTATCACAGCGAGCTAAGGTGCTCCGTAGTGCTACACTATGACTGCAGGCTTGAATAAGAGATGAGAATAACAATAATGCTTAATAAATGATTCACCCTTTCAACATGATCACTGGCCTTTCTGTTCAAATACTCTCTACAATGAGTTTGTTTCGAGATAAAGGAAGATCGATTCATGCTGCAAAAAGTTAAAAGTGGACCGTTTGATTCTGTATTAGTCTTTGCAAAGAAAGCTGATGATGTGGCTGAAGCTTTTTTTGTGTTCTAATATATATAACGGTATGTTTTGGAATCTTTTGTGAACAGAAAAATCTGGGGATTGGATTGTATCCCTTGGATAACAACTTTCACAGGAGAGTAATGTCAATAAGTTGGCAGGGGGTGAGAATCAAAGAGAACCTATTTATCAAGCTAAATGACTATGGCTTGGAGACCAAACCCAATCATTTGCTTGGTAACACTTCCAAATTTTTGTCTGTCCTGGATGTTGCCTGTCACGCTTGAGATCCTTATTGACTGGGAGTGCAAAGTTTTAGAGGACCATAACAATTCGATCTCAACCCAACAAGCAAAAATAAGAAAACAACAGAGAGAACAATTCGTAAAAGAAACAACCAAACCAACTGCTGATCTAATAGTAACCATGATATTTTAATGCCAGACCGCCTTCCATATTCATATTCAATATTACATTTTTTATTACGTTTTCGTAATTTGAATACGGAAGGCATAGGATGTAGTGTAAGCATTTTGAAATGTGAGAGTTTTGCACTTTCTTTGTAAGCTGAATACGGAAGGAGATCTGGCGGATGCTAGATATTTTACTTTATAACTTGTTAAATATGGATATTTTTCTTACACAAACGCATCGCTTCCCTTCAAAAGAACTTTATTAATCCCCCAGAGCCGTGTGGAGTACGCTTATAATGGATGGATGCACTTTCTTGAGCTTCATACTCGTTGGTCCCGTTCACTGTACCAGGTTGGCTACTAAGCAAGTTTACTACATCAAAACCATATATATGCGGAGCTGGTTAAATGATGCAAACATCAAAATGTATTAGTTTACAAATCATGCACCATGGTAAAAGTCGTTTGAGGTCACAATAAAGTATTGTGCAAGGAACTGTGTGAAAATAAGTTTTATTAATCAATAATCTGCACTTGTAATCATCATAAGTGTGAAAATAAATAAAAGTCACTGGTGTTCTACTGTCATTAGACTACATTTCAGCTGGAAACTGCAGTGAATTGTATATGAATGTAGATTTGCAGAAATGAAGGTGAGGTACGTTGTTTATATGCCCAGACATCAACTTGAGCCAAGCATGCAGGGATAACGCTGCGGAAAAAACTCTTGCGGAATAATTACGAGGACAAACACGTTCAGAAACAAACTACGGAAAGTTCCACTGAGCCGTATCTCGCAGATTGAGAGGACTTCCAAAGACTGCATAACAAACGCATTACCATTCCTGCCATTTGTTTAGTCTCTTCAACCATTCACTTCATTTAACTGCTGCAAAGGACATCTCCTCTGCCCTTTCAGGTGTGACAAATAAACAACGCTTCAAACTTGCGCTTTTCCTCTGCCTCTGACCTGTACTGGCAAATTCTGACTCTCTGTGGCCTGGTGGGATTTGTCATATCAATAAGCTGGGGTGTTAAAGGAAGTATAACAGTTGATTATGTGTAGCATTACTTACTATAAGGAAGCAATATAAAGTCCTTTGAAGCATATGAGGACAATATTTCTGAATGTGCTATGAAACCCGCCAAATCAAAATTTATTGCCTTTTATCTTTAACAGAGTAAGAAAAGGAAATGAAGGGGTGACCTTAGTTTTAAACAGAAATCTTCAACCTTTTTAAGGCCAAGGACCCCTTGTGGATAGAGGGCATGTTTTCACATACCTTGATGCACTGCAAAACCTTTAAAATAATCAGTAACACTTTACAATACGGTTACATTTGTTAACATTCGCTAACATGAGCTTACAATGAATAACACTTAAAAATCTAAGCATTATTCAATTCAATTATTCATTATTTGAAACATTATTCAAATCAAATGTTGTATATGTTAATATTTAATTGACCTGAGCTAACATGAACTAACAATAAACAGATGTATTTTTTACATCAATTTACAAGTAACATTAATGAATATTAATAAATACTGCAACAAATATATTGTTTATAGTTAATATTAGTTAATGCATGGGAATGTTAATGTTAAATGTTAGTTAATGGGACCTTATTGTAAAGTGTTTGCCTTTAATTCATTAACATTTGTTCATTCAATATCATGAACTAGGTTTATGTTCATTTATAAATATATAAATATGTTATTGTTCATTGTTAATTCATGTTCATTCAAACTAATGTTCATTTATGCAACTTATAGAATATAAAAATATTTTAGTAATTATATACATAATTTAACATAAACCTTGGTTAATAAATGCTGTAAAAATATTGATTTTCATGTTAGCTGTTAATGTATAGAATAACCTAAAGTGTTAAATAATCATTTATAGAGTCATATGCTTGTACATTAATTTAAATTTACTTGACACGGTTGTATGTGGGAAAGACAAAGAACAATTTAGCTTTAGCTTTTTAACATTTGGTTGAAGATTACTTAAAGGTGTCATATAATGCCACTTTTACAAGATGTAAAATGTCCCCAGAAGGTGTATGTGAAGTTTTAGCTCAAAATACCCTACAGATATTTTTTTTTTTTTTGTAGCATGATAAATGTCACTTTTTGAGGGTGAGCAAAAACGCTCTGTATTTGTGTGTCCCTTTAAATGCAAATGAGCTGCTGCTCTCAAGAGGGGGCGGAGTTTCAGGAGCTCTTGTTAGCACTTAGCAGCTCCGATTAATGTTACCTCAGACAGACTCAATGAAAATGTTAGAAACTGTTCAGCCTTTTATGTTCAAAACGGAGTCAGACAATGATGGAGACAACATGTAGACTGCAACAGGACATTTCTGAACGGGTAGTTGATTAATTTTTGTAGCTGATGTGGAGTTAATCTTAAAGTCATTGATTAGCATATTCTGTCATGATAATCTATAAATCACTTATGTGGGAACTGTTGTAAGATTACAGAGGCAGAGAACATATGATGCATGAAGATAGAACAGGTATAGTTTAGTTTAATTACTTGTCATTTTGTCATCTTGCTTTTATGACACACTATTGCATTTGTGTTACGTTCTGTAATGCACTAACATGGCCTCACCCCCTTTGTTGCGTGTTCTCTGGGGCGGGGTTTATGTAAATTCTAGGGTTAGTGATGTCACCAACCCGGGAAGAAGCTTGTTGTAGTCCCTACAAGCCGTTTGTTGTAGTCCTTAAACAGAGAATTCTTTAAAAGACAATATCTCCGTTTGCATTGAACTTTCAGTGCTGCTGCTTTGCAGATACTGTTTATGCTCAAGCAGCAACATTACACACTAACTAAAGTTAAAAAAGTGAAATCACAATGAACCCCTTTAATCGTCAAATTTATTTTGCTTTTCACAATACACATAGTCTCAAAGCAGCTTTACAGAAAGTCATAGTGTTATGTCTATAATACCTTTATAGTGTTTTACCCTAGAGCTATAGAGCTGGATGATATGACATACATTACTATAATACAAGCGATGCTAGGCAGTGTTGTGTAGAACATACTATATCAGTGCCGTGGTGACTCTGGCACAAGTCTAATTGTTCAAAGACAATTAAGAGATTTAAATATTGGTCAGTATTGTTCTATTACGAGATTTAAATGTTAGTCTGTATTGTTCTACGAGAGTAATTGATTCTCAAAAAGTGTTAATGAAAATAAGATTGGTTGTCACAGGTGAAAAGTCTGAAAAGCCGTTCAAAAGTAATTAAGGGATTTAGATAATACATGCAAACTAAAACACACATTGATATTACTTGCACTTTATTTTCATAAATATTTGTTTGAGATCAAACAATAATTGATGGAACACCTGCCTGCAGTACCACTGAAGACCCCCCTAGAAGTAGTGGACCCCTGTTGAAGACCCCTGGTGTAGAGACTTCATGAAACAGGGAATAATAAATAGAGCACTACATACAGTACATATACTGTATGTGTCCAATGTAGAGCCTTACAGCAGGCCCTATAATTGGCTGATCAATATCAGTCACTATAATACAGGCCAATATATAAATATAATTATTTAATCAAGCCCTCAGGAATATGTTAAGGAATTTGTTAATGACATAGGGACTAGGACAAATCCATGCAATTCATCCTTTTTTCTTATAAGCAGTAGCCAACTAGAGACATTTACCAGATTTTCTTTTTATCTGAGTTGCCATATGGCTGGACATCCTACACAAGAGCTGAAAATAGGAATTGCACTAATTAATGTGGATGAGGAAACATAAAGAGATGCTGAAAATATAAAATAAATAATAATTTTCTGTCTCTACTGGTACAAAAAAAAAAAAAAAAAGATCTTTTTTTTTTTATCCCACTCAAAGACGACCAAAAAAAGTGGTTGTTGATGAAGCGATGACTGATGTGGTGTGGCATAGGAGCTTATTTAAATGTTATGCTATTTACCTCTGAAAATTAAATCTGATTATTAAAGAGATAGTTCACCCTAAAATGAAAATTCTGTAATTAATATCTCAGCCCTTGGGCGCCATTTCCTGTATTCTGCCTTTTAATTAAACAATTGCTTTAATATCAACACATAGCACTGGTACAACAACTAGCTTCTCTCATTGACCAGCTAGCTAGCCTAATAAAAAATGTCAGATAACTGTTAGCGTTATAACAACATAGTGTAAGTGTAGCTGTAATTCAATGCTGCAACATAGAGTACATGATGCCTTTAAAAACAACAGGCAAAAAAATGATGAACATTCACTTACTGTAATTACCAGCTTGTTTAGTGACAGTATGTGAGCACACAGCCAGACCCACCTGAGCAGCAGACATGCTAAGATGCTTTGTTTAATTTGCTGTGTCACGGGAGTAGTGAAAACACAGAATGGAGTTTAATTTATATGGACAGACATAAAATGAAAAGTGGACATGTCTTGTCCCACCCACATACAATAGTTCCGACACCCATGACTCACCCTCATGTTGTTCCAAACCTATAAGATTTTGTTCATCTTTGGAAAACAAATAAAGTAATCTTTTTTTGATGAAATCTGAGAGTTTTCGGTCCTGCTTCAAAAAGTTCATAAAGAGATTCTAAAACTAATAAATACTGTATGAATTGAGTGGTTTAGTCCAAATTTTCTGAAGAGACTCTATCGCTTTATATGATGAACAGATTGAATTTAGGCTTTTATTTACATATAAACATTGATCAGCAAACATAAACAGAAGGTCAACCGAACCTGCTTGACGAGCAAGAACAAACCTCTTCTGGAAGCTCAAAAGTGTTGCAAAACACATGAGAATGAACCTCACTGGTTCTTGCAGAAGCTCAAACGTGTTGCGTAACACATGAGAATGAACCACATTGGTTCTTGCGGAAGCTCAAAAGTGTTGCGTAACACACAAGAATGAACCTCACTGGTTCTTGCAGAAGCTCAAACATGCTGCTTAAAACGAGAATGAACCTCATTGGTTCTTTCGGAAGCTCAAACATGCTGCGTAACACACGAGAACGAACCTCATTGGTTCTTGCAGAAGCTCAAACATGCTGCGTGACGCACGACAATGAACCTCATTGGTTCTTTCTTGCAGAAGCTCAAACATGCTGCGTAACACACGAGAATGAACCTCATTGGTTCTTGCAGAAGCTCAAACGTGTTGCGTAACATGAGAATGAACCTCATTGGTTCTTGTGGAAGCTCAGACGTGCTGCGTAACACACGAGAAACAACCTCATTGGTTCTTGCAGAAGCTCAGACGTGCTGCGTAACACACAAGAAAGAACCTCATTGGTTCTTGCGGAAGCTCAAACGTGTTGTGTAACACATGAGAATGAACCTCATTGGTTCTTGCGGAAGCTCAAAAGTGTTGCGTAACACATGAGAACGAACCTCATTGGTTCTTGCAGAAGCTCAGACATTGCGTAACACACAAGAATGAACCTCTTTGGATCTTGCTGAAGCTCAAATGTGCTGTGTAACACATGAGAATGAACCTCATTGGTTCTTGCAGAAGCTCAAACATGCTGCGTAACACACAAGAACAACCTCACTGATTCTTCTAGAAGCTCAAACGTGCTGCGTAACACACAAGAATGAACCTCATTGGTTCTTGCACGTCAACCACAACTGATGTGTTCCGTTTGCCACAACTGATGTGTGAGTTGATGAATGTTTATATGTAAATATGAGTCTAAATTCAATCTGTTCATCATATAAAGCAATCGTCTCTTCAAAAAAATTTTACAATCTCTTTATGAACTTTCTGAAGCGTCAAAGTGTCAGTTGCATAGCTGTCTATGGAGGGACAGAAATCTCTCAGATTTCATCAAAAAGATCTTCATTTGTGTTCCGAAGATTAACGAAAGTCTTACAGGTTTGGAAGGAGATGAGGGTTAGTAATTAATGACAGAATTTTCATTTTTGGGTGAACTATCCCTTTAAGTCTGAAAACTAATGTAGTTTTGAAAATATGCAGTTTTAAGATCTACTTACCCTGAAATAATACTATAAATATATGTTAATAATATTGTAAATATACTCACCAAGACAGATGGCAGCCAATATTTTTATTTCTATGGAGAACCAGCAACTCAATGGAACAGACTCCATAATTAAGTCAGATTATGTCAGGGTTTGTTGGTAAAACGCACCAGACTGCTCAAATATTCCATAATCTGACAAACACTGATTGAACATGTTCAGCTGGTAAGAACAAACACCGACAGGACTACCACACCGATCCAACAGCAACCATTGGAAGTTGGAGAAGAGTGAACTAGCTTTACCTCTAAACATCAATGATCTAAAGAGTTGCCACCCTCAAGAAGAATATGAAACTACTGATTTATTACTTTAAGTTATTTCTGATAAAAATGGTTGTACAATATGCAATACACTACCGTTTAAAAGTTTGGGGTCAGTAAGATTTTCTTTTATTATTATTATTACTTTTATACAGCAAGGATGCATTAAATTGATGAAAAGTGCCAATAAAGACTTTTATTTTGTTACATAAATACATTTTATTTTGTGTCACCTGATTCATCTGGTAATGTTGAGGAAGGGTGTAATTTGTTTTCTACATGACCATATAAGGTGACACTGAACTTGCCAGACATTACATCAGATTTAAGTGACCTCTTGTTTCCCCTTTCAGCCACTAGGTGCCACATGAGTAATAAACTCATTATAATTAGTCCAAAAACCCAAAAGCAACAGGAAAGCCAACAAGACCTAATTATTCACTAAAGGTTTTAAAGCAGGGGTGAGCAAAGTTTTAGACACATGGGCCACACTGGACTTTAAATAGTAGCATACATGAGAGGACATAAGGTATAATTCCCAGTGAGATATAATGTTTACTGGTACTTATGCATGATGCATCTGTGACTCATAGGACCATTCAGATATTGCTTGAAGTATTGCTCAACAGAGAGGTCTTAGAAAAAAAAAAAGTATATATATTTACTATATATATATATATATATATATATATATATATATATATATATATATGTATGTATACAGGTACTGATCATATAATTAGAATATCGTGAAAAAGTTCATTTTTTTATTGTAAATTTTTTAAAAAATGAAACTTTCATATATTCTAGATTCCCTACATGTAAAGTAAAACATTTCAAAAGTTTTTTTTTTTTTTTTAATTTGTTGATTAGAGCGTACAGCTAATGAAAGTCCAAAATCCAGTATCTCAAAATATTAGAATATTTACATTTGAGTTTCATTATATGACCATCCCTACAGTATAAATTCTGGGTATCTTTTGTTCTTTGAAACCACACTAATGGGGAAGACTGCTGACTTGGCAATGGTCCAGGAGACAATCATTGACACCCTCCACAAAGAGAGGAGGTCACGGAAGGTCATTACTGAATGGGGTGGCTGTTTACAGAGTGATGTATCAAAGCATATTAAATGCAAAGTTGACTGGAAGGAAGAAATTGGGTAGGCAAAGGTGCACAAGCAACAGGGATGACCGCAAGCTTGAGAATACTGTCAAGTAAAGCCGATTCAAACACTTGGGAGAGCTTCACAATGAGTAGAATGAAGCCGGAGTCAGCACATCAAGAGTCACCACACTCAGACATCTTCAGGAAAAGGACTACCAAGCCACTTCTGAACCAGAGACAACGTCAGAAGCATCTTACCTGGGCTAAGGAGAAAAAGAACTGGACAGTGAACAGTGGTCGAAAGTCCTCTTTTCAGATAAAAGTAAATTTTGCATTTCATGTTGAAATCATGGTCCCAGAGTCTGAAGGAAGACTGGAGAGGCACAGAATCCAAGCTGCTTGAAGTCTAGTGTGAAGTTTCTGAAGTCAATAATGATTTGGGGGGGCTGTGACATCTGCTGGTGTTGGTCCATTGTGTTTTATCAAGTGCAAAGTCAATGCAGCCATCTTCCAGGAGATTTTGGAGCACTTTATGCTTCCATCTGCTGACAAGCTTTATGGAGATGCTGATTTCCTTTTCCAGCAGGACTTTAGCATCTGCCCACAGTGCAAAAACCACTTCCAAGTGGTTTGCTGACCATGATATTACTGTGCTTTATTGGCCAGCCAATATGCCTGACCTGAATCTATGGGATATTTTCAAGAGAAAGATGAGAAACAGTCGATCCAACAATATACAGATGATCTGAAGGCTCAATAGTGCCTCAGCAGTGCCACAGGCTGATCACTTCCATGCCACACTTCACTGATGCAGTAATTTGTGCTAGGAGCAAGTCATTTGCTGTAATATGTCCTGCCGATCAAGTATTGAGTGCACAAAAGAACATACTTTAAAGAACTTGAACTTTTCTGTTTTGCAAATCCATTTTTTAATTGATCTTAGGAAATATTCTAATATTTTGAAATACTGGATTTTGGACTTTCATGAGCTGTACGCTCTAATCATCAAAATTAAAAAAAAAAACTTTTGAAATGTTTTACTTTACATGTAGGGAATCTAGAATATATGAAAGTTTCATTTTTAAAAATATTTATAATAAAAAAAATGAACTTTTTGATGATATTCTAATTATATGACCAGCACCTGTATATATATATATATATATATATATATATATATATATTGACCATGATTTACCGTCAAATAATAGGACATCAATGGGATCATGCATCAATATTTGGACAGCACTTGTGATATGTCTCCATATCAGCTGATGAATGGACTTCCTGTCCGTGACATTTTTCTCAGGCACCAATGGGACAGCCACACCAGATCAGGACCCAGTGTTGGCCAGCGGGCATTTTTGCTTACTTGTACGATGTTTATGTACCTGCCTAGTTCCTTAATGTCATGATCTTTAAGGTGGTAATGATTTTCAATAAGAAAAGATGGTGTGACATTTTCATCAAAGCCTGCCTCATCCAACACTTTGCGAGAAAGGTTATAAGTATTGGCATGTTACTTCCTCAAAATATTTATTCTGTCATCGCCCTCCCTTCCTTCCCAATTTAAACGTAGGCAATGCATATTAATAAAACAGGTTTAAAAGATGCTACCTTATTAATGCACTACTGTCTCATTAGTGTAACAGTAAATACTGGCTCAGAAGGTATGTCATGAAGGAATGTTCACATCAACACACGATAACGTTCTGTTTATTATAAGCACGAGCTGCAGTTATGTTCTCTGCTGCTGTAAATGCACAAGCTCTGTAAGTTTGGGTGGATTCTGATTGGCTGCTAGTGTTTTTATTATTCATCATCATGAAAAAATTGTGAAAAACAACATCATTCCCCTGTGTCGTTATGATGTGGACTTCCCTATTCTCATAGAATTAGAATTATTATAAAAACTTTATAGTAATAGTAGTAATTATAGTTGTATTGTCCTTTGTGTGAACGGGCCTTGACTCCAGTCCAGTGCTTAATGTTGCCAGCTTTAGGTATATGGAATCTCGTGCAATTTTTAAAAAGTTTTTAATGTTGTTTATATGTCTATGTAGTGTTTTTAATATGCTTTAAGACAAATCATGTGCAAATTCATACCGTAAGTCAACACCATTGCTGAGTATGTTCTGTTTTAAACTGCAGTGATCTAAAGACAGTTTCAAAAATGCGGTTTGAAATTGCTAGTGTCTGTGAAATCACAAACTACCTTGTAACCAATCACGTCAATGTGCCAGTGGGTTTTAGCATATCATTAACTATGACCACTCTGAAGCAAGGGAGTCGTGTACCATTAGCAACACGTTATTAGCTGTTTGATAACTTAGTCAAGCAAAAGGCTAATCATATTAATTGCCGTTATGTGTCCAACGTTGTAAAGAGTGATACCATTGTGCAGCATTTACCTCAGTAAGTTGACCGAGTGGATCTCTGAGCTTGTGTGAGTTTATGGAGGCGGGGCTAATTAGCATGTTCATAGATCTGCATATACAAAATGAACCAAGGGTGTAGAGTTACATTCAAGCTATTTTAAGGCATGAAGAATTTTTTTTTTTCACAGGAAAAACATTTAAATGTCATTTTGATGGTCAGAGATGAGTTAAAAGGGATAAAATGATTGACTACGGGGGACTTTAATAGTAATTTAAGGGTCTGTTTACATGACACCATTTTCAGCTAAAAACTGAAAACTTTTTTTGCGTTTTGTCCTTTCACACATGACAATGGCATTTTGGGGGCCTGAAAATGCAAAGTTTTGAAAACGGTTTCAAAGTCAACATTGGATGAAAACGGTGACGTCATGCGCATACGTATTACGTGTTCAGTTGTGTAGTGTTTTTTTTTTTTACAAAGTGTTGACCTGGCATTCACAATACAGCATTTTTAGTTGTTTTCATGGATCGTTTTGACAACGTTGTATTTTTTGGCTAAACTGCCTTTAAAAGTATGCAAAAACACAGATTCTCATAGACTTGCATTAGAAAAAGAGATAAAAGCTTGTTTGAAAATGCCGTATGGAAACATTTGTAGGGTCAATGGTCCATTTTCTTATGTGCAAGATCTTGAATCAGTCAGATTGCAAAAAAAAAAAAAAAATTATATCATATTCACTTATCACTACCTCATTACTAAATGAACTATGTTGTTTCGGCTTCAATACATCATTATTCAAAAATCTGACACTTTTAAGGAGCAAAAAACATCAAACTGGTTTATAATTACATCTGGGCTACACACTAAATTTTTCTTGCTGTCAAAGCTTAAACAGTCAGTTAAACAAAAGTCAACCTAATGAAGACATACAGCTCTTGTTACTCAACTGCTTCTATAAATGACTAATTTTTCAATTTGGATATGATATTCTGGCATCTAGAGCACTAAATACCTTAACAGCACCGATTATGACAGATTTCACTTAACATGTTACTCAAAGTAAATAGTTGCACATTTCAGTACGTCTTCCAAATTACACAAGAAGGCACTCAATGATAATATATTGCTCCTGCTACTTTTCAAGTAACGATACTTTTACCAGCGCCAACTTTCTTTAATCTCACCCCTGCTTTCTAAAAAAAGGTCACAGCACAGCATTTCAGCATTTTTACCTCAAGGAACTTAGCTGTCCTTGGGAGTTGGCCATGTGCGTTCCTAAAATAAGCATTAAAGATTTAATATATCTGCTGTATGCATGTATTAAATTTGGCAGTTTAAATATGGTTCTCCATTAACACTTCAAAACAGGATTATGAATGACCAATAACTATAAGGAGTAATTTTTCCTCTGAAATATCAGTCATCTTCCTATCAAAGGTTTATGGGGCCCATGAGGGTTCGGAAATATTATTTTGGAGCGCTGCTCTAGTCCTGTCAAACACAATTAGCGAGAGACCAGTCAGAGTGATTCAGTTGAGTCCAGTTGAGTTTCGTTGCCGTCAGGGATAATCAAAGGCATAGGCAACTCCTTGTATCTACATCTCATGGACATCTATCCTTTCATAAAGTTCCTCATTCATTACTGTCCACATCCTCAGACAGTTACTTATCTTTCCGTGTCTGTCTCTCTCTCACCTTGGGACTAAACAGGAAAGGGCTGGGCTCTGGGCCTGAGGGCAGGACTTGGTTAATCAGGCAAGGATTTCCTCTGGAGACAAACTTCTATAAACGGCAATATCACCGCTCAAGATCACAGAGTTCAGTTTCCATCATTACATCCTGAGTGTCACTGACCGATCTCTTCTCATAAATCAATGTCTGAATGCTCAATGAGCGACAGACCCATATTTGGCAAGCGCGCATTTTTACAAATTTCAACTGTCCCCAGACTTTATGTGAGTTGAAAATGTGTAATTTACATGTAATTTAAAATTGTGGCTACCTCCTACTTATTTGTTTCCTTTTGTTTTTAGTTAAATCTTGGGAACTAATTAACACAATGTTCTCACGTTTTAACTAATACAAAGGAACGATTTAATTAAAAGTGAACAACAATTTCTTAATTCATGGATACTATATTTTTTGGCATGTCATGTGCAGGGCCCTCTAGTTTGGGAATAGATGTGTCAAAAACGGACAGTAAACAAATAAAGTATGTGCTTATTATCAAATATAAGTTTTAAACATTGAATAATGTGGTCAGAATATTGACAAAGTAAATACATGTATTAGAAAACTACTCTCACTCATAATGTTCCCATTCAGAGTAATCCACCTTTTCTGTTTATTATTTTGTATTTTAGCATAATGCACACCTCATTAATCTGTAATAATCTAAAATACTGGTTAGTACTGCACAGTAAAAAAAAAAAAAAAAAGAAAGAAAAAGAAAAAAGCCCATATCTAACACTGCCGCTACTGTAATACTTCACTGTATTTTGGTTAACTACCAACAGTATGGCAGTTCACAGCGACAACATGATTCATTTAGACATTCAGAAGCTGTTATTTAATTGGGATAATGTACTGTAAGACTTCATATTCAGGCTTGTCATTTAACATTCCCAAATATGCTGCCAGTTTTGGAGTCTTCCCAATTCAAGTAACTCCTCAATGACTGAACCAACTCATTGAACAGATGTCTGTCCTCTATGATTCAGAAAAGTTAAGACGTTGATGTTGTACTGTAGGGGATTAGCAGATGGACAGGACTTGTAACCTTTGTGTAAATGACACTAAAGTACATCACTAATGGTTTATAAAATTACAGATTCATTTTAATTAAGTGACATGCTTAAAATAACCATATGATTTTAAACTTTAAGAACTTTAAAGCTTACAATATTGCCGGCTGTCTGTTTCCGTCCTGACTCTCTGGTCACGAATGATGTTATCTGAGATTGCTTTGGCCATGTGCTTCATAGAGCACAAGGTGGTGCAAGTAGGACAGACAGTGATGCAAAAGACACCCACACTCATATTGGTGTTTCTTCAACCATTGGCTCCTTGAACTCTTTTAAAACATGTTTTACTTTCTCAGTTTATTTAATTTGACTGGAAAAAGAGTCTGCAGGTGCATTTTGAAATGTTTTAACTAATCATAATGAATGCCATTTCAGTTCTACTTTCTGAGTATGAGTTATCATATGCATTGAAAAACAACAATATACAAGCACTGTAAAACTTTTACAGTGCTTGTATATTGTTACTTCACATGAGTCTCTTCAGATCTTACTGTACATGAATTATGAGCTTCCAGAACTTCTGATTGAGGCTGTGTGTTACCTCCTAATTGAGCTCCACAAATTGAACATAGAAATAAAAACAGTATAAATAACAAAAAATTGTCTTAGTCTTATTAAGTGCAAACAATAGGTGCAACCATAATCAAAGTACTGTCTCAATATTCAAAGTGCAAAAAGAAACCAAAACAGAGACCAGAGCTAAGAGGTGGTTACAACTACACAGCCCAGCCTATGATAGATTTAATATTGGGAGACAAGCTATTGTAAGTAGCCTAATTTGGTGCATCAGGGAGCTCGCGTTTCGAATTCGAGATAGCACGCACTCTGTGTATGGGTAGCGGCATTGCTGAGCACGTATTCTACAAGATAAGACATTTATCAGACGCTTAGGCTCTGTTGTGCAACGAATTCTCCGCCATGGTCTTGTCAGTCATCTCGCCTTACTCTCGTCATGTGATCAGTGAACTGTGATTCCTGCTGCACAGCTCGTGCTGGATGAGCAGAGCAGACCTTTACAATAGTTTACAATTGAAGTGACAGTTATCCAACTGAATTAAATGGTTTTTATTTCTATAAAAAAAAAAAAAGCAAAATGACAGTGGAGGTGGTGCCCACCACGGTGCCCACTCCACATAGAATATGCTAATTTCACCCTCATGCTCTGTCATTGCAATATCGCGAGAGAGCTTTTCACTCAACGAGAAATCTTGTCACATTTTAATATTGCGAGATCTCGTCACACCCCTACTGGACATACAGTATATGCAGCATTCTCCATTTTCTCTCCATTTTCCAACACAGTGTCATTTCCTGCACATTTCAAATGATATATAATGTTTAATAGCATTTTGTAATATAAATTACATTTTTGGCTTAAGGCTATTTTCACAGCTAGCATTTATTTTATCCTAAATACATACAATTAAATGATATTATTATACTTTTTGCATAATTTGAAAAAGAAAAAAAAAAACAGACTGATTGAAAATGATCAGTTAGTTTCTGTACTTAAGTATCTTTTTGGCTACTCTGTAGTTTTACTACAGTATCAAAGATATTAGCAACTTTTACTCTCTACTTGACTACATTTTTGAATAAATATATGTATTCTTTACTCCAATACATTTGTAATGAGTAATGCAATTACTTGTTACCTTTTGCTTGGCCCCTAACTTTTTCTGCAGCAGTTTATTTCTACTACAAAAGAAGTGATATTGCCATCTACAAGGCATTGAAGGTACTATATCTTGTGTGTTTAGACTTTTGATGCAGTCCCGTGATCTATTCAACCTAAAACCATAGATATGTATATGTAGATGCCACATTCGAACGCTCCGCGCACCCGCTATCTTGGAACAGTCAGCGTGTCGTCACTCACAGTAAGAATCAATGATGCCACAACATTGTGCAGCTTCTAGTTGTGAAACCACCAAGATTTAATTTGCCAAAGAAATGGGATAACCTTTCAAAGGTGAGAATATGTTGATTTGTGTTTTTATATATATTATTAAAGAATTAGTTCACTTCAGAATTAAAATTTGCTTATAATTTACTCACCCCATGTCATCCAAGATGTTTATGTCTTTCTTTCTTCAGTTGAAAAGAAGTTAAGGTTTTTAAGGAAAACATTCCAGGATTTTTGTCCATATAGTGAACTTCAACAGCTACCAATGGGTTGAAGGTCCACGTGATTACGTAATGCGTGGCACATCACAGAGCTAGTGCAAGATGAGCATTTGTAATTAAAAAGTATATCAAGCGCTCTCGACTCACTGATCGCTATAACATCGTATTTCTGCATGAACACAGTTAAATATATTCGCGTAGTTGTAAAAATTAATGTACTGTGAGTGTTTTATAACGGATGCTCGCCGAACAAGCGTGTTTTGGAGAAGTTTGAGAGGATCAGTGGTGTTATATGTGTTTAATAATTTTGAATGGATCTGCATAGTATTTAAATTCAGTCCTTTGGTATCTCCCTGTGGTCTTGTTTGGTATGGCACGTTGACTTGTGCTTATTTGTTTAAGTTACTGTATTACTGAGCAGAGTAAGTACTTTTAAGAATCTCTGCAAAGTATGTTTGCCAAAAATAACCCTGAAGGCGGGGGGGGGGGGGGGGGGGGGGTGCAGTATTGATTCGGAGAGGAGGGGGGCCTTGGTGTAAAAAAGGTTGGGAACCACTGTGTTAGAGAAATGGCATGAGAACTTTAATATGTCTGGTCTCTAGGTATAATTTTAGTGCAATTTCATGAGATTTTACGCATGTGCATTAAGGTGATTTCAAAACACTCAAGTGAACGGACAGCATTTTGAAGAAAAAAGCATCTTCAAATTTATCCGCATTAATGTAGACATAGCCTGAGAAAATCTCTAGCAACATTTGATCGCAGATGCACTTGGTTTTGATTTTGAAAGCACATTATAATGCTTTCACAGTCTTGTATGGTTAAAGATCTAGGCTGGTAACTGAAAACGTACTGCAAGTTGCTTTGGATAAAAGCGTCAGCTACAGTAAATGATTCAGCTTTTATAAACTGTGAGTGATTTTATATTATAGTTATAGCTGTAAAGAGACGATGAATGGGTGCATGTATATATACATGTAGGTGAATGAGTGTTTACAGTTTCTGGCACTGCTGACTGAAGCCAGCAAGATATTATGCAAAGCTGAATCTAAACAGTTTGCATATACTGAGTTCACACTGTGCATACTGGCTCCAGGCCCCCTGAGAGTCAGGCAGCTGGCATTACAACTCGAGAGGAGAAGCAAACACATACTCTCTCTTTCTCTCTCTGTGCTCTCCTTTACTGTGTGAAAACTGTTTCAATGCAGCCATCCTCTCAATTGCTGCAATTCTGCCATTTCCCTCTTATTTAGAATCAGATGTTAAGCTGAATATGTAATCTTGTTTTCCAAACCAGAAAAAGAAAGTACAGTGCTTGTGGCCAAGATGTCGAGGCCTCGTAAAAGACATTTCTGCATCTTCATTTAAAGGGGTCATTAATTGAGAAATCAACTTTTCCTTGAGCTTTTGATATATGATGTCATCGTATTATAAGAATATCCTGTAAGTTTCAGAACTGAAAACTTCCTTGTTAGTCCAATAAAAGCTTTTATTGACACCAGGCCCAGCGAACGACTCTCAGAATGTCCCTATCTTCATAGATAGGTGAAACGCTGCCTCCGCAGAAGAAATCAACGCCTACTTCATCATTGCAATGTTAGCACCACCCACTGGCGTGTTAGTGAGTGACGAGGAGAGAAGAGCGATACAGGACTAAAAATAACATTACCTTTCAAAGGATCCTAATGCTAGGAATATGGTTATTTATTTTCAACAATGTGAATGTCTCAGTTAAGCATTATTTATTTGTATTTGTACATTTCACTGTGGATTCTTTGGTAAATCAATCACATTTCGGCGCAGGCTTTGCAAACAAACTTTTACGGTATGGACTCGACAGTAATGCAACAACATGTAAGTAACTGTGTTCATTCTAATGCTTGATCTGATATGTAATGATTCATGTACAGTCAGATGTGCTTTGTCTATGTGTCAGTAAATCAAACCGATGACTAAACGGTCAACTTAATGTTGTTTTTCTTAGTAGGATGAAAATAATCTGTTATCTAAACGGTGATTAAATTATATATAGAAGTGATCAAAGAACGTTGCCTTTACAATCGCTGGAGCTGTCAATCAGTCAGCGCGAGTTTATCAGTGACTGAGTTTTGGACTCTTGAGTTGCAATGATGAGATCACTGCTTTCTTGAGCTCAACAATATGTCTTTTATGGCACGACAATATAAAGCTATAGATCTAAATGTAATGCTATAATCAACACTTTTCATGATTAGTTAACCTTGAGAGCTGTAATAGTAAAAACGTGCTAAAAGTTTTCGAGAGAGTAATACTTAGCTATTTTATAGGCAAAGATGTTATCCAACGATGTTATCATTTACACAGAAGTCTCACAGCAGAAACGCCCCTTAAAACAGAGCGTTCAAATAAGAGGGCTAAAATCAGGGAAAATGCCTTTTATTTCTAAATTATGACAATTTTTGATGTAAAAAGCATATTTAAGCAATATTATAAGTGCACCCAACATTATAAAACAATAAAACAACACAGTTCATGACCCCTTTTAAATGTATTAGAAAAACATATGGAGGGCTTGATGATCTACACAACACTAAATCAATTATATTTTGCATGATAAAACGTCAAAGGGAAAAATAGAACTTTGTAGCCCCTGTGCATGATCATTTCCTGTGATGGACAAGAGAATGAAAGCACTATTTTTGACCCCGATACCAACAACATGGGCTGGCTTGGGGATATCCTGATAGGAACACTCTATCCCTCATGAACAGAACAAATTGACCTTCATGCCAACACGACTGAACGTTTTCCACTCCACAGACTACAACAACAAGAACAACTGGATAACTTGTTAAAGCCTGTGTCCCGAACAGAAACAACTGCTGCCCGTTTGACCACCAGCATCTAATGCCTGATCGTGTTGTCCTTTCCAAGTCTAAAACTTCAGGCAGGCATCAAATGGAGAATCAACATTTCAGAGCTACCCAAAATGATACAAAGTTCAGACAGCAAAAATGAGTTGGTCAGTAAAAAGATGTATGTATGGCTAGCCAACTTAGCTTGCCGAGCAAGCTAGCCAACACGACAGCCAGTGGCACAGTTCCTCAACAAACCGTCCATACCTGCGTGATAAATACGATCCTCAACTGGATGGAACTGGAATAAATACTTTGAATGTTGCGATCCCATCGGAATTATGATAGCTACCTGAATCGTAACAAAGCACTGTTCGCCAGAGGAGAACTGGCCCCCTGACTAAGCCTGGTTTCTCCCAAGGTTTTTTTTTCCATTTAACACCTATTTGCCACCTGATGTCACCTGTTGGAGTTTGGGTTCCTTGCCCGCTGTCGCCTTTGGCTTGCTTAGTTGGGGACACTTGATATTTGATATTCAACAGTGTTTTGATCTGCCTGCATTGACACCATTTTCTTTAAGAGCTGCTGTGCAGCCAAAATTATATACCAGTTATCACTGTAAAACTACTTTAACACAATCTGCATTGTAAAAAGCGCTATATAAATAAAGGTGACTTGACTTGACTTGACTTTTAATATCCCTGTTTTAGTGGTAATTAAACTTAGACATTTATGGGTTTATCTCCCCCAAAAGTGTAAACATTGAGCCTCTAAGGCACCATCTAAACATTGAGAGCGGCCCGCTCAGATCCGTCAATCTCTTTCTAGACAATCTATAGTGTGAATTTGGGGCGTGGCTACTGTAGAAGGCGGAGACAGAGGGTGTTTAGCCAGTGTGGGACCATGAATGGCGTGTTACACAGAAAAAGACAATACAGTTTCAAACCAGATTGCGCTGCATTTATACCTTTAAAGATGAAACAGGTCATAAACATGTCGAAGTGAATGGGGCATTGCGATGCAACGCGCTACAATGGACACTTCTTTACCATACAGCATCATCATGCACTGTTCAGAAAGACAAATGTTCCAATTTATATAGTTTACTTTGTGGTGCATCATGTCAAAAATGCAATTGTTTGAAAATATGCTTTATTTTTATAATTCTGCTAAGTCCCACTAGTGTCGCAGAAACTACATACATCACCATTAAGATTATTCTTATTTAATTATTTATTATTTGTTTGTTTGTTTGCATTTGGTGTGTTGCAGCCCATAGAGAAAATCTTGTGGTAAAGTTATGAAATTTGGCACACAGATATAACAGTCTGACCTGGTACCTACCAAATTTGAAGTCTATCTCAAACCCTCTAATGCCTCCAACAGCTCAAATTTGCACTCGTTTATGCTGATAACTTAAATCATAAAGGCTAAAAACAAAATTACTTTTTTACACCTAATTTCCTCTTTCCTATAATGCAATTCTGACTATTTTTACCAGTAATAACTAATATGATTATATATGATGATACTACAAGTAGTCATATCTGCAATTGTAGAGGTTTTAAAATCAATTATTGTTAGGTTCCAGTAAAAGAAGCTTTATTTTTTTAACGGTAAAATGCAACTACAGACACCTGTAACTTTCAAGGTTTGGTGGTATGGTTAGGTTTAAAGTTGGGTTAATGGATAAGGGAAGGTCAACAATGTAATTATAGCTGTAATTACATGCTGGTATTTTTTTAAAAAAAAATATAAGTAGAATGTAAAAACATGTATATACACAATAAGTGCATTGTATCAGTTGATTAATTTTAAATGTTATTACATAGTAGTTAAAAATACCTAATATAAAGTGGGAATTTTTAATAGTAAATTGTCCACTAAAACCTAGGCAGATAAGTTAAACTACTGAGAGCATAATTCCCCAGTTAAATAGTTTAAAACAGTGGTGTTATCACTACACTGAATCAGTCAATCAGACAACACTTAAAACCTTTCCACAACCTGGAGAAACATTGTTTCTCCTTGTAATTACCTTGTCATTCAAAAATAATGACAAATACATCAAATACAACATAAAATATAATCGCAGCTAGGTAACAGTTGCATTACAATTAGCATCAATTGGCACAATGGTCGTAAAAAAAAATCTCGCTTTGTCACATTTTTAGCTTCATTGGGATATATTGTTTCAATTCAAGAGCGTTATCGCGTCGTACATTCACATTGCTCACTCGCGCTCAGTGTGAAAGGCCCTAAATATGACATTTTCTTTTTACAAAGTTCTGATTGCAAAGTTCTGGACATGCCTGATTTAGTGCCGCATAAAACCTGAGGGCCAATTGGACTCTTTGAGTTTGACAGTAGTTTGCCAGGTCTTCCAAGGCCACAGCAAACACTAAGTGCCACAGATCAGCTATGAGCACTTGTTAATGTAATCTCTAATCATATTCACTCCTAATTGAATCTCATTTGAAAGCATCTGGACCCGAGCCCACTGCATCTCTTCTTGCCCCTGCACCAGATTGATTAGCTGGCTTTCTCAGTTCTGCAAGGCCATTACTTGGAGAGAAAGTCTCAAATAGCAGTCATCTCCGCAGTCTGGATTATCTTGATAATGTATTTCACACTCTTAATTTGCTATCTCCACCGCCCTCCTAGAAGGTCACAGTCACAGAACCAGAGAAGATTATGACTGCACAACAGTCAGATCAGGGGCCGCAGTGCCCCGGGCCCTGTGGAAGTGGAGCTGATAGTCGCTGCTGCGATGACAGAGTGTGTGTGTACAGGAAGGACAGCCAGTTCTTGGAGCAGAACGCTTACGGAAATATAGGAAATACCACTGGAGAGACTCAGAGGCAGCCACGGATTCAAGTTGGCCGGTTCTCAAAGCTCTTCCTCGCATTTACAAAAGAACCCATCTATAAATATAACCAAAACACAAGGGGCTCACCCTTCAATAATATTGCACAAATATGTCTTTACGGTCGTCTATTTCCTGTATTTGAGAAAAGGAAACGTGCTTGTGTAACCTCTGTAAAGGGTGACCAGGGGGTCAACAGAATGCCCAGACACAACTTTATTATCACGCAAACAGCAGGTTCGCTTTGACAGAATGAGGAAAGAGCTGCAGTTTCTGACGAGTTCATGGAAGACGGCCGTCAGCCATCTGTCGCTTTGTATACAACTAAACACATAAGTCCAAAACAAAGCCATTCATCTCCATTCGATTTGGAACACTTTTGTTAGTGCAAGTCTCTATCACCGTTCTTTTACGAGCTCCTTTTCACGCCGTTCTTTCACAGTTTGATCAAATGGATGTCTTAGCCTTTAATGAATGCGGAAGGCTGCCACCGGAGTAAAGTAGTATGCTGTGTTCTCTTGAAATGAAACACGCTGATAGTCCTGCCACCACTAGTTCACGTCAGCCTGTCCGAAAACACACAATTATGTGAGCTGAGCTGGAATGATTTTTTTGCGGGGGTATATTCAAGTCTGTGCCAGCTTCGTTCACAGAATGACTCTTTTTCTCAAATGCACTTCTTCTTGAAGGGATCTGACAAGTCTGTGACAATCCAAATGCCAAGCGGTACACAAAACAAATCTTAAACAGAGCTGTAATTATCCCCAGGTGTCAAAATAGCTCTACCCAGAACAAGAGCAATTCTTTCACAGAAAAACTAAAAAAAAATAAATAACTTTGTCAAGCGATTAATGTTGGGGATTGAGTGCCTCTTTTATGATATCCAAAGAGGCTAGATACAAAAGCAATCTGGAAGTGAAAAGAGAGACTTTATATTTGCTTTATACTGTCAGTAAAGCTTTTGACCTTTTGACGTTGAATAGTATGGTTACAAAAGTGAACATACTTTTTTATGCCCGAATACATCTTTTTCCAGTCTCTTTCATTTTGTAAATAGTAATTGAGTTTTTCAATTACAAAAATTGCCATGGAAAGCAGGCAGTGTATATACTTATTACGAGAGTCATGTAAAATGTCAGCACTTGTCCTTATCAAATAAACATTACCAAGAATACTGACTCAATGTTTTTAAGGCATATTAAGAACCGTCATTCCCTGAAATTGAACAATATTATAGTTTTAATAAGAACACATATGGAAAACAATACAAAAAAAATATAGCTGCAAACAGCCGTTAAGGGGCCAAGCACAAATGAGTCATGCCACCATGGCTGGGAGCATCAGACCAACTGCAACAATGAGCAATTAAAGGCATATGAAGATGCTTTTAGGCAAAATGAATGAAAAATCATAAATACAGTCACTAGTAAAGATTTAATGGTTTATGACTTTTGACCAATAGGTGGCTCTGTGACCAATTTGATGCAGTGTAGTCAGAGTGAGGTGACAATGAAACATGCAAAGGTTGGTGTCAATATTCCATAGCATTGCAGAGATACAGCCTCAAAAGTCGTTTTGGCATCATACCTCAAATTTGTTGCTGTGGTATACGAAAACGGTTTTGTCTATCGACACGAAATCAATAACTTTTTGCCGGCATGGTCTGAGGACGATACAATTTGATTTTGGTGAAAATCAAACTAATAGACCAGGAGGAGTTTGTAAAAGTAGTTTTTTTTTAAGAAAATCAAAATGGCGGACAGGAAGTTTGGCTGACTATGGCAAAATTGATATCTATGTTCTCGGTATGACCCAAGGAATCTATTAAGACCAGTTTCATTACAATAGGCTAATTAACTCAAAAGTTATTAGCATTTTTGAAAATGTTATAACTTTTGACCATAAGGTGCAATGAAACTTTTAGAGTGGGCATTGTGCTGATGACCCATACCAAGTTTCGTAACGATTCGCTAATGCGTTCATAAAATACAGCATTTTAGTACAAAATCCAAAAAGGCTGATATGGAAAAAATCATTTGACTCAGCATGGTGCAGGCATGATGCAAGAATCTAATGAGACAACTTTTATGATTTTTGGACAAACCATTCATTTTTATAGCCATAGCCATTTTTCGTATCTCTGGACCAGTAGGTGGCACTGCGCCGAAACGCATAAATACGTCTGAATACAATAAAGCATTGCAGAGATACAGCCTTACATCTATTTTTGCAAGCACTACGTAAAATTCGTTCATGAGTTATTTAAATTTTGGACAGATGGTGGCGGTAGAGGGATGGAGTTAGAGACACCAAAATCGGTGTGGTTAATGTCGGTACTGACCTCTATCTTAGTGCCAAATTTCACAACATTTTACTATACGGTTCTATGGGCTTCCATAGATTCAACAGCGGAAGAAGAAGAAGAAACGGAAGAAGAATAATGGTAACACTTTACAATAAGGTTCATTAGTTAAACATTAGTTAATGTATTAACTAACCATGAGCAATACATTTGTTACTGTATTTACTAATCATCGTTAATGTTAGTTAATGAAAATAAGGTTGTTCATTGTTTGTTCATGTTAGTTCACAGTCCATTAACTAATGTTAAGGTTTTAATAATGTATTACTAAATGTTGAAATTAACATTAACAAAGATCAGTAAATGTTGTAGAAGTGCAGTTCATTATTAGTTCATGTAAACTAATGTAGTTAACTAATGTTAACTAATGAACCTTACTGTAAAGTGTTACCAGAATAATAATAAGAATGCCAGCGGATACAATAGGTGCCTACGCATCTTCGGTGCTTGGCCCCTAATAACAGGCTAATGTGATCTGACCATATACGCACATGTAGATTTATATAGGTCTATATATTCAATATATATTCAATTATTTTATTTTTTTTTTGTTACTTGTGTTTTCTTACATAATTTAGGGCAACTTTTTATTTATTGTCAATCTAAATAGATGTATTTTCTTGCATTTACACAAAGTGTATTTTAAGTTTGGAAATGTCGATATATCCATATTGTGCATTTCCATTTAGTACTTCTACTTTTTCCAGTGTAACAGGCTTTTATAGTGACACTTTTGAAACAATTTGACACAGAGCCAGAAAGGAAACTGCACTGTTACAGTGCTGCGTGCCTTGCCGCCAAATGACTCCATCCCACCCTCAGGCGAGGGTGGGACAGGCTGGGGACACGATGGAGCCAGGACGCCTGTCATGTCTTCCGCTAACTTATCACATGCCTGGTTTGTGATTCCGTCCCCTTTCTTTCCGCTGGACACTGATATTTTTAATACAAAACAACAGAATTGTCTGCTAAGAAAACTGACAACTACAGTAAACAGAAAAGGTCAGATTAGATTTGCATAGAACTGCATTCATTATAAAACACTTTCTTAGTTTCTCTAGTCAAGTCTAGGAAATGTTTGCAGAAACAAAGTAAAGTAAACCATCCTGTCCTCATCTGTACTTTCAATGTTCACTTTGGAGAGAATGTCGAACTGAGAACTTCAGGCTTTCTCACTTAAGAGGATGTAATCAACACCGGTGTGTTTAATGAGAGCCATTAGTGCTAATGGGTTACTATGGAGTAAGTCCTGATGAAGCCTCAGAGTCAAAAACTATTAGCTGTGATGGGCTGTGTCGATATCCTTATGGGATTTAGGGCACTCATTACCGTCATAGCTTTGCGTCTGTCCTTCGAAGAAATGCAACAAAAGAGCAGATGTTCAAATCTAAAACCTTTTCACAAAACTTTCATTGAGGTATCACTGAACTGGCACTATCTACACATACTATTTCATGACTGAGTACTGTTATAAGGGAAATTCCTCATAAAACTAAAAGGTTATAGTGTAATGCATTAGATTAATATATGCCTTTTGAAGACACATGTACATACAACAGTTGTTCAAAATGCTTAGAATAATTTCAGGCACTCACTGTAAATAACCTTGACAAAAGTCATTGTTTACTTTGGAATCAACCCACCCAGTCAAAGTTGTGTTTGGTTTGGTCCAGTGAGGAAAGAGGGGAATGCCTTTCCTGTGATTTCATTATGGTGACCGGTGTGAATGAGAATCCTAGCTTTCTCCTAAAAGTAGCAATACTTTGCATCCGTTAATAGAAGCTTGAAGCTTATTGCCTAGGTTATTATTTTTTTAGTAGTAATGCCTGAAAGTCTTTATTACACTTTTTTCTTTTTGTATGACATTTCCGCGTAAGAACCAAACGAACAACAATGCTCATTACAAGTAAGTAAAAATCTTTGTCTGTTTATTTTTTATTTTAAGCGATTCTAAAGTTTTATGTCAAATGAATCTAAAGCTATGACTAAAATTGCTCTTTAGTTATGAGAGCGTGGTATATTTGAGCGGTTCAATATTCTAATAAATATGGCAGAACAAGCATGAGCATAATTTAGTTGAACGAATACAACTGTTCACTTGTAAATCAGCAGTGATTGAGATGTTATCAGTGAAGACGATATAACATCTTAATGACTTCAAGGGGCCCACTTAGTAATTAAGAGTGAATACTTTATCACAGAAAAACAAAAGTGAGCGTATAAGGATGTTACATGGTATTATAGAGCTGAATACCTGTACTTCTATATCTGAATCACATTAGAATGTATACTTTGGTCTGCTGGTCTGAAAAAGGAGAGCAAAAGCAGTTACTTTAACAAAGTTTCATTGTCTCACTTATGTTTGTCTGCTGGTTATGACAAGTCCTTGGCCATTTTAAATTGAACATTTAATTCATCAGCAATATATCTAACAATTTGCAAAGATTTGTACAAGCAATGATCTCTGATTACTGGGCAGGGGTAACTATAGCTCTGAGGAGTTAGTCTCTTTTTGAACTGGCACATCTGAGCTATGCAAAGATTGTTGTTAGCAACCAGGAGTAATAACAGAGTGTCTGAGCAATTATCCCAATGACCTCATTTTTCTGTACCTGCCAAGATTTTCATCGAAATCAGTCCTGTCACTGATGAAATGGAGCATATTTGTCAGTCAGAAAACAGCTGTGCGAGTTCATAGTTGTGGAAAATGGGCTAACATGGCTTAAAAACTTTTTGTGCCACATCTGGATATTATGATAATGGTTGGAAAGCCAGTGAATTGTCACTTTTACTCTCGACATATAATCGCAAAGACTTGGGATGGAGAGCACCCAGCCTGGTCTCATTGTTATATGTTGTACGTAACGGTTACAGGTACAAACTATACTGTTTGGTTTGATGCTAAAATATATAGAAAAGTAAATATGGACATAGTGGCAGCATCTAAAATCTAAGCAATATTGCATATTTACAGCTATAGAAATGTAATATATTTACAAATTCTTTATATCACGAATATATTTATATTTTCGGTATATTTTAGATCTCTTATATACCCTATCCCCAAACCTAAACATAACCATTTTCAACAATGTATAAGTAACAGCCATAGAAAAAGTTGTGACAATTTTATTTACAAAAAATCAAATATATAAATACCTCTCCTATCTCTAAATCTAACCCTATACAAATTTGTAACATAAGTTTAATCACAATCATTTATTTGCAAAAAGCAGTACCAATGATGATGTGTTGCATTCAAAAGTGCTCACTGGTGGTAACAGTTTTGTGTGGTTTTAAATAATATTTTAGTTGTTAATGACTGAAAATCATGATCCACTTTGTGAAGGCATTCTTGTCTTATTCAAAACCACACATCCCCCAAAAGTGCGGGATTTCACGGTTAGGCCGTGTCCACCAAAACATTTTAGCCAGCTGAAAACGCCTTGCTGTAGGCGCCTGACAGCACTTTGGCGCCGCAGCATTTTTTTTTGTTTGTTTGTTTGTTTGTTTTTTCAGTTAAGACGCTGTATGTGCTATTATACGGAATAGCTGCTGAACTTTTACTAGTATCTGATTTGCTTGTGGTGGTTTGTTATCGTTGTACAAGCAGAATGTGATGGTTGGTCAGTGTGGTATTTGTCCCGCCCCTCCTCCACTGTGATTGGACGGCTGGGTAAAAAGTGACAATGATGAGCGCTGCATTTTACCCAAAGTTGAACATTCTTCAACTCTCGGCGACCGGTAAAAAATGCAGAGAGCTCAGCGTAAAAAAAAATGCACAGCACCTTGCCACACTGCTGCCATTTGAAAGAAAGTGGCGCTCTCATTGAAAACAATTGGAAAAATGTTCTAGCTTCGGGGAAAAACACTTTGGTGGACACACAGCCTTACATTCGCTACTTCATTGCAGATGAAGATCACTGAATAAAGATTTGAATTTGGTTCTGTTCCGCAAATAATGCAATCGTATGGTTTTGGAAAATTAGGATTATGGTGCGAGAATAAAATGGATGGATCATTTTATGGTGCATTTGTGGTGTATTTTATGGGTTCATATTTAGAAAACTGCCATGTCCCATGGCAAACAAAATAAATAAATTAATGTTAAAATGAAAATTTTATTAATTTTAAGATTTTAAACTGTAGTTTTGTTTAAAAATGTGTATTACTTTGAATAGAGCTGGCACCAGAAGACACAGAACTGAAATGTTATAATTCCAAAGTAAATGAGCCAACAGTGTTTAATAAATGAAACTGAAAATAATCTCATTGGTCAAAAAAACAACAGAATTAACCAATAGAATCAACTGATTAATTCCAATCAGAATTAAATACTCATTGGATTCATTTATACATCTGTAAAGTAATTCATATGTAAATGATTTGTGGAGCATTTGACTTGCACTGCTGTCAAAACCCAATTTAAAAAGATTTAAAGAGAGAAAACATATAAATTTAGCTTCAACATTTTGAATGAAATGAATGACAAGTGCTATTTTTAATATAGAACTGTACTTATTCTATTATTATCAAACATAAGCACATATATGCAGACAATATATTGAATCGTAACACAAATATGCTTCTCTAGACTTTGGAAGCCTTCACAAAACTTTACGTTTCTCTTAAATCTTTTGAACTTATTTCTGAGCTTATTCAAAAGCTAAAGGTTGCTCTGCTTGAGCTCTGCCAAGACTCTCAAGGTTAGAACTGCTGTCAGACAAACATGATGTTCTCCACCCCTCAGGGGTCCCATAGATGCCTTTCTCATGTCAATCGACTCTCTGAGTGCTCCTCTGAAGGTAGGTGTTTATGGCAGTTGCTGAAGCCCCAGGAGTCCTGCTGTAGCACTTTATTAGGTGGCTTCAACCTGGAGTGTCTATGTGCCTCCTGCAAGGAGGAAGGGATGTATCAGCCAACCAATCTAACAGCGTTTTGTATCATTCATAGCTTACAGCCTGTACGGCACGTAGCACCATTAGCCAAGACCCTCCCAGACCATTCAGATGCTTGTAGTCTTCTAGAGAGCTCCAGGGTGGGTAAGGGACAATCACAAGCCACATCTGTTATCAGCATCCAAACCCTAAAAGCACAACTTCCTGTAGGGCCGCCTGAGGTATTTGGAAAAGGAAGTGCCTTTCCCTGCTCAGCTCTATTAAACAGTGGAGAGCCATGTGATATGATCATGCTTATATAATTCCCATGCTAGAGTTCTCAAAAAATGGCTAGAACAGGGTAATTTGCCGAGGTAGTTGTTATTGCGTCAGCTACCAGCATGAGTATGTACACATTTCCCACAAGTTTCCTTCCAAATTCACACCCACTGTCTGAGAAACTTCTGATCTGCAATGCTCATTTATCCAGATCAGAATTCAACAGCCCAGATAATGCAAGCTGACTGCAAGCCACGGTGGTAACCTGCATGTCGTCTGCAATGCATCTACATGAGGCCATCACACCCAGTACAGTCCTTTACATGCCGCTCCTGCGTCAGAGAGTGGAGAGTCAGGGAGTGGCAGCATTAACTTGGTCCCTATGTTTACATATCTGAGCCATCTGTTCTTTGTAGCACAGATCCAGCTGTCTTCCCCTGACCCCTTCGCCGCTTATGGGAAAGATAGAATCCTATGCGAGGTTTTATGGATCGCCAGTCAGTGCGAAGAAAGGATTTGTTTCCACCATCTGTTCCTGGCAGAGTTATGTTAGGAAAAAATCTAAAAAGGTGAAAGTAAATGAGTGACAGAGGAATAGAAGCAGCAAGACTGGAATCATGTGTGCCTGCTGCTTGCCTTCTTTTGGTCAACCATGTTAAAGCCAAAGACATTCAATTAGCAGCAAATTAGCCAGCCTCCACTTTTAATCCACATGAAATTAATTAAATGAGAGGATGGTTGATAAACTTGGGGTGGAATAAAATGGCTTTGTAAAAAAAAAAAATGCTCCACTTTCAATGTTAATTAAAAAAATAAATTGAATTAAGTGGTAATACAGTAGTTTGCCTCTTATGTTAGGCTCATAAAAGCTAAACAACCTGAAATGACATACTTTATATGCACTGATTCTCTTTGCAGAGATTGAAGCAAAGGAGGCTTGTGATTGGCTTCATGCAGCTGGTTTTCCTCAGTATGCACAGTTATTCACCGGTAAATATTTATTTTTATCAATTCTCATTGCATACTTTAACCATGTGTCCTAATAAATTGCAAATATTATTGTGCTACAATTCAATTTACTTTGTTTGCCTTGCAGATTGCTGTTTCCCTATTAACATAGACTGGGTGAAGAGTGATCACGAATTTCTGGATAAGGATGCCTTAGATTCTCTCTCCAGGTAGTGCTTTTCACCCCTCGGTGGCAAGAGCTCATGCTATGCTGACGTAGAATGAGCTGCTAATCACAGCGGGAGGAATTTGAGAGGAACATCATGCTGTCTTCCTGTTTGACATCAATGTTTTCTTTTGCTTTCAGGAGATTAAGTACCTTAAACAAGTGTGTGGAGATGAAGCTGGAGTTGAGCCGGTCCAAAAGAAGGGTGAGTGTGAGAGAAGACTCTAGAGAAGCTACGTGTAAACACAGTGCATAAACAAAAGAAAGCCTGGGGAAAAGTTTCCTTCCCACCATCCTTCGCTGTGTATAACACATCATTTTGTTCATGTAGAGAGATGAAGAGGAGGAAGAAGGCCTCTATGCTATCAGCCCAAAATGGTCATTCGACAGGAAGAGCAGGCGTTGGATCCGGGTGGATGATGGGGAGCTACTGCACTCTCTGAACAGCCCCATTTCAAGTTTGAGGAGATCTGGAAGCTGTGAGGCCTCTCTTTCCGATAGTGGTGAATGCCATGAGCTTTGTTCCACTCATAGCTCTAGTAATGCTGACAGCGATGGGGGAAGCGCTCCCAACAAAACGGCAGAGGAACCCGAAACAAGTCGTAGCTCCTCCAGATGCTCCTCGAACTACAAGCCCCAATCTCCCGACACTTCTTCCAGCAGACCTCCATCCCCCAGTGAACATCACACTTTGAGTAGCGAAGAGTGCCTTGCTGAAAAGCCTCCAGTAAAAAAAGGCAAAAGCCTTCTTCGGAAGATGGAGAAACTCAGATTAAGAGGAAGCACGCTACAGCCACACACCCAAAGTGGGAAAGCCAGACTTGTCATAAGTGGACCAATTATCCAGGAAGGCCTTGCTGAGGAAAGGCTGAAGCATCTTCAATGTCTAGACTTAGCAAGGGTCCAAGACAAGACTGGAAGTCCTGCATCCTGCTCACCACCCTCTGGATCCAGTAGCAGTCCATCTGAAAGCAGCAGCGCAGTCAGCACGCCAAGCCCTGTGACCAAGGTGCGCAGCAACTGCAAACGCCCTGGGCTGCCCAAACAAGATGACACCCAGAAGCAAATCAACGAGCAGCATTTCAACAACCAGCGCAACCTTGACGCCAACCCCGTCTTTGAAATTCCCCATGGACACAAGCCAGGGACCTTCCCAACTGTGCTCTCCCACAACAGCGCCTTCTCACCTATCGACAACACTTCGGTCAACTGGAGGACTGGAAGCTTCCATGGTTACCGAGGTAGACGTTGTAAAAGCAGTAGCTCCAAGGACCAGGAACAAGCATGCAGCCCGCTGGCTACTTGTGATCACCGCGTCAGCATTTATGACAACGTCCCAGATCACGTGCAAATTTTGGATGATGACGTCTTCTCAGCTTTGGACAGTGTAATGGAACGCATTTGTGGCCTGCAGCAGTTGGTAACCTCTTGGACGGATAAGTTGTCAGAGGACGGGGATTCAGATTTTTCCCACTCGGGTTCTCCCTCACCCTCCTCTCTAACTGACATCCACCTTGAGATCAAAGAGCCAGAAGAGACAGATGAAGCTGCCCTAGAGGAGACATACAACAAGAACCCAGAAGCATTTCCACACACTGTTCGGCCTACAAAGCATACTGATCGGTAAGAGACACAAACTACCATTTTATTAAGGCAACTGTAACAAGAATGCTACACGCTAGGGATCTAGTGTACACGTCTCCCTCATTCAATAAAGAGCAAATGCTTGCAAGACCATTAAACATACACTGACAAAGCGTATTTATACAAAAGCTGGTTCATTTCCTACATTTCAGAATTCAGAGGCCCCACTGGTCCAGTGCACAGATGCTTTCACTGAGTAACCCCAGCACAGGCATACAGGCAAAATCAGCACCACATGTCTCCATGCTGCAAAGACTGAGCCTTCTCAGGCTCACGGCTCTGATGGACAAGCACTCACCCTTCAGCAAACAAGGCTGGAACTGGTAAGATGGGGTGAGGAAGAAAAGCAGGGGAGGGGAAGAGGGATAGATACAATCTGGTAAAAGTAGCTTGCTTAAAAAACACTGAGACAATGACAGAGGAAGAAATAGAGAGTGAGAGACCTGCTGTTTAGAGATTCATTCATTATTTATGCTGAGTAACAACCTTGGAAAATCTCTCAGCAGACAAAATAGACAAGAGTAGTGAGTTCAAAACGAGTGAGGGAAAACGAGAGTGAACTCTCTCACACCATAGGCTGCTTGACACAGCAGAGTCTTTTTTACCACGTTGGAAGACACTCTCACACTGAGATTCTGCCATGGGGAGATATAGATTAACAATGGAGATTTGTTCTTTGAGAAATTGAGTCCATTGATGTCCAATTCACGAGTAACTGCAGGTTCTTACATACTAGGATCAGATCATTCATAGAAAATATTTGCCTTTTGCTAGCTTCATATTTAACCCAAATCTGAGAACTAAGCTCCCCATTGAGCAATTAATAACATGTTTGACATTACACATTTGTGTAGGTTAACTGGACAAAAAAAAAAAAAAGCAGAAGAGGAGAGGATAATTGACTTCTTGGGAGAGGAGTAATTGGGCTATTTGTTTTAACAACCATTGAGCTAACTACAAAAGAAACAACGCTCTACCCCCGCATTCACATTGATCGCTTGCTTGAGTATTCAGCATCTTCACTCCGAGTCAGCTCACTTGATTTCAGATAAGCTGTTCATTCAAAATTTCTTTCTCTCTTCTACAATAAACAATATATGAGACTGATTATTGCAAATTTGTGTAGAGTGCAGAGCCTCTTGAATCTAAACAGTAACATTGAGACACTAGGGGTGGATATCGATATTGTCTTTAATTGAACAACCTAGCTTGATGTTGAGGAGAGTTAGGCTAGAAGAGAAATGAAGGGGTAATTGAGGGTAACGCTATCAAGAGAAACTAAATTGTATGAAATTTTACAAATCAAATTTTTGTCGAATTAGTTGGCTCCAGCAAAAACGAATTTAATTGCCTTTGAAGTTTTATCTCAAGGTCCCTGAACCTGATTTATATAGAAATAATGAGAAGCAGGACTTAAATTGCTGTCAGGTTATCTTCTCTAATACACAGTCTATAGTCATGGCAGCAAGTTCACTGTCTAATGAAAAAAGGCCTTTCAGAATGTAAATCAGTATGGGCTTTGCTAAACGAAAGGGACAGTTCGAAAGTCATCACGAGCCTTTCGCCAGCTGGCCAATATGTACTCAAAGATTAAAACCACTACATCTCTTCTAATTGCTTTATTTCTTTACTACTAGATTCCTCAAGCTCAGACAGAGAAAATAACAAGAAGCTTAATACAACAAACAAATGAAATGTCAGTTCAACACATGCAAACATTTATCACTGATGCTGATGTGCATGAGAGCCTTACAACACTGCTAATATGGTTAATGTGATCCGCTAAATATACTCTGCTACTTCTACTTTCAATTTAGCACAACATTTCATTATCTCAGACAAATGTAGTTGCGTAATGCCAGTCACTAAAAATACATCATTCTACACTTCTGCCATTTTAGGACTGTGCCAAAAGTCTACCGAAAGGTTAAACCTGCAGAACATAAGAGCAGAAAGGTGTTTGAGGTGCCTTTGATCCAGAGCGTCCAGCAATCGGGGAAACCTTTGCCACCAAGCATTTTGAGAGCAATGGAGTTCTTAAGGACCGAGTGCTTGGATCAGGTATGCCATCCAGTCACCAACCAAAAATAGAGGCTGTTTCAACAAAAGCTAAACGTACAAAGTTGAATTTGCATAATCATCCAAAAATTATGATTAACAGCAGTTTTTCTTGCTAAAGGGAAAAACATGGCTGTACATCAGAATTATTCTCGTCAACAGAAATGGTCATTAACAAATAATGCATAAAAGGAATTTTAAATAATGTGTAAAATCAAGGTTTCAATGTCTACCAGAGGTGCATTTTACTGATTTGAAACCGTGTTTTCTCAAAGAGAGCAAATGTCTTACTTCAGAACCACTAGTGGACACATTTTACAATTTTTCCCGAGACAGCAAATTTCAGGCTGTGCATAAATGTATGTAAAGTCACGCTTTTTTTCCCATGAGACTAGACATGCTGAATCCATATCTGCAGTCTACACTGTAAACCCTAACGCTCAAAAAAATTAGGACTAACTTAAATAAGTTCAGTCAAATCAACTATGATGAGTATTTAGCACTTTCTTTTTCTTTCAGGTCCACAGAACTGATATATTTGAAGTAAACTGAACTGTTTCATTGTTTTGAGTTTAATGAACATATTTCTTTTAATTTAGACAAACTTAAGTTTAACTGAATCTGGGCTAGGATTTCTATTTCCCAGCATACTTTGCCCATGGCACTCGAAAGGGAGAGTAAATGCTAAAATTAAGTGTTATATAATATTTGTGTGTGTGTGTGTGTGTGTGTGTGTGCAAGATTAATGTTATGTGGGAGATTTAGTAGTGATTAATGTTTTGTTATGCTAATTTAAAGAGTTTCTGTAAATGTGGGTTTTTGGAGAGTTACCCTCATGGTGACAAGTGGTGCATGTGGCTTGGTTTGAGAGCAAGTATGTTAAATGCCTCATATTGCTGTACTCATTCAGCAAGTGCTATACCATGTTATTGTTTACATGTTAGCTAATTAGCAAGTTAGCATTTTCTGAATTAGCTCGTTATAGCTACCTAAATTTACACTAAAAATGTTTACATTGAGGTTACACAAAAATTTTAAGTTAAATGTGTAAATTAGTGTACTCAAATATTTCAAGCTAAGAACAATTAAAATGTATGAGTACATAATATAAATCTGCCGTCTTTAAATTTCTTAACTTAAAAATTGAGGCAACTGATTGCCTCAAATTTTTGGAGTTTAGCCAACTTATTTGGGTTTACAGTGTATAAATGTGATTTATGACTGATGTGTTATCGACTGAGTTTCTATCCTAATGCATATTACATGATAATTACAGTAGAATAAACTGCATCATTTCAGTACGTAACAGTTTGTCCCCTTCGCCAACACATATCTCTTTGAACCCGACAGGTTGGGCTCTTCCGAAAGTCTGGGGTCAAATCCCGCATTCAAAATTTAAGGGACATGGTGGAGGCTGACCCCGATGGCGTGTCCTTTGAAAATCAGTCTGCTTTTGATGTGGCTGACATGGTGAAGCAGTATTTCAGAGACCTACCTGAACCCATCTTCTCCAGCAAACTGTGCGAAAGCTTCCTTCACATCTACCAATGTAAGCTAGCTCAAGTTGAAACAAAGCAAAATATTTGACTCCATAATCTACTGTAGTTACATCAAGAGTAACCAATTGTTGAATTTGATTGAATTAGAGACCAAGAAAAGCATCTTCTTCTAAGCTAATATTCTGCATTTATGATTTCTCCACAGACTTCCCAAAAGATCAACAGTTTGCGGGGGTTCAAGCAGCCATCTACCTCTTGCCTGATGAGAACAGGGAGGCTCTTCAGAGCCTTCTCCTTTTCCTCCAAGAGGTGGTCGCCTGCGTGGAGGAGAACCAGATGACCCCAACCAACATCGCTGTGTGCTTGGCGCCCTCTCTGTTCCACCTCAACTCTTTCAAAAGAGACAGAACCAGCATGAGGTAGGTTTAAGCCATCAAAACTATAATCAGTTGCACTGTAATGGTTACATAACATTTTATATTGTTAATATAATATTGCATTGGTGCCCATACTTTTGTTCTGGACATCCAATAAGCATTTTTATTGTAAACAGCTCCAGATTTTATTTAAGGCTTGTCATCTTTCACAATAAAGATTACATCAATACAAAAAATCTTTTTTACCGTTTCGTACGCCACAATTGTTGGGTCAGTTTGTGTGAGCACAGCTTATGTAACAGCGCAGTTCAACATCTGGCTTTAATTTCACAGATAAGGGAGATATTGTATCTGTAATACACTTCAGCTGGTTAATGAAACGCTGGAAGTGCGACAGAAAGTGTGAGGACGAGAATGTCTGAAAGACAGATTCTACAGGAAATTGGGATTAATATTTCCAAATCTGGTCCCTTCAAACTTTATTTTTGAGAAGATAAGGACTAATGAATGTTTGGCGTATGTTCCACAACAAGTTATCTAATACTTTTGGCTCTGAAGTATAGGGATGCTATGGACACTAGTTTGTTTTCTGGAGTGTCTTGAGGGTAAAGAGGAAAGTGAGGCAGTTACGTCACAGTCCTGCCTGGGTAAACGCATCCAAGAGGCTAACTTGAAGGCAATTGAAGAAACTCCCCATATTGCTGCAAGCCAGTTGCCTCGGAGCCAACAAGCTCTTTTTGCCCTCCTGCTGAGCTGTGGATGTGCTGCTATGCACTGGCACTGCAGACAACTTTTCCATGCTTAGATTCAGCGTGCTGCTAAAAGAAGAACCACTAGAAAAGAAACAAATTGACTAAATGTGTTGTGAAATAAAATGCGTCAGCAATCCCATCCCTCAATTTAAATTTTCTTGACAAAAAACCATAAGAGAACCCCAGTCTTATCATATCAATACCTCTTTTCCCTCTGGGTCCCCGTTAAAGCTTATAGGAGGGAGTGTTACTCATTTGGTTGGCTGCAAAGCTGTTTTACTCAGCTCTGTGTAAACAATATCTTAAATTTGTGCCATTTTTCTGCTTTTGGACACAGGTCTAGACAACGGAAATACAGCTTGGGGAGGCCAGACCAGAGGGATCTAAGTGAGAACCTGGCTGCAACACAAGGACTGTCCCATATGGTTACTGAATGCTCTCGACTTTTTCAGGTACAAAGCACCATGTGCATTGAGTTTAGTGCTAATGACTATCAGCACCCCAGCTGCATGCAATCTGAACATGCTTAGAGCTCTGATGCACAATGTTTTTTTTTTCTTCTTCTTTTTTCTCATCCCAGGTGTTAAAAGGGGAAAAAAGTTCCAAACCAGGGGTTTTACAAAATATATTTTTAACTTCAGAATCCAATTCAATTAAATTCAATAAATAAATACTATTTCCTGAAATGATATTAAAGATTTTTTTACATTTTTCATTCAGAAATTATTAAATTTAATGTGCCACATTTTGTAATAGTAAGAAAAAAAAATTGTAATGTAATTTTGTGGGAAATACTACTACTACTTCTTACATAATACAAAGAAAATATTTTAACAATTTATATATATATATTACTTTTTCAATTTAAAAAAATAATAATAATAATGTCCATTTACTATACTTTGTGTTATATTACCTTGCCATTAAATTTCAGAAAAACTAGTTAAGGCTGCTATGTGGGTGTTTCTAAAAACGGCTGACAGAGTGATGGCAAATTTGATATCTTTTTCTCTTCTGATCAACGTAATCAATCTCTCAATATTTTTTTTCCCTCTTTTGCCATTGGAGCAAATGGGAATACAAAATACATATTTCTTGCAGTTTCCATTCACCACTATAGAAGCTTATAACGACTTCTGCTTTGGAGAACCCCGGAAATGTGAAAAGGGGGTTCTTTATAAAACAACTCTGTTCAAAGCCAATGAGTTTTTATACTTGTAAATACACTCACCAGCCACTTTATTAGGTACACCTTGCTTGTAACCGGGTTTGACCCCCTTTTGCCTTCAGAACTGCCTTACTTCTTCGAGGCATAGATTCAACAAGGAGTTGGAAACATTCCTTTAGAGATTGTGGTCCATATTGACATGATAGCATCTGCAGATTTGTCGGCTGGACATCCATGATGCGAATCTCCCGTTCCACCATATCCCAAAGGTGCTCTATTGGATTGAGATCTGGTGACTGTGGAGGCCATTTGAGTATAGTGAACCCATTGTCACGTTCAAGAAACCAGTTTGAGATGATTTGAGCTTTTCTGACATGGCATGTTATCCTGCTGTAGCCATAAGAATTTAAACAATGCTCATTTGGTATTAAAGTTCTCAAAGTGTGACAAGAAAATATCCCAGACACCATTACACCACCAGCACCAGCCTGAACTGTTGATACAAGGCTTGATAGATCTATGCTTTCATGTTGTTAACGCCAAATTCTAACCCTACCATCTGAATGTCACAGCAGAAATTGAGACTCATCAGACCAGGCAACATTTTTCCAGTCTTCTATTGACCGATTTTGGTGAGCCCGTGCAAATTGTAGCCTCAGATCCCTGTTCTTAGATGACAGGAGTAGCACCGGCGTGTCTTCTGCTGGTGTAGCCCATCTGCTTCAAGGTTCGACGTATATGCGTTCAGAGATGCTCTTCTGCATACATCTGCTTTAACGCGTGGTTATTGAGTTACTGTTGCCTTTCTATCAGCTCTAACCAGTCTGGTCATTCTCCTCTGACCTCTGGCATCAACAAGACGCTTTCACCCACAGAACTGCCGCTCATTGGATATTTTCTCATTTTTGAACCATTCTCTGTAAACACTAGAGATGATTGTGTGTGAAAATCCCAGTAGATCAGCAGTTTCTGAAATACTCAGACCAGCCCGTCTGGCAGCAACAACAATACCACGTTCAAAATCACTTTCTTCCCCATTCTGATGCTCAGTTTGAATTTCAGATCATCTTGACCATGTCTACATGCCTTGACTTGGGTCGCTGCCAATACCTGCACCTTTTGTTTTGTTTATGCCTTTAAATTAAATATTCACATTCTCCATGCCATTGTTTGGAGGAAAGAGAAGCTATTTTAGTTCACTGCATGATAATTTGATGTTTTCACTGTAGTTTTGCAGAATTATGTTCACAATAGATCTGGTTACCATGAAAACAGTATCACATGCTGGGCGCTTACTGCTGCTTCTTTCAGCTTGTTGAACACATTATTTTTATTTGGACATTTCTAGCGTGTGATGGCTGAAGAAGTCGATCCATTTCTTCATTGGAATCATTTAAATGTAACTGAAGTTTGATTTTTGCCATTGTAAATACTCACTTTCCCATGGCCATGGAGGGGAATCAGAGATTGTGGGTCACATTTAGCGGATAGACACCGACATGCTGTTTTTTATATACAGGTGCTGGTCATATAATTAGAATATCATCAAAAAGTTAATTTATTTCACCAATTCCATTCAAAAAGTGAAACTTGTATATTATATTCATTCATTACACACAGACTGATATATTTCAAATGTTTATTTCTTTTAATTTTGATGATTATAACTGACAACTAAGGAAAATCCCAAATTCAGTATCTCAGAAAATTAGAATATTGTGAAAAGGTTCAATATTGAAGACACCTGGTGCCACACTCTAATCAGCTAGTTAACTCAAAACACCTGCAAAGGCCTTTAAATGGTCTCTCAGTCTAGTTCTGTAGGCTACACAATCATGGGGAAGACTGCTGACTTGACAGTTGTCCAAAAGACGACCATTGACACCTTGCACAAGGAGGGCAAGACACAAAAGTTCATTGCAAAAGAGGCTGGCTGTTCACAGAGCTCTGTGTCCAAGCACATTAATAGAGAGGCGAAGGGAAGGAAAAGATGTGGTAGAAAAAAGTGTACAAGCAATAGGGATAACCGCACCCTGGAAAGGATTGTGAAACAAAACCCATTCAAAAATGTGGGGGAGATTCACAAAGAGTGGACTGCAGCTGGAGTCAGTGCTTCAAGAACCACTACGCACAGACGTATGCAAGACATGGGTTTCAGCTGTCGCATTCCTTGTGTCAAGCCACTCTTGAACAACAGACAAGCGTCTCGCCCGGGCTAAAGACAAAAAGGACTGGACTGCTGCTGAGTGGTCCAAAGTTATGTTCTCTGATGAAAGTAAATTTTGCATTTCCTTTGGAAATCAGGGTCCCAGAGTCTGGAGGAAGAGAGGAGAGGCACACAATCCACGTTGCTTGAGGTCCAGTGTAAAGTTTCCACAGTCAGTGATGGTTTGGGATGCCATGTCATCTGCTGGTGTTGGTCCACTGTGTTTTCTGAGGTCCAAGGTCAACGCAGTCGTATACCAGGAAGTTTTAGAGCACTTCATGCTTCCTGCTGCTGACCAACTTTATGGAGATGCAGATTTCATTTTCCAACAGGACTTGGCACCTGCACACAGTGCCAAAGCTACCAGTACCTGGTTTAAGGACCATGGTATCCCTGTTCTTAATTGGCCAGCAAACTTGCCTGACCTTAACCCCATAGAAAATCTATGGGGTATTGTGAAGAGGAAGATGCGATATGCCAGACCCAACAATGCAGAACAGCTGAAGGCCACTATCAGAGCAACCTGGGCTCTTATAACACCTGAGCAGTGCCACAGACTGATCGACTCCATGCCACGCAGCATTGCTGCAGTAATTCAGGCAAAAGGAGCCCCAACTAAGTATTGAGTGCTGTACATGCTCATACTTTTCATGTTCATACTTTTTAGTTGGCCAAGATTTCTAAAAATCCTTTCTTTGTATTGGTCTTAAGTAATATTCTAATTTTCTGAGATACTAAATTTGGGATTTTCCTAGTTGTCAGTTATAATCATCAAAATTAAAAGAAATAAACATTTGAAATATATCAGTCTGTGTGTAATGAATGAATATAATATACAAGTTTCACTTTTTGAATAGAATTAGTGAAATAAATCAACTTTTTGATGATATTCTAATTATATGACCAGCACCTGTATATTTATTTCAACACACGACAATCAAAATCAAATTCCTAGAAGCTGAACAGTTTTGCAGTGGCTATGTGCAAGTTCTGCTAATTCACAAAGAAACAAACTGTGAGAGTCAAAAGTAATTTTAAATCAAACAAAATACAAAACTTTCAAAAACACTCAGAAATTTAATTATTTGATTGATTATTTTATTGAGTGATAGGACGTGTTTAATCAGTGACATTAATAGATTTGCTATCCGACATCTTTTCGTCACCCCCTCAACCTGCTTCCCTTAGTGTTTTTACACGTAGAAAAGGCAAAAAAACATATTACATTGTTTCGTTTTCTCCTTGAACGATGATGTTAGTTACTATGGCAATTCTGATGCAGCATGAATGATCTACAGTGGGAACATTTTTCCCAATCACAACAGATAGCAGTTTGCCTATAGGGCACATAGAGGAATTGAGGACGCTACAATTACTCTACTTAATCTTTTGTATAAGCACTTAGAAGGGAGAAATACTCATGCTAGACTGTTGTTTATTGACTTTTCCTCAGCTTTTAATACTATCCAACCTCACATTTTAGCTATGAGACTTATAGAGCATTTTAAGCTGAGCAACAGTTTGGTGGGTTGGATACTGGATTTCTTGACAAACAGAACACAGAGGGTGAAAGTAAATGGCATTTTATCAGATTTATTATGTTCGTCCACTGGTTCACCCCAGGGCTGTGTTCTTTCACATTTATTTTATATTCTGTATACTAATATGTGCCAAGGTAAGCATGTAAATAGGACTATATTGAAATTCGCTGAGTCTGCTACACGACAATGAGTCTGGTCATGGTCCTATTATTGAGGAGTTTGTCACCTGGTGTGATGAATCTTATTTGGAGTTAAATATAACTAAAACAAAGGACATGATTATAGATTTTAGAACTTGTGTTTTACATTATGACACTATGATTATTAAAGACCAGACGGTGGATTGTATAGAAAGCTACAAATATCTTGGGACAGTCATAGATTCTAAATTGACTTTTGAAATGAACTGTGAGATCGTATGTAAAAAGGGACATCAGCGTCTGTTTTGCCTAAGAAAGCTGTCCAGATTTCACATTGACATCTATGATGACCCTTTTCTATATGGCTTTTATTGAATCAGTCTTGTCGTTCTCCCTTGTAGCGTGGTTTGGTAATTTGTCTTTGAAGAACAAAAATTCTTTAAATGAAATTGTTAGGTGGGCAAGTAAGATTATAGGTGAACCACAACTTAACTTAGCAGGTCTTTACTCCAACTATTTACAGCAAGATTTATAATTAGAGATTGTTCCCACCCTTTACATGCTGAGTTTCATATGGATTATCTTAAGGATTGATTGCTGAATCTCCTGTCTGCGCAACAAATTTACCTTCGGGTACTAATAAAGATACCTTGACCTTGAAATTCAAAACACTGTCTTAAACTCACTAGTAAAAAGTCGTGTAGTGTATTCCAGCCTTAAAGCAGCGCAATCCTCCTAATATGGCGTCTAAACAGGAGTTACCCAGAACTCAACATGGCATGACGTCAGCTTCACGCTTTTTTAAAGCGTTCCAAGGGACTGGAAAATTTAATATGCAAGGATGTGTACTATATAAAATATATAACAATCATATCTGTCATCAATACAGATACCGAAATACTGGGAAGACCAGGGAGCAGGCAGCTTTACTGAAGATTCAAATGATGCAAGTTCTGTGTCTCACTGTGGAGAAAATGAACTTCCGGACCGTGCCAGGCTGTTTCTACTAACACAAAAACTCTTGAAGGAGGTCAGAGACAAGTCTAAAGGCTGGATATCCTGCTTAAGCTGTGATCATGTGGATGTGGCGGTTAAAAAGGTTTGTACGTTTTCCTCCAACTTGCATCCTAATATCATTCTAATATTGGGTTTAGAGACCCAAAGCACTTACAGAGATTCCTGCCGAAAAGATTTCAAATATATTATGCACATAAAGGATAACTTTGTCCCAAAGCCATAATCAGTTGTGAGCAAACACGTAGTTTTAGTTTGCGCTTGCAATTCATCTTTATTAACATCCTGCAAACAAAGATAAGGATGTGATGGCTCTAATGTGATTGTTGAAGGTGGAGGACGGTTACCCTTTGCGGCTGTGGAGAGGAACGACCGAAGTGGATGCTCCGCAGCAGGAAGTCTTCCACCACGTGTTAAGAGAACAGAGTCAGTGGCAAAGAGACCTCTTGCACAGCGAGGTGGTGGAGACTCTGGACAAGGATGCAGATGTGTACCATTACATACTGCAGGCTGCAGGGGCCAGACCACCACTGCAGCATGTTCTGTTAAGGTAAGACGTTACTGGAGAATCTAGGGTAACTTATTCTCAAAGGCCCCCTTTTACACCAGCCATTAAATGGATAGTTCACCCAAAAATGAAAATTCTGTCATCGTTTACTCACTCTAAAGTTGTTCCAAACTTGTATGAATTTCTTTCTTCTGCTGAACACAAAAGAAGATATTTTGAAGAATATGGGTAGCCAAACAGTTAATGGGCCCCATTGACTTCCATAGTATGGAAAAAATACTTTGGAATTCAATGGGTTCCATCAACTGTTGTTTGAAATATCTTCTTTTGTGTTCAGGAGAAGAAAGAAATTCATACAGGTTTGGAACAACTTGAGGGTGAGTAAATGATGACAGAATTTTCATTTTTGAGTGAACTATCGCATTAACAATGTATTTTTGTTAATAGGATCACAATTGGTTAGCACTTTGCCACATTTATAGCCAAGCAAACTTTAGATTTGGATATACAGATATTAATATAAATGTGATTTGAATAATTGGGTTTGACTGGATTACTACAAAATACAATATTTATATTTTGAAATATTGAATTTTATTATAAATATATGCATAATACTTTAGAATAAAAATCTTGTTTAATAAAAGAATAATAAAATAAGAATAAAAATAAAAATCTGAGTTTTATTCTAATATATTTTTCATATTTTAGGGTTTTATTAGGGTTATTATTGTTAATTAAAACTATTAAAACATTTTGTATGTTTTGTTTTATCTTTGTTTGAAATAAAATAGAATATAAATCTTTGATGGAAAAGGTTAACTAAATGAAAATTAGAAATGCTGAAATAAACTGAAATTAGTTGAAGCACTAAAATGACTAACTGGAAATAAATAAAAACTGAACTACAGAAAAAAACTAAAACTGAAATAAAAATACATTTAACCTAAATAGTAATATGACCAAAAATATATATATTAGATACACATAACAAAATTACTAAAAATTAAACTAAAATGAAAGAAAAATCTTATACTACATATTAATAAAAACTATATATAAATACTAAAATAACACTGACTTTTACTTACAAATATAAATGCATAGTTTGAAATCCAATTAAAAACCAATTTTTAGATGTGTCTCCATGTAAACAATCATTTTAATCACAAAGTGCTTTTAAAGTTTATATACTGTATGTTATAGTGCTGTCAAATCGATCTAATATAAGTCTGATAAGTTTGTATATGTGTGTGTGTGTGTGTGTATATATATATATATATATATATATATAAATGAGAAAAAGATTGAGTGAGTTTATTACCTGCATTCAGATTTAGCATTTTCCTTTAGATCAGTCCTGTGTTCATAATAAAAAATCTGTTTAAATGTCCGATGTATTATCCTGTCCTTTTAAGAGTTAAGGGGTTTTCCCGTGACTGACAGCGCTAGTCAAAGCATTTGTCAGTTGCGTCTTATTCCGTGTTCACACAAAAAAAGTCTTTTCAATGTAAAAGTCTTCACTATTGACTGACACACTCATAAAGACAGTCTTTGCCGCCATCTAAAGGCGTAATAATGTAACTTCTTTTGCTGTTCACGGTCAGGGACTATTTTTTTCCGGCGGAAGGAAGGCTTTATTGAAAGTTTACTTCACGAAAGTTGAATTGATACATATTTTTGGCTTTAATATTTGTATTGTGTGGTAACCGTTTTATAAAAGTAATAAGGTACTCGAAAGCTAGTGCTGTATCGTGAATAAGTCATGGCTGAAGGGGTTGCAGGCACTCCGCATCGCGTCATGCCTAACAACGCCCTTCAGCCGGGACTTAGTCACGATACAGCACAGCCTCGAGTACCTTATTGCTTACATATATATATATATATATAAAATCAATTAATGTGTGTTAGATGCGATAAATCAATTTGACAGCGCTAATATGTTATTCACAATGATGACAACAGTGAAAATTGAAAACTGGGCAATATTTAGAAAATCAAGGTCAAACGTTAAAACTTGAGGCTTATCACCCAAAGCCCGAAAGATTGTAGTCCTCTATGGGTATCTGAGTTTAACATTGCAATAAAGTAATTCGAGACCATGAAATGGGATGACACTCACAGAATGAATTGAGAGCAAGAGCTTTGTACTTCATACTCAAAGGTTTCACCTTTGTATAATTCCCTGCATTAGCATCTGGGACAAATTATAATGATGATGTCTAAATTAGCTTGCTGGAATGATAATAGGTGAACCTTTCAGCAGAAAATTGAAACTTAACACGGGTTCCATCCTGGATTTAATTTTGCAAATTCAGTGACAAATTAGCACAGTAAAGAGTAAATCCCTTGACAACGGCACCTCATGACACACGCGCCACTGCACGTGTAATCCCGTTAACCGCTGCCATGGCTGTAATCGAGCCACCCCACATATCTATGTGCTTGCACTGCTGTTCTGTTTCTGGTGTCACCCTACATGATCTTTCAATTACAACTTTTCCATCCTCTTCCTGCAGGATGTGGCAAACGGATCATTCCACAGGGTCCATGTTTGTGTCCTCCACCTCTGTGGAGCACTCCGCTGTGACTGTCAGAGGAGTACGGGCGCAAGTTTTCTGCAGCTTCTTTTTAATCGAGCCACTGGGGTCAAAAAAGTCACGAGTCACACACCTCTGCCGGACAGACACAAGGTGTGTACCTCAAATAAAAACGAGAACACAGACGAAAAGTGAGGGCACACTGGACAAAGAGCTTCAGGCTCCAAATTCTTCAAAATTTCATTTCTTTTACAATCAATTTGTTCCCTGCAAACCTCTGTTGGTCTACAAAACCACCTATAGATTCATATTTTAGGGTAGACTCAATGAAACACAGGGCTGTAATACAGAAAACAGTTGTCACTGGAAATTGAGATGCGTTCCTGGAGATGTGGTGTGACAGCGCAAACATGCGGCACAATCATTGAGACATACTATATTACCTCCACTGGCTAGAACTAGTCTAGCTGGCATATTTGAGAGAGCAGGCAAAGAGAGACACTATACGTTATTGTGATTGCATCATGTATTTGTCCTGTCAAAACAAAGTAAGCATTCTATTGCTGCATATTGATTGGTGGGGCTGGGAGCATCAATTTGTGTTTTCAATTAAGCAAGCAGGCATTTACAAAGTGACTATACGGGCATCATTTTCCAAAAGACTGCACATTTTACTACTATTTTATCACTTTCAGATGGCAACCAAGAACATTTTTACACTTATTTTGAGAACCTAAAACAATACACTAATAAGCTGCATTTTATTTATTTTCAAAGCAGTAAATTACCCCTTTCTCCATTTTTTTTTTTTTTTTTTTTTTTTTTTTTAGCCACTTGGACTTTCAGTTAGATTTCTTATCAAATACTACATTATTGTAAGCTTCTGGCAGTTTGTTTAAGAGTTCACTCATATTTCTTTGTTCTGACAGGCAGCAAAAATTAGCAATGACTGAGGGGTGGTTTACACAACACCGTTTCAACTACAAATGGAAAACTTTTTCTGCATTTTGGCTGTTAAAGGGTTAGTTCACCCAAAAATGAAAATTATGTCATTAATTACTCACCCTTATGTCGTTCCACACCCGTAAGACCGTCGTTCATCTTCAGAACACAAATTAAGATATTTTTGATAAAATCCGATGGCTCAGTGAGGCCCCTATTGACAGCAAGATAATTAACACTTTCAGATGCCCAGAAAGCTACTCAAGATGTATTTAACAGTTCATGTGACTACAGTGGTTCAACCTTAATGTTATGAAGCGACAAGAATACTTTTTGTGCCCCCCCAAAAATAAATAAATAAATAAAATAACGACTTTATTCAACAGTATCTAGTGATGGGCGATTTCAAAACACTGCTTCATGAAGCTTCGAAGCTTTACAAATCTTTTGTTTCAAACCAGTGGTTCGGAGCGTGTATCAAACTACCAAAGTCACATGATTTCAGTAAATGAGGCTTCATTACGTCATAAGTGTTTCGAAATTTCAATGGTTCACCACTGGGGGGGCGTGACTTTGGCAGTTTGATACACGCTCCGAACCACTGATTCGAAACAAAAAGATTTGTAAAGCTTCAAAGCTTCATGAAGCAGTGTTTTGAAATCGCCCATCACTAGATATTGTTGAATAAAGTTATTTTGTTTTTTGGCACACAAAAAGTATTCTCGTTGCTTTATAACATTAAGGTTGAACCACTGTAGTCACATGAACTGTTTTAAATATGTCTTAAGTAGCTTTCTGGGCATCTGAAAGTGTTAATTATCTTGCTGTCAATAGAGGCCTCACTGAGCCATCGGATTTCATCCAAAATATCTTAATTTGTGTTCTGAGGATGAACGAAGGTCTTACAGGTGTGAAACAACATGAAGGCGAGTAATTAATGACAGAATTTTCATTTTTGGGTGAACAGTGTTTTGGGGGTCTAAAAAAAGTAAAGTTTTGAAAACGGGATTCAAAGTGCAAGTTTTTGAAAATGATACTGTTGTCATCTCCCTGTAAACTAAAAAAAAAAAAAAAAAATGTGAATTTGTGAAAACGGTGACGTCACATGTTTCTTTTCAAAGTGACATCGCCAACTACTGGCCTGGCATGAATAATACAGCGTTTTTAGTTGTTTTCGTGGATCGTTTCAACAATGTTGTCATCTGTAGGTGAAAAACGCAAAGGAAAAACGTTTGCATTTTTAGTACATCGTTGTCGTGTAAACATACCCTTAGACAACTTGTAGTCTGACAAGATATGAGCAAATAAATAAATTTGAGCAAATGAATAAATCTCGTTTACAAACCTGCTATTTGTGTAGCTGATTCATATGGGAAAAAAAACATGAAATATTACATTTTCAAACCTGATCTAAACCACATAGATAAAAATGACATTATAAAATCATATTATAAATATACATTTTTGTATATACAAATATAAATTATGTAAAATATATTTATATTCAAAAAATATATTAAAATAGTTGTATTATTTATTTAATATTTTACATATGTCAATATTACATGAAATATATAGTTATAAATGCAAATGTAAACAAACATGTAAATCCAATTAAATAGATTTATCTCAGTGTGAATGGACAAATCAGATTATATAGTTTTTTTTTTTTTTTTCATGGTTTGGGATGCAGAATTAGCTGTTTTGGACTTACAATATGCCTGAATGTGAAGCAATGTCTGACATGCTAATGACAAAAGACAAAAGTTTCAGTTTTTAGAATCAGATATTGACAAACAAATCTGAAAAGCAAATGGGTCTCAAAGTAAACCCGTCTTACTCTTCAATCCTTAAAGCTTCTGTTTATTTTAGGATGCAATGAACGTGTATATTGACTTTTCACTCTTTTCTCTTTCAGAGGTCGATCTCCAGAATGGCACCATAAAGTAGGAGGACACCTGGTTTCATCCGTGTTGATGGCCATGAGGGACTCTTTTAGACACAAAACAAAAGACTCAAAGCATTGTAAGGACTCCAAAGAGTAATTTGTTAAACCCCAGACAGCTTTAAAAACCCATGAGCAATGTGTCAGCTAAAAAAAACAAAAAAAAGAAAGAGCGAAAACAAAGAAATAAAGTGGGTGTGAGCAAGCGAATGAACTCCAAAGCTCCAAGATGATTTTCCAGAATCTCGGTACCGTTGAGAGTTACGGGACCATTTTAATGCAAAGACCATTCAGCCTGCAGACAAGGAACAACAACAGTGTGATGAGGTGCTCCAAGAGAGCTGGTGCACTCGGCATTATCAAGACTGACAAGAGAGAGTGTCAGAGTAATGAAATGTCTCATCCTATTTAAAGGACCGTTCCACGGGCTAATGCTTTGCAGTGGTTGACTCTAATGCTTAAAAACAGCGGGAGTTGAGAGTTTTAAAGGATGGACTGGTTGACATGATCTGGAAATATACCACTCTGAAGACTCGACTACCGTGTCATTCTTGAGACACCTTCATCACAAACATGCTTCAAGATGAGAAACACAAAGGCAGATTAGCCATGTTGTGTACAGTAGCGGAGACACTGATTCAAGCAGGCGTGATTTTCAGTTGGAAGCTGCCATGTTCGCTTTTATTTATTCGAAAGCGTTAAAAGACTGTCTGATCGACCATTTGATGATATATGTGACCTGACACATTACAAAGCTTTATTGTGTCAGACTCAAATGCTACCACTGTATTATAATTATTTTGTATTTTACTATCATAGAGTTTTGAACTATATGATCAAAATGTGATTTGATAATCAAAATAGCATAATTATACTATAAATATCAACTTTATCATAGCAAGTTCTAATATAACATAATTTTGTGATGGTTTTGTTGATGTTACAGATTTTATTTAAATATATATCATTGAAGTACACCATGGCTTGACATGACTTATTTCTTGATGCGCTGATGAATTATTTCTTTTCTGATTGGTCAATCTGCTTTTTACATTGTAATAGACTATTTTTATTCATATCTGAAGCTTTGAAGTTATGATGAAATGGAAGTAGCTGCCGTACTGTGACATGTCCGAGTGTAACGGATTGCTGAAAAAGAGAAAACGGAGGGCGGGACTTGGTTCTGAGTATCAGTTGTTGATTGGATTTTGAGATGAGGGCGTGGCACTTGGGGGCGGGGCTTAAGCAGACTACATGATTGGAGAAGTCCTGCACAGGTCACCAGAGAGAAGTCTGTCATCTTCACTGAAAGATTCAGTTCTTACATGATTAAACGTTATGAGGTCAAAATAAAAACAACAACAACAACATACATGGATAAATAAGATATAAAACATACATTTAAAAAATAGACATGGTGAATTTCCATTTCATGCTGACTTGATAACACAGGTTAAATTAATATTTAAAAAAAAACAAAAAAAAAACATTTATTTTAAGTAATAATTTATCTTATTCTTTCTAAAAATAAATATTTTAAACTCAAATCAATTTATTTGGCGAGTATAGCTGGGTAATAGGTGGAATAATGTAAAGTCAGCTGGTTATTACAACAAAATAAACCCTATTATCCATTAAAACGGTTTGACTGTACATTTTACATAATCACTTGCATAATCTTACAAGATGAAAATAGTAAAATAGTCAAATTGTCTGTTATTAAATAGGTTGTTTTTGATCATGTATAGAAGAATTATAAACTACAACCACTTCCAGCAATGTGCGATGTACAATTGCCCCTAGTAAAAAAAAAAAAAAAAACTATACCAAAAATATATTTAAAATACATTTATTTCATACTAAGTATACTTCAAATCCATTAACATATTTATTGACATATCACTTCAGACTTACAGTTATAAAACTATTATTAAACTTTATTTTGAGTATTCTTTATTGCACAATGCACATTTCTTAATATTATGCCTAAAAAGTGTTTTAATATCACTATTAATAAGGATTGTATGATCTTTGCATAATATCAGTCTTTAAACGCAAGATATTTAAAGTGTACCTAAAGTATACCTGCAATAGTTCCACTTTAGCACAAATATACTTCAGCATATCTTTAGTTGGACCTCAGCACTACTTCCACACAGTTAAATTGCATTAAGTACAAAATTAGTTGTTCCAATTTAGCAGACTTTAAGTATAGCAGTTTAGTATGCCAAAAGTACAATTGCAGGGTATTTTTAATTAGCACATACATATGTAAATGTATTTGTAGTATACTTGGCACAAAAAAAAAAAAAATGTATTTCAAATACATTTTAGTATTTTTTTTTTTTTTTTCCAAAAGGGGCGCGTGGTCAGAAACAACAGTTTATTGTCAGGGGTTGAAAATAAACCCATGAAGTACAAATGGCCTTAGAGTTGCTTAGAAGAAAACTATTGGATTCACCTAGACTCAACAAGGTAATTAAGTGTCCAAATCTTTCATTTTGATCTCAGACCTGAAATTATCAAGAAAATCCCAGTTGCAGAACATCCAAAGAGTAAATAACCAGTGACCCCGCGAGTGAATTAAATCATTCCTCTTAATCTTCACACAGATTATCAGGTGTGGACGCTGCATTTATCACTCCCAATTAATTTAATCCTGATGGCAAGAGCAAAACAAACACTGAACTCTATTAAAAATCTTAAATGAAATAAGTTACTATCTCAAACTGAATAATGCTCCGAAAGCCTCTAGCGAAAGCAGATACAGGAATACACCAGTGAATATAAACACATTAGAAATTGATTTATTGCATTACAATTCAAGGGAGAACAATATTTTGTGCATATTGTGGATTCAAAAGTCCAAAAGCCAAATAAATAATGCTGTTGTTGTTGTTGTTGTAAAATCTTTAGGTCAAGGGTGTCCAATCCTGCTCCAACCCCAATTAAACACACCTGAACCAGCTAATCAAGGTCTTACTAGGCATACTAGAAACTTCCAGGCAGTTATGTTGAGACAAGTTGGAGCTAAACTCTCCAGGGCTGTGTCCGAAATCACCCCCTATACCCTCATTCACTATTTCCTACATTAGTCCACTAATATAGTTCACTTAAGGGAGTGAGTGAAAACGAGTGAGTGAATTCAGAAACTGAGTCAAAGTCCCTTTAAGACTTTATATAAAGTCTTTGACTGAGTGCCCCAGAAGGGCTGCTGCTTTTGCGTAGTTTGTTCTTGCTGTTTAATAATCATTTGAAACTTAGCAATCTGGAAGCTCCAGTAGTAAGATTAATTAAACAACTTAATAATCAATTAAAAAGAATTTATACTTGTATGATATTACGCTGTAGCAACATTGGACCAGCGGTTTGGAAAATGGATTCATCTGCGGGACCATCTTCTGGTCAGACGCGGGAATTCATTTGGCGCGTGACTATCACAGTGCATTATGGGTATTCTCTAGCCGTTGAGCATACATCAGCTGTACACTTGTTATTGCAGTGCATTGTGGGATTATTATTTAAGGGTATAGGGGGCGATTTTAGACACAGTGCAGGACAGTTGCCATCCAGCAACGAGTTTGGAAAACTAGGTAAACCAAAATTAGGTGAGCTAATTCTTATTGCCAGACTAGAATAATGCTGCGTTACAGACAGAACGGAATTTGGATTTTTCCTACCTTCTTTTAGGAAATAATGTCTGGAACGCCACTCAAATTCGGACAAGTGTGAACTCGGGGTACATCGATCAACCCCGACCTCAGCAAGACGCGTCATTTGACGTCACTTTCAAATCAGCTGTTTTCAAAGCGATTTTATGTTGTTTTTATTCTGTTTTTGCTATAATTGACACAAAACTCAATATGCTCTTATGTGTAATGTGATATAATGTGGTTAACATGTAAACGTGATATGTGATTGACTGGGTCTGAAGTGGGACATTTAATTTGGGATATTCCCACGTCCAACCTCGTCTGGAATGCAGCATAATATTCAGACTTGTTATATAGAAAGGAAAGGTTGAAGAGATTGACTTTTTGGCAGTTTTCAGGTTCCAGATGGCTACTCTGACATTTATGTGAGGAGAAATGACCAGGAAATCAAAGATTTTGTTATGGACAGTCGAATGACTTTTATTTGGTATACCATAAGAATCCGTCGGGACATCAATGTTTTTGTGTAAAAGGTCTTGTGTTCAGAGAAGGAAGGCATTGACCAATTCACATCCTCTGAACTGGATTGATACCCAGAATGTCAAAACCTTTGGCCATCACAGCTGCGGTGGCTTCACAGAGGAGCATCCGCCACATGTTGACTTTGACCACTTCCCCTGAGGAGAATGATTTAGAGCAGTCATTAGTCAAACAGGCCATCTGGGAGTCTAAGGCACTTCTAATGCAAAGTCTTTATTATAGTTTTGGCTGGTCACATTTGGACATTAGAAAAATAAAAATAATTACATTTTTAATGTCTAAATGTGACCAGCCAATAATATATTTCTGTTCTTTCAATAATTTTTCATGAGGTCCTTCCAGCAAATAGCATTCCAAGATGTTTCTTTTAAGATGTACTTTTTTTCCTAGTTTAATGTGAGACACATAAGTGACCCAGTAAGACAGTACTGTTTTAATTATACTGTTGTCATTATTTTTGCATTAAGTGCAGCAGAAATTACATTTTACCTTTAAATCCATGAGTTTTTAAACAAAACAATTAAACATAAGAAACCCAAAAGTCCCATAAGCAGCAGTCTTTTTCAAACTCTTACAGCTAATTTCATTAGTCTACATTAAAAGACTAAAGAAGCTGTAAAATTCATGAGACAGTAGCTTCATCAGTGCCTAAGTAACTAGTTTTTAATGAGAAGATTAAAATGGGAGGAAAAAAAAAAAAAAAAACAACTAAAGGATTTTCTATCTGATATTGTCCTAGATTAAATTTCCCTGTTCAGATAAACCATTTGTTTTTCATTAAAATGTATTGTAACTGTGAAAAACAAAGTTATTACACTGTATCTAAATTACAGCTCCTCTATTTAGTATCTTTCATTACAGTATAAAAGTTTATTCTGGCCTATGAGTTGAAACTAAATACATTTCTGGACCAAATACACGCCTGACACATCTTCTAAAGTGCAAAAACCACATACTCCAAAGTACATGGATTGATTTAAAGGGTTAGTTCACCCAAAAATGAAAATTCTGTCATTAATTACTCACCCTCATGCCGTTTCACACCCGTAAGACCTTCGCTCATCTTCGGAACACGAATTAAGATATTTTTCATAAAATCCGATGGCTCAGTGAGGCCTGCATTGCCAGCAAGACAATTAACACTTTCAATGCCCTACTGAAGACGTATTTAAAACAGTTCATGTGACTACAGTGGTTCAACCCTTAATGTTATGAAGCGACGAGAATACTTTTTGTGTGCCAAGAAAAAAAAACAAAAAAACGACTTTATTCAACAATATCTAGTGATGTCCGATATCAAAACACTGCTTCATGAAGCTTCGAAGCTTTATGAATCTTTTGTTTTGAATCTGTGGTTCGGAGCGCGTATCAAACTGCCAAAGTCACGCTAACCATTGAAATTACACTTATGACGTAACGAAGCCTCGTTTACTGAAATCACGTGACTTTGGCAGTTTGATACATGCTCCGAACCACTGATTCAAAACAAAAGATTCGTAAAACTTCGAAGCTTCATGAAGCAGTGTTTTGAAATCGCCCATCACTAGATATTGTTGAATAAAGTCATTATTTTGTTTTTGGCGCACAAAAAGTATTCTTGTCGCTTCATAACATTAAGGTTGAACCACTGTAGTCACATGAACTGTTTTAAATATGTCTTTAGTAGCTTTCTGGGCATCTGAAAGTGTTAATTGTCTTGCTGGCAATGCAGGCCTCACTGAGCCATCAAATTTAATCAAAAATATCTTAATTTGTGTTCCGAAGATGAACAAAGGTCTTACACCGTGTCCTAACCAGACGCGCTGCAACGCCGCGACACACGATAAAAGGTATCTTTTTTATGTTAATTAGAGTTTTTGTCCTAACTAGCCGGTTTCTATTTCTCCGGCTGGTTAGTCGCGGCTGGAACAGCAACACAAAGTATAGCAATGATAATATCAGGTACTGTTTATGTGCTTTTATTTAATGTTAAAAGCGTCTATGTGAGTTTGAATATCATTGTGTTCCCAGCTTTTTAGCTGTAATGAAAACAACACTGGCTAATTCACCTCAGATCTTGAAAATAAACTCACTGCGAACAAACAAGTGTATTCTATTACAAAGATTGGTTCAGTCACTCTGTATGTACTTTAAACAATGTTTAAATGTGTAATATTTATGAATTTTACTATGTACTTGCCTATTTCATTGTGTCTGCTGTGCTCTTGCCGAGAGAGCCCGCCCACACTCTATTCTAATTGGCTGTGGTTTTTGATTGATTTTATCGCTTCTCATTGTCGTGTCACGTCTAGTGTGGACAGTAAAATTGCTCAGTCGCTGGAATCTTATCGCATCGCGTGTAGTTAGGACACAGTGTTTCAGGTGTGGAACGACATGAGGATGATTAATTAATGATGGGTGAACTAACCCTTTAACCATTAAAACCTCATGGTTTTTCTTTCTCAGTATGGGGGGAATTTCTGGTCCAGTAACACTTATTTTCAGTCATCACTGTCAGTGAAAGCGTGGAGCATATAGATCCCGCTCACTGTGAACATTAATGGCTTCTGGATCGTGCTCCTTCAGGGAACCCACCTGTCTGCCGGTCCTTCTCCACGCAGTAGCAGCTGTCGTAGAACTCTGTGAAGGTGGTGGCCAGCTCGTAGAGGTAGTCGCACAGTGTGTGAAGCAGCAGGTCATCTGTGATCTTCTGCAGAATCTCAGGGAAGCGCAGGATGCACTTACCCAGTTTCCACTCTTTCTCATGGTCCAGTAAGACCTCTGTGGTCTCGGCTGCTTTGCGCAGGACATCCTCCTGGATGTTAGCCAGTCTAGCTATAGACCTGGAGGTAAACAGAAGAAGAATGCGTCTTATAAAAGATATTGTACATTTCTGCATGGTCAAACTTGACACGTTTGGTTGTGAGACATAAGAGAACTGATTTGAATATGCTGGGGTTATTTTAGTTTAGAAATTTTAATTATTAATTAGTAATGATTTTTCTTTTTTTTTAATTTGTTATTTTCAATTTAGTTTTTGCTTGCTCATTGTTTTAGTTGTTTTATTTATTTGTTTGTTTGTTATTTGTGAGTTTCAGTTCATTTCATTTTTATTATATTTTTAGTAATTTAGGGCCAAAATCTTTATTTTTGCCAAAATTTACACTGCTTACAGTGTATCATTTAAAAATGCTTAATGCCGTTAAAATTCTCTGTAATTTGTGAGGGTATTTTTAAAATGTATTTAACCATTTTGATGCCATGAAAATGTATTTTAAGGGTTTACAAGATACCGTTTTCAACTAAACATTAGAGCCCGACCGATATGGGTTTTTGGGGCACAATGCTGATAGCGATATTAGGAAGTAAAAAAAAGTCTGATATCGATATATCGCCGATATTTTTTATGTGTATATTATAGTTCAGTACCAGTCAAAAGTTTGGACACACTTTCCATTTGTGTGTCCAAACTTTTGACTGGTACTCTATTTTGAATACCATATATACATAAACAGAATATATATACATAAACATTTTTTGTAATGGTGTGTGGTGATCAAACACTTATACTGACGTGATAAAGATATGTAATGAAGGCAGGGTATCTTGAATTAAGAAAATAAACAAGGTAACTGTGTAGGGCATGCAAGCACCTGCCAATCCAACAGGGGCAGGTTTATGCAGTCAATGGCTTATTTTCTGGTAATCTAATGAACATGCAGAACATGAGGATCATATTTAAATAGTCTTTTTGCTTGATAATATTTACAGACACTTGTCTACAACGCAATTTGATTTAAGTGTTCTGACCTGTTTTTTATTAATTCATCAAAAATATGACAAATTCTGTGTTATACAGTAAAATCCGTTTTATGAATGGATTCCGTGATTTCGTCCGCGTTTTCTGCATCGCGGAAATCCTACTAATGTAGCAAATGAGTATGATAAGATGGTTGTAAGAGTAAAAGATGGGGACATGTTTATTTATTTTATAGCAGCGTGTTTCACCAACTAGGTGACAACGTAGCGCTAAATCACCATTCAACAGACTCAAGCCACCACCGCACCGCGGTCTATTGGACTGCAAAAAGATACTAACTTTTCAATCTGCTACGTTAACTGACTGTACTGATAAACTATGCTAATTTAGGATATGTGATGTCACACCATTTACAACCATTTTATCTGCGTTATATGTTCTGTAAAAATAAATGTTCATATCGGTGGCATATCAGCACCATATACGCCGATGCAGATATATCGGCTACAGGCTCATTTAGGCAGATAAAAATCGGCAATCGGCACTTAAATCAAATCGCGATGTAGACTAGCGTCTGTGAATATTTAACTGCAAAAAGACTATTTAAATATGATGCTCATGTTCTGCATGTTCATTAGAATACCAGAAAATAAGCCATTGACTGCATAAACCTGCCACTGTTGGATTGGCAGGTGCTTGCATGCCCTACACAATTACCTTGTTTATTTTCTTAATTCAAGTTATATATCCACATTGTTTCATTTGTGTTGTAAAGTTATTTATAATAAGTGAACTTATTTTGGATAATAAAGTTTATTGTTAAATTGTTAAATACCCTGCCTTCATTACATATGTTTATCAAGTCAAACATAAGTGTTTGATCACCACATTTGAGTGATCATTACAAAAAAAATGTGTTTATGTATATATATTCTGTTTATGTATATATGGTATTCAATATACAGTACCAGTCAAAAGTTTGGACACACAAATGGAAAGTGTGTCCAAACTTTTTACTGGTACTGAACTATAATATACACAAAGAATATCTGCCGATATATCGATATCGGACTTTTTTTTCTTCCTAATATCGCTATCGGGCCCCAAAAACCCATATCGGTCAGGCTCTAATTTTGGATCTTGACAGCCATCAGTCACTGTATGTTTTTATTGTATGAAAAAAAGCAGCTAGAAGTTTTTTCTTTTGTGTTTCATAGAAGGAATTCATGGATTTTGAAGAACAACAACGACATCATTTTCATTTTCAAACAAACTATTCCTTTAAATGGTCTACTACGGAGATCAACACAGGATGAGATCAATGCAAATGGCCAAACAAAAATCAAAAGTGCACAAAAGGAAAGAAAGAAGTGTCATTTAACTGTTGCAACAGCTCACATAAATAAGAAAAACATGTTACAAGAAAGAATCACCATGGCTAAGTGTCTAAAAGACCTTTCTGCCAGAGAACTAGAGGAGCAGGTTCTATTGAACACGTTCTGAGAAATCAAACACTGAAATCCCCAACAACTGCTGCCATGGCCAATTATTATTTTTTTGGCTTGTTCTTCTGTCATTGGCTCTGATTTCCACCTTCACATGTCCCAAAAATGATTTTCTGTAACCAATTGTTTTGAACAGCCAATTAGAGACAGAAAAAAGCTCTCCAAATGCATGGGAGCCATGAGACCAAAGGGATTGTGGTACCTTACGCTCCTGACATCAGGTCAACAGCCCTACTGAGACAGAAGAGCATACACAAGGTGATAAAGAGTGAGAATAATAGAGCACTTGTGCCGAGCATCCACTCGGGCGACAGCAGAAGTAGATCTGTCACAAACACACACATTTCAGCCAGAAAAACACACTGACTGCACAGCAGATGCATGCATTCATTCATGGGCACACAAACCCAAAGCCCCAGGGTCCCACACACATACCATTTCCAAACAGCAGCACAGTTACAACTGCCAAGAGAACAAATAACCAACAACCCATGAGAATGAACTAGAAGGGCCATTCAACAGTGTTGGTGGGTTGTTTCCCACCACCCATGTGGGAATCAATCAGGCCACCGTTTCCAGCACAGACCCACATAAAGATGTCCCAGAAGGGGTATATCAAACCCCAGAAGACCTCACCTGAAGCAGGTGAAGATGGGTCAATACTGTAGAAGACAATATAGGACAGAAAAAAGCCATTCAATGTTCTCTAGAGAGGAGCACTTTGCTAAATATATGCACTGCATTACATATTCATCACATTTTTACTTAACCTGTTAGTGATGTCTTCATTATTTATGAATGTTTGAATAAATCTGTCATGAAAACATATTTTTGACAGCCACCGTCTAAATGTTTATACAAACAATGAATTTGAGTACACATTACTTCATTAAATATAGAAACTGCCTCACGTGCAATTTAAATGTTTGAATAAAGCAAAACCTATGTTTTGATTGTGTCTAGAAATAAACAGCAGTTGAATTTGATAGTTTGCTGTTAATTTTAACCCTTTATATTAGCGTGATGTATATGACAGGATTGAACACGTCACAATATTCCTCATTTAAATGATTCCCAAGACATATGCAAAATAAAGGGCCAGGCCTGGTTGAGTTGCATTAGTAGTGTGTTGAAACTTGTGGTTATGTTAAAGGATTAGTTCACTTTCAAATGAAAATTAGCCAAAGCTTTACTCACCCTCAAGCCATCCTAGGTGTATATGACTTTCTTCTTTCTGATGAACATAAACAGAGAAATATTAATAAATATCCTGACGCATCTGAGCTTTATAATGGTAGTGAACGTGACCAATGAGTATGAGCTGAAGAAAGTGCTTCCATCCACATCCATCCATCATAAACGTACTCCACACGGCTCCGGGGGGTTAATAAAGGCCTTCTAAAGCGGAACGTTTATGTAAAAAAAAAAAAAATCCATATTTAAACAAGTTATGAAATATCTAGCTTCTGCCAGACCGCCTTCCGTATTCAACGTACGCAGAAAGTGTAAAACTCTTGCAGTTCACAAAGCTTACGCTACGTCCTATGCCTTCCCTATTCAACTTACGGAAAAAGTGTAACTGATGTGATGTCAGTTTACACTTTCTTCGTAACTTGAATATGAAAGGTAGATATTTTACTTCATAACTTGTTAAATATGGATATTTTTCTTACACAAATGCTTTGCTTCAGATGGCCTTTATTAACCCCACGGAGCTGTGTGGAGTATGTTTATGATGGATGGATGTGGATGGAAGCACTTTCTTCAGCTCATACTCTTTGGTCCCGCTCACTGCCATTATAAAGCTCGGACGCGTCAGGATATTTATTAATATATCTCCGATTGTGTTCATCAGAAAGAAGAAAGTCATATACACCTAGGATGGCTTGAGGGTGAGTAAAGCTTGGGCTAATTTTCATTTGAAAGTGAACTAATCCTTTAAGGGTCGTGACATTTCTGAAACAGGCTCGAAGCAGTTGACCAATCACAACACACTGGTCCAGCCAACCAATCAGAGCACAATGCGCTTTTTAGAAGGAGACAGGATAGGGACAGGAACTAAACTGAGCGTTACAGACATACTAGGAAGAGAGGTGCTCCAACAATATAAGATATGTGAAAAATAATGTTTTTTGAACATTCAAGCATGAAAAGCTATTCTAATAGACCCCAAAAATAAAATCAAGACTTTGAAAAAGGGCATAATAGGTCCCCTTGAAAATACTTTTTAAAAAAATTAATAGACATGACGCAGATCAATACCCAGCGGGGCTCATTTGTCGTGGTTAAAGATATCCATCACATTGAGGGCTTACCTGATGCGTGTGAAGGCGTAGAGGAGGTAGGCCGCGGTGTTGCCCCTGTCATCCAGCATCTTGTCGAAGGAAAATACGTAGTCATTGATGCGGTTGTGTGAAAGGTCTGCATATTTAATGCAGCCAAAGGCCACGGCACGCTGAGCCTTTACCAGCTCCTCCGGGGTCAGCACCTGCAATACACACACGCTTTCAAAATGTTGATAACCCCTTGAGGTTAGAGCAGCCAAGACCTTTTGCCACCTTCAGAAAAACAAGTTACCAAGTATGTGCTGAATAGGCAATCAGGATTAAATAAGCTAATCTTAAGATACGGTCACAAACCAAACAGCTTTCTGTTGGTCAATGTGTGACCAACTTGAAAATTAGCAAAACATGCATGGGGAACATTTTCGCTTCATATGAAATTCCAGATTATGTGAATTCCTATTGAAAATGACTGGATTTCGAAGCACAAAATTTTGTTGAGCAACAAAAAATGTGACTATACCTTATTAGATTTTATACACGTTTGTCTCCAATTAAAGGGGAATGAACAGATAACTAGTGTTCAGAGTGATTTAAAAAAAGATTGCTTCAGATCAGCAGATCAGATCAAATTTTGGCTCTGTCCTACATCACTGGTTCAAACTGATTATGCTCACAGGAACATTGCACGATTACACGCCTGCTAACTTTTCTGCCTAATTTAATGCAGCATATGTTACTTTCAATGTTCCTGACAAATAAGGCACTTGGCAAAAGTCTGATTCACTTTAGGGAAAGGAAGTCTTTTTTTATACTCGGTAACATCCGTCAAATAATAAAATCTACAAAAAAACTTTTAAAATGGTGTGTGTGCGCCTTTAACTATTCCAAGAAAGGCTATTCGAGGACGTTTACTTTGCTTACTTGTGTCTGAAGCAATAGAATTGTCTTTTTTCAAACTCCTTTACTGTCAGAAGCTCACTCGTTTGTGAGATATCAATCAAGTGAGTGAGGCATTAGGATGCTCTTCATTTCTGAGCACAAAGGAGTTGTGAGTAATACAGCCAGTAATTGTCATTAGCACATCTGGTCTCAATTGAGATCCATTGATCTCTTCTGAATTGAGCTGAAGTACTCAGGCACACAAAAGGATTTGGATGGAAGCTTTCAGGGTGGCATAAGATGATGCTAGTTTCCTTGGAGTTTGAGGGGCTCACCTTGTCTCTCTCCTTCTCCTTCAGTTTGTCCATGGATCTTTTCAGACCCTCCTCCAGAAGGTCCATTAATCGCACTGTGTCCCCTGAACGCGTCTTAAACTTTTTCCTGAGATGGAAATTTCATGTTTATAAAAAAATAATCATGGAAATGTGAAAAGTGCTTTTTAAATGCATCATTCATTATTCAATATTTCTATTACAGCTAAAACTAATGCTACATGAACCACTAGCGCTGCAACTAACCCCTATTTTGATGATTAATCGATCGATTATTTCTTTGATCAATCGAACATTAAATATTTTATTGGCTACCTTGCCATGGTTTCGCCTTCAAACAATGTTATGGTTTAAAATATAAAAATGACTAAAAGTAGAACAAAAAATCCTTTCACAGTTGAAAAGCAACAGATTAAAAACTAACACTAGAATATCCCCTATCTCCTCTGATCACCAAAGTGTTATTATTTTTCATTAATCTTGCAGTAATCCAGTTATCGTTCATATAAAAATACTATTATTTGCATTTCATCAAATCTGATACTGAACAGTAAATATTGCTTTAATCAAAATGAATTCATTCCATTTATGCTATATGCTCCATGAAGTTTTCAAAGTTTCGCACTGATGGTGACATTTAATTACACTTTTGCTGTTGCTTTGCAAAATAGAAATGCTTGCATTATAAGAATAAATTCAAGTTTAGGTTTGGGAAGATTTTTAATGTCTCAAATTAAAATGCTCACCAAGGCTGCATTTGTTTGATCAAATATACATTAATATTGAGAAATATTATTACAGTTTAAAATAACTATTTACTATTTTAATATATTTTAAAATGTAATTTATTCCTGTGATGCAAAGCTGTATTTTCAGCATCATTACTCCAGTCTTCAGTCACATGATCCTTCAGAAATCATTCTAATATGCTGATTTGCTGCTCAAGAAACATTTCTTATTATTATCAATGTTCGAAAAAAATTATATTATTGTGGAAAAACAAGAATACAAGAATACAAGATTCTTTGATGAATAGAAAGTTCAAAAGAACAGTGTCTATTTAAAATAGAAAACTTTTGTAACATTATAAATGTCTTTACGGTAACTTTTGATCAATTTAATGTGACCAAGCTGAATAAAAGAATTAGAACGTAGTTAGAAAGTAAATCTTTTAAACCGTAGTATGTGTAAACATTTTGTTTTTCAAAGAAATGCATTTAAACTACTTTAAGGTCACGCCACGGGTTTGTTGTGGCCACGTAAAAAGGCTCAACTAATCAATAATGAAATTTATCATTTTTCTTATCGATTATTATGAATTTTATCAATTACTAGTTTTTGCAGCACTAAGGGTCATCCAGATGGAAACATGATGCAGACAAAAGGTGACTTCTATACTGATCAATGCACTTACTTGTCCTCCCCGAGCACCACACCAAAACCCGCATGTTCTACCCGTGTGACCTTGGGATCATACCAGCCTATCAACTGAGCAGCAGCAAAGACCACCTGGAAGTGCATTGCCTGTCGAACATTGCCGTTAAAGCCAAGAAGAAAAAAAAAAAACACCAAGAACATTTAGTTATTTGACCATCAATACAAGCAACACACCAAACAAACAAAAAGTTGTACACAGTTTGGATCAAGATCCTCCTGATAAATCCATCTTTCTTTTCTAAGCAAAGCAGAATTGCAAACTAGCAGTGTTGATAGAGATGTGAGCAGACCACATTTCGTGACCTAGACCGCATTAATATTTGAGTAGGTGAGGAGTCTATTGCACACATTTTTAAACATACAGCCGTTTGAATTCTGGGGTGTTTTTGTGTCTCGCCCAGCAGCCTTGACCCCTGCTGCATGTGTCCTCATGCGCATCAGATAACTGTGGGAAGGTTTGTGCCGTTCAAGACTTCCCCAACACTCTCCGTTACAAACCCATATATCCAGACCTACACCCACGCACCTGGCCACTGTCGGTCACGTAGATGATGATGTCAGCTTTCTCGTCAAACAGACGATTTTTGATGGCAGCCAGATCGGAGGTATCGTAAGTATAGCCACCATCTGATTTGACAATCGTCAGGGGAATAGACTGGCCCGGAGCAAACACTATCTTCCTGCCCTCGTCCAACTCCACCAGCCCTGATGAGAGAGAAGAATGTGAATGTGAAATGGATGTATAGTAGAGCGAGGGGCTAAAATCAATCTTGAAACAACACTGCCCCCCACTGGACATGTGCGGTTAGAGGTGCAATGCTTTTTTTTTTTTTTTAAACGGAATGTTCTGGCTCAATTATTGTCGATTGGCAATACTCGTCCCTCCGTTTGTAAAAAACAAACAAAAATTGTATTTACAGTATTGTACTTACAGTTGCACTGCACCAGAGTAAACATTAAACACAATGTTTTGGAAGTACAGCTGCTAGTACATGACACTAGTGTACTACATTACATACAGTAACAACTTTGCCTGTACAATGTTATACAATCTTTAACTCATGATGTCAATGTAAACCTTGTTTGCAAGGATAACTGGGACTGTTCAATTGTCAATCATTCTTCAGAACAAACATTCAAACAAACAAATAATTCAAAATAATAAAAAAAAAAACTAAATAAAATGAAAATAAGTAAATACTATATTAAATCAATTAAAAAAATAACCGATAAAAAATAAAATAAACAAATAACAATAAATGAATATTAAGTGATTAAAAGTAATAAACAAAAACAAAATAACTAACATAAAAACAAATTAATAAAAATAAAATCAACTAAAAATAATAAATAATACAAACAGATACAAATAAAATAAATGAAAATAAAAACAAAATCAAAATAAATATTAATCAAAATAATCAAAATAAATATTAATCAACTAAAAATAAATAAATAAAAATTGTTTATTAATAAAATAATTAAAATAATATATTTTTAATTATTTAAAAAAATAATAAAATTTAAATAATAATAATAATAATAATAATAACAAAAAAATAAAACAAACAAACAAACACACACACACACACACACACACACTTTCTTTTGTCCCATCTTAAAAGTGAAGTCTGTTTTTCTGGTACCACTAGCAGCACAAAACAGAATTGCAATCTGGAACTGCAGCCCAGTGACCTTACCTATAGCGTGAGTTTGGGTTTGGGGTGGGACTGCCTATTTGTATGAACAACGAAAGATTTGAGAATCTATTGATGTAAAAAATGTATGCACTTCCCTTTCAAACTAGAAGTTTTGTGGCTCCAGATCATCACGTGTTATCTTTGAGCCCATCAATATTATAGTGTATTCCAAAAAGTTCCTAAAATAAACTTTTAACCCTTTGATATGTCCCGGCCACACTTCCAGTTTCAATTAGAAATACATAAACACAGGAAATAAAGCAACTTATTAATCTTTATTCAAATGTCAATAGACTATCGTTATCATATCTGTTCTCAAATCAAGATACATTGCATATATCAAAGTTTGCTATTAGTTTCTAAGACAACAGACTTAAGAAAGAGTCAAAGAACACTCCATCTGTACCTTTTTCCTCAAACTCTTTCACCACAGCCGTCATCATGTCCTGGTAGTAGGACTCTCCTCTCTCTTCTATGCGAATTTCCAGGCAGTCGTAGATCTTTTGAAACTCTGCATCAGCAAAGCGGACAGAAGCGGAAGGGACAAGACGGTTTAATTACAACAGTCACACCACAGGGAAATCAAATGCAACACTCTCCTGATTTAGCAAAGCCTGATTGGACAGCATCAGCAGAAAAAAAAATACTAATTGACCTTCATTAGACAAGCCTCGGTGGGGGAACGAGGTTTGATTAAGGGCTAAAGGTAGATGCTGTCACATCAGAGTCTAGAACTGGTGTCGCTGGGTGGTGGTGAAGGGCATCTGTGCCCTTCAGATTTAAAATGTTCAGGCTTGTTTTACCCAAAACATTTTTCCTCTGCAATAAATATAGAAATTGAGGGGAAGAGGAGAACAAATGTGTGAGGACTGTCTTAGATTATAAATGTTGGAATTATTAAAGAATTAAATCAAAATGGCAGATAAAGCTTTTAAAAAAATGATACCTTCTCGAACATGAAAGCTCTTAAATGAATTACAATATTTGAAACAGAAGCTTTTCCCTTTCCTGTCTGGATGTAATGTAAGTAAATAATGACTTTCATTTTTTCTAGTTACTGGTATAAACCACAGACTGTAAAAAAAAAAAAAAAAAAAAAAAAAAAAAAAAAAAGATGGACAGCATGCCTCCTCCTACTTTAGACAAATGAAGCCAAAATATCCCAGTAATGGTTGTTGCCGATTACGTCGTTCGGAGCCCGAGTCTGCGCAGCAGTTGATCCTGAGATGGATCCTGCACAGTAGCGATTCTTTGGCTTCACTTTTAAGGACCTATGTGGCACACCTGGTATGGACACTGAGTCTACCGTTATGTTAACTTACTACTAAGATGCAGTTATATACTGACCTCTACTGTCCTTATAAAATATTACTTAAAAGAGTCTAAAGCAGGGCTATTCAATTAGCTTCATTTGAGGGCCGGATTATCAAATCGAAAAGTTGAGGTGGTCCAGGGGTTGGTTGGGGGGTGGGAATAGCGGGGGGCTGTTGACACATAACAGTTTCAATAAATAAGCTAAAATATACCTAGAAACGTGATACCCAACAGTATGCAGATATAATGATGTATGCAGATACAGCTTTGTACAACTATTTTCCTAGCTATAGATATGTGACCCTGGACCACAAAACCAGTCATAAGGGTCAATTTTTTTTTTAAATTGAGATTTATCTGAAATTTCCATTGATGTATGATTTTTTAGGATAGGACAATATTTGGCCGAGATAAAACTGAAAATCTGGACTCTTTTGGAGTCCACTCCCCATCACTAGTTAAACCATGCTGGCTACTCACTACCACAGTCAAATGATATTATGATATTATGAATCTATATGCTATTAAAAAAAAATAGCCTAAACACAGTTAGAAACTATGCACCCACCTTTCAAAAAATTTGCCATAATTTTATAACAAAAATGAATTATTTTCCCCTACCCACCTAATAAATCTAATACAATATAAATGACTATATTAATAGCATAGTATTCAATATAAATATTCCACATTTGTGCCAAAACCATGGTAAATACAGTCAGTGTTACTACAGTACATTAGTGGTACCTGTAAATGTTTGTAAGGGTGGTGATTTGGGGAATTTAAAAGTCTTCTAACTTTGTTCATGGCACAATGTTTCTTCATCAGTCTTGTTGGGAATGTCGAGGCTGTTTCATCCGATTTAAAATAGGTTAAATCATCGAGTGGTTTGTGGTTTGTAACAGAGAGGTGTGTGTCGAGTTGAACTGCTTTTCACTGGATGTTGCAGCGCTGTTTAAACTAGTGACCAGGAGTAAACGCAACTCCTTTGAGCTTGTGTTCCGTTATCCTTTCGGCCGTGCAGCGCAGTTCAAACTAGTGAAACAACTGAACAACCGCTTAAGATGATTCAGTGATAGTCCGAACGAATCTGAATAGTTTCAGACCATTATGCAAGTGCGTTTAGCCAATTCACCGAAAAGAAAGAATCGAAAGAATAATTCACAAATGATTTGAATCTCTAGTTCAGCCGACAGAAATACAGGACACACATAATAACTGCTGTAATATTCGCACAGAAAATGTTTCTCGTGTCAGTAGGAGCGCTCATGATAAGCACGCACAGTGAAAAGAGGGGGAATGGAGGGGGGGATGCCATCGGGCCAGATGGATATGACTGGCGGGCTGGATTTGGCCTGTGGTTCATAGCCCTGGTCTGAAGCCTGGTGATGTCAAAAGTGATGTCATTGTGGCATTCGTGCCAGTGCACACCGTCTCCAAAAAGTTCGGTCTCACGTGGCATCCTAAATTTGGTCAGTGTGCACTTTTGGGCTTCAATCCCATTAGAGAAATTTGAGGGAAGGCCACCTGAGTAGATGTGCCTGTATGCATAGTACTCTGAGAAGAAAATAATGTTTTTATAAAAAATAATGTTATATTAATAAAAAAATAAATAAACAAATTGATTATGGTACAGCTCTTTTAAAACAAAAATAAATGCACATTTTCATAATGCATTTAAATTAAACGCAAAATAATAACATTTCTTACTTATATTAATGTCTTTTTAATTATTAATATTTTTAAATTGTGAATGCAATAAATAAAATGTTTTATTATATTCTAAATATAAAAATTAAATAAAATATAAGACTGCAGTTGGTAAATATTTTAATGTTTTTAAAGTTTCTTATGCTCACCAAGGCAGCAGTTAATTGACAAAAAATAAAGTAAAATGTCATATTGTGAAATATTATTACAATTTAAAGTAATTGTTTTCAATTTTAATATATTTTCAAATGTATTTTATCCCTGTGATAGCAAATCTGAATTGCTCCAAACTACAGTGTCATGATCCTTCAGAAATCATTCTAATATGCTGATTTGCTGCTTATTATCAATGTTGAAAACAGTTGTGCTGCTTAATATTTTGTGGAAACTGATACATTTTTTTCAAGATTCCTTTATGAATAGTATTTATTTGACATACATTTATTTGGCATGTAAATCTTTTGTAAAATTACAAACGTCTTTGAACAACTGAATGCATCCTTGCTGAATAAAAGTATTAATTTCTTTCAAAAGAAAAAAAATGTTAACGGTAGTGTAGTTGTTTGAATCTTTGATGTTTTGTCTGCTTCCTTTTCCAGTGAACAATTCACATTATCCTTAGATACATAAAGTGGGGCAAACTACTTCTTATTGCTATTTCTTGCTGGTTCAGCTGATATTCTCTCCACACTGCGGGCTGTTGTTTCAGAGAATAATGTAACGGAGAGCGTTAAATGCCTCTAGAGGACACTCTAGAGGCTTGTACCAGCATGAATGAGGCAAGGTTTTGGTCTATTCAATACCTGATAAAGTGAGAATGACATTCTTAGTGTGTCTCGCACGTACCATTCCGGGAAACGTCACAGATGAGGTTCCAGCCTTTGATGAAGTCTGGCTCTTTGCTCTGGAGTTTAACCACACACTGGTAGGCCCTCTTCTTAAACTCTTCATCCTCATCAAACCTCTTCTTAGACTCCTGATAGAGATGAGAGAAGAAACAAGCTTTGAAAAGTAAAACATTCAGCTGCACAGGATCAAAGCTCTTAGCACCTATGAAACCAAGATTCCGTCAAAGCCTTCTGCAAAAAGACTGTATATTACAGGGTGCCATGAAAAACTACTTAAACGCTCCATTTATGTGGAGACAAAATACAAACAATACAACCACAGATCTAAGTTAAAGCAAGCTACTCTGCATAACTCAATCAGTATAGTGTCCTATGTAAATAAATTAATAAATAAATAAAGGGTCAAGGTTGTCAAATTTCACTTTCATTTTTTCTCTCCACTGTGTAACAGCAGTTTAGCAAGCAAACATTCTGTTGGGTAAGCAAAACGGTTCTGCAAGCAATAAGAAAAGCATCAAATGCATCACAACAAATGAACTGTGCACAAAGTGTTTGGACAGACCTGCAGAAAACAGCGGATTTTTGCAGTTTGTGTGTTTTTTTGTGAATTTTGACACTATTTCACTGTTATGACAGAGCCAGTATAGAAGGAACAGGAAATTATAGGAGAGAGTTTTTGGATAACACTTTATTTTAAGGGTCCATAATTATGTGGTAGTATAGCATTAACACACCACTAGTTGATGATTAACTGAACATATAGTAAAGGCATATTAGCTATTAGTTATGAAGTAGTTAAGCTTTAACAAACCAGTAATTAATAATTAACTGAACATATATAAAGGGCATATTAGCATTATTTACAACCTATCTATCAAACATTTGAAGGATTAAACATTTGAAGGATAAATAAGCAGAAATAAGCCAATATTGAATGGTTAACTGAATGTACAATAAATTATGGTTACACTTTATTTTGATATTCCATTTTAGACATTCCATTTACAACTACATGTTAATTAACTCTAATTAGAGTATTGGTAGACTGTTAGGTTAGGGTTGGGTTTAGTTGATTAAGCTGACATGTACATTTAAAGTTATGGTCTGTAGAATGTCTGTTGGGGACCATCAAAATAAAGTAACATATTAAGCAGACAGTCTACTAATACTCTAATGAGAATTAGTTGACATGTAGTTGCAAAGTTACTAATAGTCAGCAGAATGTCTAAAGTGGACTGTCGAAAATAAAGTATCACCCCTTTCAGCCATTATTTACAACTTAGTTCACCCAAAAATGACATTTCTGTCATTAATTACTCACCTTCATGTCGTTCCAAACCCGCAAGACCTTCAATCATCTTCGGAACACAAATTAAGATATTAAGATATTTTTGTTGAAATCCGAGGGTATCTGAACCACACATAGGCAGCAACGTCATTGTACCTTTTGAAGTGTTGTCATATGCAGTTGATGCAGGTTTCCGTGTTCTACGACAGAACGCAGACTCCTGTGTCAGCACCACACACATGCGTTGTGCTGCTCACATTAACAGCGCCAGCCAATACTGAGACACCGTTCGGGCATAAACACGGAAGCCTGCGTCAACTGCATATGCATTATGCATAACAGTTCAAATTGTTAAACAAAGTAATTATTTTTGTTTTGTTTTTTGCGCACAAAAAGTATCCTTGTCGCTTCATAACATTAAGGTTGAACCACTATAGACACATGGACTATTTTAACGATGTCTTTACTATCTTTCTGGACCTCAAAAGGTACAAAGACGTTTCTGCCTATGTGTGCTTCAGAAACCTTCGGATTTCATCAAAAATACCTCAATTTGTGTTCCGAAGATGAACAAAGGTCTTACAGGTTTAGAACGGCATGAGGGTGAGTAATTAATGATAGATTTTTTCATTTTTGGGTGAACTAACCCTTTAATTGTTGTGTGTGTGTGTGTGTAGTAAATGAATTACATAATGTAATATTTCTGTGATTTACCATCTATTAAGTAAACTGAACAATATGAATCATTGTTTAATTAGTGTTGCTCTTACAGTTAAGTAATAAATTGCTAAAATTGTACATTAAAGACAATTTGACCCCCCACCCCCATTCTAAAGCGAAAAGTATATCCACATTAATTATTGATTTGTATGGCACTTATTGAGTGATGTTCAAGTTTATTCACCAGAATAAGCCAGTAATTATGGCTAAGTAGCCAGTAATACAGTACGACTAAAGACAATTTCTGGTGTGTTCATGCTTAACTACCACATAAATAATGGCTAATATTCCTTTATTATATGTTCAGTTAATCATCAACTACCGGTGTGTTAATGCTTCACTACCACATGATTATGAACCCTTGAAGTGTAACAAAATGCAGACTTAAAGGGTTAGCTCACCCAAAAATGAAAATTCTGTCATTTACTCACCCTCATGTCATTCCAGACCCTTAAGTATTTGGTTAATCTTCGAAACACAAATTTGTAATGAAATCTGAGAGGTTTCTGTACCTCCATTGAAAGCCCAGGTAAACAAAAATTACAAAGGCGTTGATAAATGAATCCATATGAATACAGCAATTTAATCCAAGCCTTGTGAAGATATACCATCACTTTATATGATAAACAGGTTTAATTTAGGCTTTTATTTGCATATAAACAATGATCAAAACACAGACATAGAGCGCATCACGCATGATAAGCATGAAAGCTTGTGCCGTGCATCACGTGCTAGAAAAAACCTCATTGGTTCTCGAGCATCATGCATGCATGTTTGAGCTTCAGTGTCTACCTAATGTGATGTGCTCTATGTATGAGTGTTGATCATTGTTTAGCCTAAATTATTAATTAGTAATTTAATAAAACAGCTTGATTCATATGGATTCAATTTATGATGCCTTTATGACCTTTTTAAATCTTAAAAGTTTTGGTTACCTGGACTTTCAATGGATGGAGGTTTCAATGGAAATATATTGATTTGTGTTTCAAAGATTAACCAAAGTCTTGTGGGTTTAAATGATGACAATTTTCATTTTGGGGTAAATAATATCAGATACAAATATAAATCATAAATTTGGGGGGTTTTAAGATTGTTTAAATGTTTTTGCTCATCACGACTGCATTTATTCGATCAATTAAAATATAATTAAAACAGTAATATTGTGAAATATTATTACAATTTAAAATAACTTTTCTATTAATATATATTTAAAATGTAATGTATTCCTGTGATGCCAAGCTGAATTTTCATTTCAGCATCATTAATCCAGTCTGAGCGCTATTTTTACAGACCCCCTGATGCCACCATTTATCAGCTGACCTGATTTAAAAAATAATAATAATAATAGTAATAACATTAAATAACAGTGTAAACATTGGTGAAATGTTGGTGAAACATCGGCTGGTATGATCAGCAGTCGATAACCAAATTTTAAGCACATCCCTTCAGGTTGTATATAACATGTACTCACTTTGTAAAAAGCCTGAAGGTCACTGATAGGCGGGGAAACACTGAGATAATTTGGGAACTTGTCTTGCAAATGAGCAATGAGCATCCCAAACTGTGTCCCCCAGTCTCCAACATGGTTCAACCTGACAGATAGAGGACGAAAGGATGAAAAATGCACACAAGCACTAATGAACACACAGATTACTGCTGGCCAACACAAACGCAATAAAAGAATATAATTTTCACTTCACATTAACCACAGGTTTATGTTTTTATAGGGAAAAAGATCAATCGGTCGAACTCTACAACAGAGATTTAAATTTTATGAAAGCTCACAGTTGAGCTTCACAACTAATACACACCAACCTTAGCACTTCATAACCCAGGAACTCAAAGAGTCGACACATGCTATCTCCAATAATGGTGGACCGCAGGTGACCAACATGCATCTCTTTGGCAATGTTAGGTGAGGAGAAGTCCACAATGACCTGAAAGACACCAAAAGGGTAAATACCACTTGATAACACACTGCTTTGTAGAACTATGTTGTGATGCATTTCATCACTACAGTGAAACGCCTACCTTCTTTTTCTTCTCCAACGGTGGAGGCTGAACTCCATTCACAAGCAGGTTTGAGAGAAGTTTAGAGACAAACATTCTCTTGAGATGAATGTTGATAAACCCTAAAATGCAATATGTACTTGATTATATACAATAAATCTTTAAAAGGATTGGAAAAAAATTATCTTGGTGGTTCTGAACAAACCTGGCCCTGCGATTTCTGTTCTCTCAATTAACTCATTGTTTGGAATGTTTTGGACAATCTTCTCTGCTATCTCCCTGGGGCTGACCTTCTGTCCTTTAGCTTTCATCATCTTAAAAACACACATTTACAAAAATAATCCCAAAACAAAAGAAACAAGTCACATCAACATTCTTCAAAACTTTTTCCTTTGACAGAAAGTTTGAAGGGGAGCAGCAGAACAGTTCACCCAAAAATGAAAATTCATACATAATATAAAGGAAACTGACCTGAGACATCGCCATGGCACTGTTACACTGATAATCGCCAAACTTGGCCTGCTGGTTGGGGGTGACCACATGTGGCGGGTTCTCTAAGTCAGGGTAGGCGGTACTGATGGCCTCCCCAAAGATCTGCTGCAAACGCTGGTTGATGTTCAACATCGTCTTGCCGTTTTGGCTTATCTCCTCCTGTAAACTCTGAGGAAACATAGTGGCAACAGATTTAATAACTGAATTGCAGTGTTATTTTAGTATATACTATGGCCACGTTCACACAGCAGCAGAATATGGTTGTCAGTCCTGTATTTTAGTCCTTAAAACGGTTACATTCACACACAGTTCAGTAATTTACGATAGTGACAACCGCATTCTATAACCGAACTAACATCTGTACATTTTCAGGACTCACAACCGCATTCTCAGAAAACACGCTGTGTGAATGGAACCGGACCGGACAACTAGTTGTCTGTCAGTGTGAGAGAGCCGCTCTGCGCAGCACAAACGCGCACCTACCGCGTGTTGTGGGTTTTCATGTTTGGTTTCAGTAACTTACAGCGACGGAGATATGAGCTGTGTGTGATCTGAAAGTTCTAGATCCAGTCACTGTTCTCCACCGGAGCTGCTCCCATCAATTTTGCATTTTATTCACGACTCAAATGCTCTGCTCTCCACTCAGATTTAAAAGCTGCTGTCGGTTAATAAAGATTTGATGGATGAACTCTCAGCTCGATTGCACTCCTGTCGTATCAAAAGTAATAATAATTTTTATGGATGTTGCCATCTTTGATATTATTTTGGTCACTGTCACTAATCTCAAGCATTACATTGATGCGCTCTTGATATTTGTTATTAAAATAACCATAGAAACTGATAGTTGCAATCACTTTTTTATTGGTTAAAATGAATGGAGAATATCTCGTGTTTTTCCATGGCTGCCTGAGCCCTCAGGATCGGCGCTTATAGTTTTATAAACAAGGCCCAGTTCTACGCTGGATTTAGAGATTGTTTGAAACTGAAAGATGGAACTGTTACAGCGATAATGATCCCGGTCATGAGTCAGAACTGCAGGTGGTGAGTAAAACTGCTTCAAATGTCTGTTTTGTTGGCAATAGGCGCCTAAGTGCATATAATGTAAACAACATGAACGTAGTGAATTCATAAATTCATTATTCATCATTCACTATATGCTATATTCATTATAGTGATTCAAAAGTTATCCATGGATAATGCGATGGTGTATTGTGTGTGTTTAAATACATTTGTTTAGCTGACCATTGATAGCTTGCAGACGATCGCTACACAAAAGCTGCGCATGCTCGTCACTCTTTAGCTCCGCTCACACGGCACGCCTCCAGGCGCTCGGCTGTTTTCGGAAAGACTCGGTACAGCGTATGTATCTTTTATAAATATGATAAAACTAAAGCCTTTTTGGAGATATGAAGGATGCACTACTACTCTATAGGTACTCAAGATTAACATGAGACTGGCAGAAACTGTGTGTGATAGCCCCCCTTTAAGATTTACTTTAAGTGAGTGTAAGATGACAGCAAAATATTATATAAATGTGGTAATAAGGGAAATAAGTATGCACAAAAAAATATCTAATTTTGATGGATGCTGATAAATAAAAATAAAAAAAATCTCTGATTTCGTCTGATAACCGATCTACCATAACACATCATTTCAGTGCAGATTGTTTTGTGATCCTGTTACAATGTAATAAAGCTTTACAAATTCAAGTTTTACAGAACATTCCATAGGAATGAACTAGAAACTTCCGCAAACAGCACAATTTTCCTGTAAAATGGTCTCATAGCGTGCCCAAATTATTAGATTTTATTCTTACATTAGTGTGTAAACTCTGCTGACATAGTTTAATGTGTTAACTGTATGTAATTGCACAGAACATGCATTGAAAATTTGTAGTGAAGGTTGCACTACAAAGATCACAATCATCTCATTTAAAGGAAAAGCACATAACACTCACTGTTTTCAGGATGTTGAGGCGGTACTTCAGACGGGAATTCTCCTCGCGCAACACATCCAGCTGTGAAGACGTGAAGTTCAGCTGCTGTGGATCTCTCAGCCTCTCGATTTCGTCTTGGAGTAACTTGATTTCTCTTTCCTGTATGGCAAATTAAAACCACATAAAATCTCAAGTAGGCAAGGGACAAATATCATAAACATCAGATAACACATATCTCAGTTATAAGAAAATACTTCAAAGTGGAAGCTGATTGTGGCATTAAGATTGTGACACTTGACGTCACGACAATAGTTTATTATGCTACACAGTTATTTTGGTTTCACTTTAACTGGGAATGTGATTACTTCCAAAAAAGGCTTTCTGTTTAAAGAAAGGTAAAAACCACCACATTCACAAGCATAACTAGGATACTTTGCATTTAAGCATTAGCTGTGGACTTTTTGTGGACAGTTTCATGATGCCCATTTTTGTGATTTTTTTTTGTTAATGTACATACAATAGCCCTCAACGCAGCCCAGGTATGCAGCTCACTAGATATTAAGGCACCCTTAGTACAGTAGGTCATGATTTATTTTCTTCATACTTTAATGTCATCCCAACAGAGCCGAATATGCAGTGCATTGAACACTCATGACTGTCAGACTGCATGCGTGTTTCAGTCTCTTACGTCAGAACACGAGAAACACATGGAAACATGAACACAACTTTTAAATGAACAGCCTTTAACGTTTTAATGCAAAGCTGACCTGTCGCTGAAGTCGGGACGTGTGCTCGGCAACGGGATCACCCATTTTTTCGGATAAAGTGAGGTGCAAACAGGCACAAATTCTGAAAAATGTTCACTTCTCCAACGCGAAGAACCACTTTCACCGGCTTCAGCACGTCACTTCCGATTATCAGTTACCGATTTGTTGAACAAATCTTCGTGTGAGTTGGATCAGTTGAACTGGTTCATAAAACTGGTCTGAACGATTCGTGGTCTCATATGAGTGCAGCAGTCGTGTTCCGGAAGTTAAAAAAATCCCATTCATTTTCTTCATAGAGGAATTCATTTTGAACGATAACTTACAAACATTTTAAAAAAGATATACTGTGAGCAACGTAGTTGTTAATCGATGGTATATATTTCTGTTAAAGCCATCAGCTTACACTATTTAAATTTTTTTAAATAATCGGGAATCATGGTGAGAAACTACATTACCCATGATTCTGCAGAGAAATCTCCACCAATCAGAGAGTCCAACAAGTAAATCGCGTCAGCTATATACGCTCTCAAAAATACTTAAATATTTATGCATATATGCAATTTTGGAATACATTTTTATATCTACAAATGAATTCGGAAAATATTTCCGGAACCAACACCGCTAAAAATTGGTCGGGCACTGTTGCACGCAAACCAATCGAGTCGCTTTTTTAATCGGTTCCTTAAATGAACTGTTTGAAAGAACCGATTCGCGGAGTCGAACTCATTGCCGCCCACACACACACACACACAACTCCGCGAAAATGCGTTTATTTAGTCTCCATATCGAAAATTCAAACCCAATACGTTAAACACAAATGATGTCTGTATTTAAAAAGAAAAAAAATAATTAGATTATTAAAGAAAGCAAAAATAGCATTCAATCTACTTTTTGACAGCAGGTGGCAGTAGGCGCAGCAGTCAGGCAGTCAAAAGCAGAGAGAAGAAGAACAAAGCAAATCTAGTGGTACCTGCAGTATTCAGCTTGAGCTTTGAATGAATTGGATCTTATGTACGTGAGAAACCTTTCTCTGTTCTTCTTGTCTGTTTAGTATGGATAATTTAGATTGAATTAATTTATAAGTTAATGGCGTGATTACGATTATCAGATCATATCTCATTAATGTATTACATGCAAAATAACTTAATGAGTTAAAAGCTAATGAAGCTAATGCATGCTTGTTCACTAATGCAATATACCAGATCAATCCATCCCTTTATCGAGGTCTTTGATAAAAAAAGAATGGCAAAACAAATAAATCAACTAGTTAGTTACACTTTTTTTTTTTACAAACACTTAGAGATGTAATAATAATGCTCTGTGATCATCATGCCTTATGCTTAGATTGTATTTTTTAGTTGAGGTTGTTATTTGCTATTTTTTTTACAGTGATGTAGCACCTGACCCATTTGTCTTGTATACTGACCAGTGGAAATCTTCTGTTGCTGATGTTGGTGTAGCGTTGCCAAGGTAACATTTCCAGGGGTTGGACAATGAAACTGAAACACTGGCCAATATAGTGTTGGAGGTTTCACGCCTGTATATGCGCGGCCTGGTGGCCAGTCTTCACTGACTACATTCCATCAGTAAGAGCAGATTGTGAAGGTTGAATTAGCAGAGCAATAGCACAGGTGTACATAAAATATTGCAATCCACACAACATAATAGGAAACGTATCAGAGTTTTACCTCGACTCTCCTGTTTTCACCAAAACTGTTCGTCGGAGCTCCAAAGAGTCAACATTCATGGTCGGGCTGCTATAGCCAAACCTTTGGTTAATCATGCCAGTGACAAACGTCAGTTTCATTAGTGCCAACTGTGCAAATCTTGGGCTGTGGACAATGTGAAACAAGTATTGTTCTCTGATGAGTCCACCTTCACTGTCTTTCCCACATCCATGGAAGTTACGGTGTGGAGAAGCTCAAAAGAGGCTTAAAGGGTTAGTTCAAGCAAAAATGAAAATTGTCATCATTTATTCACCCTCATGTTGTTCCAAACCCGTAAGACTCTCATTCATCTTTGAAACACGTTTCTGTCCCTCCATTGACAGCAACTACCACTTTGACGCTTCAAAAAGTTCATAAAGAGATCGTAAAACGAATTCATATGAGTTGAGCGGTTTAGTCCAAATTTTCTGAAGAGACATGATCACGTTATATGATGAACAGATTGAATTTAGACTCATATTCACATCAAATCACATCAGTTATGGTAAACGGATGCTCAAGCATGTTTGCTTGACGCACGAGAACCAGTGATGTTCATTCTCGTGTGTTAAAGGGATAGTTCACCCAAAAATGAAAATTTGATGTTTATCTGCTTATCCCCAGGGCATCCAAGATGTAGGTGACTTTGTTTCTTCAGTAGAACACAAATGATGATTTTTAACTCCAACCGTTGCGGTCTGTCAGTCGTATAATGCATGTCAATGGGAACTTCGTCTATAAGAGTAAAAAAAAAACATGCACAGACAAATCCAAATTAAACCCTGCGGCTCGTGATGACACATTGATGTCCTAAGACACGAAACGATCGGTTTGTGCGAGAAACCGAACAGTATTTATATCATTTTTTACCTCTAATACACCATTATGTCCAACTGCCTTGAGCATCCAGTGTGTGAGGTCTGAATGCACTCTGACGCCGGAAGTGATCGCTCGCACTCATTGAAGTATAAGCGTGAGAGATCACTTCCGTCATCAGAGTGCGTTTTCAGACCTCACACACCGGATATGATATAAATACTGCTCGGTTTCTCGCACAAACTGATCGTTTCATGTCTTAGGACATCAATGTGTCATCACGAGCCGCAGGGTTTAATTTGGATTTGTCTGTGCATGTTTTTTTTTTTAACTCTTATAGACGAAGTTCCCATTGCCATGCATTATACAACTGACAGACCGCAACGGTTGGAGTTAAAATCATCATTTGTGTTCTACTGAAGAAACAGTATAAATACTGTTTGGTTTCTCGCACAAACCGATCGTTTCGTGTCTTAGGACATCAGTGTGTCGTCATTGATAAGCAGATAAACATCAATTTTTCATTTTTGGGTGAACTATCCCTTTAAGGCCAACTTATACTTCACTTTTTACTAGGGCTGCTCTCGACTGAAGATTTTCTAGTCGACTGGTAGTCATTCATTTAAGCCATTAATCGATTATTCACGCGTTTATATTAATAAGCCATAAATCATAATAATGAGCCTTTATTTGCCTATATATAATACATAGTCTAATCAGCACTCAAGCGCACGCATAAAGTTTGCCACAGCGCACCGGAAAACATAATGATTAAGAGTGTGTCGTGAAAAAACAGCAAGGAGACAGTCTAAACATTTGAATAATTTATTGATAATGTTTTCGGCTGCAGGGATTAAGTCGATGCTGACTCGTCATCTCTGCAGTAGTGGACGCGCCTATATGCATGTTTCATATGGATTACATAATCCGAGAATGTTTATTTTCCATTTGAATTGGTTTGTTTAAAAAGTAGACATTTCAAGCTTTCTATAGATATATTTCTCATGTCTGTGAGGCAAGTATACGCTGGGTTTCGGTTCATGTTTGTTACGCGCTCAAGTTCGCTGAGGCCGAGACGGTTGAAAGCACATCCTGACTGTTTTTGTTATTTTACAAAAACAACGTTTTGCTGTTATTGTGAGTTTACAGAAATAAAAGTGGACCCTTTACAGCTTACATTACTCATATCTGTATGACCAAAATGACGGAGTATTTTAAGTTAAAGGCACACTATGTAGTTTTGGTCTCTAGAGGTTGCTTATTTAAAACAAGGGCGTAATTTGATGATGCATTGATTTTGCGTTGCATTGAAATGCGATGCATTTAAATTTTCTTCAGAAAATTTGGACTAAACTGCTCAATTCATATGGATTATTTTTACAATCTCTTTATGAACTTTGTGAAGCTTCAAAGTGGTAGTTGCTTAGACTGTCAATAGAGGGACTGAAAGCTCTCAGATTTCATTAAAATTATCTTCATTTGTGTTTTGAAGATGAACAAAAGTCTTACGGGTTTGGAACAACGTAAGGGTGAGTAAATTATGACCGAATTTTCATTTTTGGGTGAACTATCCCTTTAACAACCAGACTGTTGCTGCCCAGAGTGAAGCACAGGTGTGGATCAGTGATAGTTTGGGCTGCAATATCATGGCATTCCCTACTTGTATCTGTCATTCCCAAGATGAATTAATGCTGTATTGGCCACAAAAGGAGGCCCTACACCATACTAATAAATTATTGTGGTCTAAAACCAGCTTTTTCAGTTTTATTGTCCAACCCCTGTATATGCTGATGCACTCCATAAAGTGTTTCTGATAGGCTGGCAGTTGATTTGATTTCAAAAATCATTACAAAGATGAGCAAATAACACAAAACTACCTTTCACAGCTCGTCCACCAGCATGTCTGTTTCAGTTATTATCAAGTGGGGTGGGCAGGAGTACTCCATTAGCACACTGTCTGAGGAGGACACCGTCTTGGATCTGAAACAGTCCATTAAATCACTCACAGGAGTTCTTCCAGAACGACAGAAGCTCCTGGGGTTGAAAGTGAAAGGTGTGTGGCATTAAAAACAGACACTCTCACCCAGTTTCGCAGACAAGGCTTAAGCCAGACTAAATGCATGTTGAGCTGTTTTAACTGAAAGCAACTTGCACTGACCTCAATGATATGACTTGCACTGATCTTAATATGTCATTGCCATTGTTTTGTTTCAAGATGCACACCAGTAATGTTTTTTTTTTTTTTTTTTTTTTTTTTCTAAAGCATGTTTATAAAAGCTACTTAAATGTCCTAATTGAACTAAAGCCTAATCCTGGCTTAATCTAAGCCTTGTCTGTGAAACCAGGCATATATCTGATACAAAATATGCAAAGTTTAAAAAAAATAAATGTTGTTTAACTTTATTCTTTTGTCAGGTAAACCAGCAGATGACGATGTCAAACTGGGTGACTTGAAGTTGAAGCCCAATACCAAAATTATGATGATGGGCACCAGAGAGGAAAGTTTGGTTGGTAATATTATTGAGTTTAATTGTAATTGGGGGAGGGGGGTTATGCAATTCTGTTTTATGATGTTATGTTATGCTATGTTATGTTATTTCAAGTACATTTTGCTCTTTGTACAATGCAAGATCTCGTAACCTTTGAGTTAACGTTCCATAGGAAGATGTCTTGGCGCCTCCACCAGAAAATGATGATGTGGTCAATGACTTTGACATTGAAGAGGAAGTGACTGAGGTTGAAAACAGGCCAGTGAAACCCAGTTATTTATTAATTTTTTCCACATTCAAAGTTGGGGGTCAGTAAGATTTTTTTTTTTTTTTTTAAAGAAATTAATACTTTTATTCGGTAAGTATGAATAAACATTTATTACATTTATGATGTTAAACATTTTCAAATAAATGCTGTTTATTTGAAGCTTTGTTCACAAAAGCATCCTGAAAAAAATGAAGCATCACGGTTTCCATAAAAATATTAATATATAATAAATGTTTCTTGAGCAGCAAATCAGCATATTTGAATGATTTCTGAAGGATCATGTGACACTGAAGACTGGAGTAATGATGAGGAAAATAAATAAATGCACTTTTTGTGAGCATAAGAGATTTTGAAATTCATTTTAAAAAATCTGACAGACCCCAAACATACTTGTATATGTTTATTAATGAATTACCAGAGTTACATTTACTTTAATTATTTCTTTTGCCACTATCATACATTTGGAAACAAGTTTATTCATCCTATTATTCTGATTCAGTGTTTTGTATTTGTCTTCCTTTCATACAGAGAGGAGAATTTGGCCAAGATAGCTCGTCGGGTGAAAGATTATAAAGTTGATGAGTTGAATCCCCCAAGACAAGGAAAAAGATTGCTCGTTCTAGATATTGACTATACGCTTTTTGGTGAGTCTTGCATCTGATAATGTACATAGCACTGAGTAAATCCATCTAGCCAATAGCAAGCATTCAAGTTGTCATGAAATAAAAATTGACAATTGTTTTTTTTGGTTTTTTTTTATGCAATTTTGCGGTATTTATTATACATTCATGTACCCTTGTAACCGATAGCCTTGTGTGCAGCCTGACATAATGCCATTGTGCATCGGGTGGCCTGAGTTTGAGTCCCGGCTCGTGGACCATTCCTGATCCCATCCCCCTCTCTCTCTCTCCCACATTGCTTCCTGTCCACTCTATACTATCCTATCATAATAAAGGCAAAAATTGCCAAAAACAAATCTTTAAAAAAAACTCTTGCAGCAACATCTCTTCTCTGATGATGTGTTTACTGGCGTGAGGGCGGGGCAACCTGTCACTCACATGACATCACAGCAGTAGCAAACCACAACAATTCAATTAATTCCCTATGGACAAAATCAAGTCCCGCCCTACATTTTGTGTAGTTCGAGAAGTTGTTTCATTTGAATATACATAGTAGGATATATTTTGAATATATTTTTTCTTCCCTATTATCACAATAGGGAAGAAAAGACTATTGCAACTGCGTGTGTACGTACAGTGCCCTCCACAGTTATTGGCACCCTTAGTAAATATGAGCAAAGGCGGCTGTGAAAAATAAATCTGCATTGTTTATCCTTTTGATCTTTCATTCAAAAAAATGCACAAAATTCTAACCTATCATTGAAGTAAAACAATTGAAAATGGGGGGAAAAGCTCATTATGAAATAAATGTTTTTCTCTAGTTCACGTTGGCCACAATTATTGACACCCAATTACTGCAACGTCCTTTTCCCAAGATAACAGCTCTAAGTCTTCTTCTATAATGCCTGGTGAGTTTGGAGAACACCTGACAAGATATCAGGGACCATTCCTCCATACAGAATCTCTCCAGATCCTTCAGATTTCCAGCTCCATGTTGGTGCTTCTTCTCTTCAGTTCACTCCACTCATTTTCTTTAGGGTTCAGGTCAGGGGACTGGGACGGCCATGGCAGAAGCTTCATTTTGTGCTCAGTGACACATTTTTGTGTTGATTTTGAAGTTTGTTTTGGATCATTGTCCTGATGGAAGATCCAACCACGGCCCATTATAAGATTTCTAGCAGAAGCAGTCAGGTTTTGATTTTTATCTGTTAGTATTTGATAGAATCCATGATACCATGTATCTGAACAAGATGTCCAGGACCTCCAGCAAAACAAATAGGCCCACACCATTAAAGATCCATCAGTATATTTAACTTTGGGCATGGGGTACTTTTTATTCCTGTGTGCACCAAACCCATCTGGTGGGTTTGCTGCCAAAAAGCTCTTTTGTTTTTTTTAAAGTTTCATCTGAACATAGAACCAGGTCCCTTTTGAAGTTCCAGTCGTGTCTGACAACTGAATACGCTGGAGATAGTTTCTGGATGAGAGCAGAGGATTTTTAGCTGCTGTTTTTTTTTTTTTTAAGGCTTTCTGACCCCAAGACTCAACCAATTTCTGCAATTCCCCAGCTGTGATCCTTGGAGAGTCTTTGGCCACTCAAACTCTCCTCCTTACTGTGCATTAGGATGCTATAGACACATGTCCTTATCCAGGCAGATTAGTAACATCTTTAGTTGATTGGAACATCTTAATTATTGCCCTGATGGTGGAAATGGGGATTTTCAATGCGTTAGTTTTTTTCTTATAGCCATTTTCTATTTTGTGAAGTTCAACAATCTTTTGCTGCACATCAGAACTATATTCTTTGGTTTTTCTCATTGTGATGAATGATTAAGGGAATTTGGCATTTGTGTTTACACATATTTGTACTCCTGTGGAACAGGAAGTAATGGCTGGACAATTTCATGCTCCTAGTCACCTTGGTGTGCTAAAAAATGTAAATATGAATGGGAATATACTTCATATAGATATTTTACTCGTAAGAATTTCTAGGGGTGTCAATAATTGTGGCCAACATGTATTGGAGAAAAACATTTATTTCATAATGTGAGTTTCCCCCCACTTTCAATTGTTTTACTTCGATGAAAGGTTAGCATTTTGTGAATTTTTGGAATGAAAGAGCAAAAGGATAAACAATGCAGATTTATTTTCACAGCTGCCTTCGCTCATATTTACTAAGGGTGCCAATATTTGTGGAGGGCACTGTATATTCATATGTTTTTTGTTTTGTTTTTCTTTGAATGTAGATCATAAGTCATGTGCAGAGACAGGTCAGGAGCTGATGAGACCATACTTACATGAGTTTCTTACATCAGCGTATGAGGACTATGATATTGTCATCTGGTGTAAGTATCCATTTGGTCAAGATTTGCAGATTCTTTTCAAGACGCTCAAGGACGCAGATCTCTTGTTTCTCTTTCATTCCTTTTCAGCTGCAACAAGTATGAAGTGGATTGATGCTAAAATGAAAGTAGGTCCTTGTTGTTTTGTTTTCCACATTAGAATGGAAGCCTTCAATCATAATGCTTTTATATATGCTGATGTGCTAAAAGTGTATTCCACCGAAAATGTGCTGTTTTCCCTTGAATGTGCCTCAGGTTATGATGGTGATAAATAGTTAAACAAACCCTACTGCCCCCATTACTGGCATTAACATATTGCTATAACTGTGGTCTTTTAGGAACTGGGGGTGACGGACAACCCAAACTACAAGATCACCTTCATGTTGGACAGTGCAGCTATGATCACTGTGCACACACCTAAAAGAGGAGTCGTAGAGGTCAGACATATTCTAATAAAAATAAACACATCCTTGTCTCTGCGTTCCATTAGTACATAATGTCTGCATGTCATGTTTCAGGTGAAGCCTTTGGGAGTCATATGGGGTAAATATAGTGAGTTCTACGACAGGAAGAACACAATTATGTTTGATGACATCGGAAGAAACTTCCTCATGAATCCACAGAATGGACTGAAGGTATGCTGGAGTCTGTGTTTACAGTGTATTTCTGATTTAAGTACGGCATTGACTGGAAATATTTAGGCACCTCGATTTGATTTGATATGATATCATATCTTGTGCAATGAAGCATATGATTGTTCAAGGAATTTGCTTTGACCTTTTCGAACTTTATGGAACTTCTTCGTAAGAGATTTGACAGCAAGCCTAGCACAATATGGCTTTGTCTGGCACATATATAAGTGCAGTGCTGGGTAGTAACTGTTTAAATTTAATCTGGATTACGTAAAATACTTGTCAGACTACAGTTACTTTTTAAATGATTACATGATTACATATTATTCACACAGCTTTTTCACGTTTTAAATTTTCCTTTCTATAAAAAGCATATCACTTATATACACTTAGTCTTCTAGTTCTGTGAAATTGCACATTTAGGGGGCCACAATGCATTTGATTACTGGATTTACAGAAGTCATTTCAATTTTAAGGAGTGTTTTCTTAACATTGCAACATTGCATATGTCATTTAACCATGTTATTACTGTCTTTGGAAGGCTTTTGTCTTTCTAACCCATTTATATTTACAATTATTTATTTTAATTTACATTTTTTTATGATTTATTTAATTATTAGCTTTTCATTAAACTCACAAACCCCTGGAGCTCCTTCACGAACCCTAGTTTGGAAAAAAACTGAAGTAATGTAATGTTTAATGCAATTCATGTTGTTGATGACAAAGAATGGAATATATTTTCTTTCTCTTTGTAGTTTTATATCAATATAGTAAGATTATCCAGTTCAATTCAATGTGATAAATGAGTTAGGTCAAAAGTAATCTAAAAGTAATCAAAAAGTAGTCAGATTATATTCCCTAAAATGTGTAATGTAATGGATTACGTTACTACTGACTACAATTTTTGTCAAGTAATTTGGAATTAGCAACCAACTACAATTTGTAAGTAATCTACCCAGCAGCTGCAGTTAAAAACTAAACCCAGAATCAAAGGTGAAAATCTTCAGAATCATTTCAGTATCAGAGAATCTGTTTATTTTTTCTCTCCCACCACTAGCATTGTGTCAAATAAATGTCTCTGTTATTTTCGTTTCTGCTTTATACGAAACTGTATTAAATGGTTTCAAAATGTCGTCTTCTCCATGTATTGGTCACAGATCAGACCGTTCATGAAGGCACACTTAAACCGTGAGAAAGACAAAGAGCTCTACAAGCTGTCTCTGTATCTGAAGGAAATCGCTAAACTGGACGACTTCTCAGGTCTCAACCACAAGCACTGGGAAAGGTGAAGCAAAGAAAATACTGTATTCACTATACAATTAATTCACAAAGAGAAAATAAAAGCTACAAATGAGATTTGAGAGATGTAGAGTGTTGACTTTTTATGACTCTTATGCTGCAATGCCATAAGGTGAAATTTTAATGTTTATAAATATTGATTTGCTTAATTTTCTGTGTGTATATACAGTACTCAGCGTAAATGAGTACACCCCCTTTGAAAAGTAACATTTTAAACAATATCTCAGTGAACACAAAAACAATTTCCAAAATGTTGACAAGACTAAGTTTAATATAACATCTGTTTAACATATAACATGAAAGTATGGTTAATAATATAACTTGGATTACACATTTTTCAGTTTTACTCAAATTAGGGTGATGCAAAAATGAGTACACCCCACAACAAAAACTACTACATCTAGTACTTTGTATGGCCTCCATGATTTTTAATGACAGCACCAAGTCTTCTAGGCATGGAATGAAGAAGTTGGCGACATTTTGCAACATCTATCTTTTTCCATTCTTCAAGAATGATCTCTTTTAGAGACTGGATGCTGGATGGAGAGTAACTTGTCTCTTCAGTATTCCCCATAGGTGTTCGATTGGGTTCAGATCAGGAGCCACTGAATCACTTTCACCCTGTTCTTCTTCAGAAATCCAACAGTGGCCTTAGATGTGTGTTTAGGATCATTGTCATGTTGGAAAAGCGCACAACAACCAAGGGATGATCTTGCTGATCTTCTTGTAGCCTTCACCTTTCTGGTATAAAGAAATTGTCTTCTTTTTTCAGGTCTTGTGACATTTCTCTTCCATGTGGTGCCATTGCTGACAGCATGAAATGGGAAGGGGTTTTCTTTAAGTAACACCCTTTTATAGTCAACTGTCTGCTGGACACCTGTGTAATGAATAATTAGACTCACCTGTGGTTGAATTCTTGTTAAATTAGACATTTGTAGTCTAAAATTTAGCTTTGCTCCAGAGACTTTCAGTGGGGTGTACTCATTTTTGCATCACCGTAATTTGAGTAAAACTGAAAATTTTGTTCTCTAAGTTATATTATTAACCTTACTTTCATGTTATAAGTTAAACAGATGTTATAATAAACTTAGTCTTGTCAACATTTTGGAAATTGTTTTTGTGTTCATTGAGATATTGTTTAAAATGTTACTTTTGAAAAGGGGTGTACTCATTTACGCTGAGAACTCTCTCTCTCTCTCTCTCTCTCTATATATATCATCATTACTCCAGTCTTCAGTGTCACATGATCCTTCAGAAATCATTCTAAAATGCTGATTTGCTGCTCAAGAAACATTTATTATCATCAATGTTGAAAACAGTTGTGTACAATTTTCATTTTTTATTTTTTTCTTCTCAAGATTCTTTGAATAGAAAGTTCAAAACACAGCATTTATCTAAAATAGAAAGCTTTTGTAACCACACTACTGTTCAAAAGTTTGGGGTCAGTAAGATTTTGTTTGTTTGGAAAGAAATGTAATACTTTTATTCAACAAGGATGCATTAAATTGATTAAAGTGACAGTAAAGACATTTATAACTACATCCCGCATCAAAATTGAATTGCAAGGTGATCTATTCACTAACTGTCGAGAGTGCTTGTTATAAAAGAGACGCATCATTCTTATACAGTTGTTGTTTAAGCCAAGGTGAAAACGGCATGTTCGTCAGCACTTTTTGTTTCCATAGGACATCAACACAAAATTTAAAATTACAAATTATTATTATTATTAACCCTCATATTGTGTTTGGGGTGAGAATGACCCCACATTGAAAATGAATGAGAAAAGTGGGGAAAAAAAAAAAAAAAAAAATCAATAAATCTAGCATAAATCTGAAAATTTCCACACATAAATGAGGGCCTGGTACTAGAGCACAAATGTAATGTGGAACGAACATGATCACACAAGTGCGCACACTCACTTCACTCCTGTTCATATCTGCTTATTGCTGATTTGTTTTTGTTTTTTTTGCCTTTATTTACCTTTTTATAATTAGTTTCTTATTCTAAAATGTATTACTTTTATACATTTAGATTGAAATATGTGATTACAAGCAAGTCTTGTCTTTTAGTGGCAACTTATGTGGCATTATCGCAAAAACAAGACACTTTAAAAGACTTTAAAACAACAACAAAATTCTAAACTTTGACAAAAATACTGATTTAATGTATTTTATAAGGTGTGTATATATATATATATATATATATATATATATATATATATATATATGTGTATACACAAAATATACATCACAACTTTAAAGTTGAAATAAATGAGAAAATACATTTTTATAATTCAAAATATTAACAAAAACTATAATAGTATATCAGTGATACTAAAATATTACTGCTATAGACTGTGATAGACTGTTTAATAATATGAAAAATAAAACCCTTTTTGTCTCTACATTATTGTGAAGACAGCAGCATTGAAATGGATTTGAATTAGCAGTATTTGATGGAATAAAAAACAAACAAAAGAAAATGTGACTAATTGTGATTTAATTTGATTCATTAATAAGCATATCATGTAATTAATTCAATAAAAATGTGTAAAGTAATTATTTTTACAACCCTAATGATTGTGTGTCCTTGTCCAACAGGTACCTCTCAAAGAGGCAGAATCAATGACCTCTTCAGCACTGAGGAGAAGCTGAGCCTAGAAAGGTTTGGTGCTGGAAACCCCGTCCTCCCCAAACAACTGCTGCTCCACAGATCAGCTTCTCTGTATCTCGCGTCGTTCATCTTACATCTCTTTATAGTCGGTCATTACTGGAGGACAAAAAAAGATTCTAGCACTTGTCCTACTCAAAACACTATTTACCTCAACAGGTCAATGAAAAGCATTCAACAACTAATAGCATCGACTGCATTTAAAGCAAGCATGACGGTCCTCTTACCTCACTTCCTGCCTGACACACTCTTCTTCCTATAATTAACTTTTTTTTCTCTTGGTGGTAATATGGAAATTTGGACATTCTGTTAATATCTGATTGAAAGAGGATATGATGCAAATGTAATTGTTTTCTGCAAAATTGTAGTCCATGGAAAGATTGAAATGTTTACAAGAAGGTGTAAACACTGGCCATGTCTTAAAAGAAGCAATAGTTCAGGGCTGGCTGTGTAATTCTTTGTCTGAATGGCTTTAAATTCCAAAGAGATGTTATTTCAAGCAGCACAAAAGAGGTTTAGAGATGAACATGCATTTGCAGCTTCATCAGCAGATAAAAACAATTCTCCAAATGAACAGTGATGAACGTTTGTCGTGTTTACATGCATGTTTTTGTTTTTTTAAATACAAATGTGATGTATGTTTTATGTTCACTAAAGCAGTCACATGATAGGGAGAAAAAGAGGTCATATCAAACTAGCCTAGACAGACTTTTTTTTCTTTTTTCTTTTTTTTTCCTCCATCTACCAAGTCATAACATTGAAGCTTGTTGGTATTTCCCCCCCTCCCATTTTAAACACAAAGTATGTGTTTAGTTAAGTCATCAAGTTCGGTAGATATTAACTTATGTAAACAGTATTGCATTTTGTGCATTTCAGCCGGTACTCAAATGTGGGCATTGGATTTATGTTTGTAGCCTAAATGTAAAATAAACTAAAATGGTTTTACAGTAGTTTGTGTGTACTTTGTCAGACATCTGCCCTCGAGTTTGATTAACGTTTAATACCTCACTCAAAGGAAAAGTTAATACATCAGTCAATATTTTATTTTAAGAAAGAAATTAGCAGGGATACTAGTCCCTTGAAGGCCTAAATTTTAAGATACTTAAATATGTCAAGCCTTAATATTGGTCCTCATTTATAAAATGTTGCGTAGAAACCGTCTTACATTTGATCTAAGATCATTTCACAGAACGAACGTACCAGTAGCGGCTCCTGGCCATAAATATAGGTAGGGCAGATTCAGGGTCTTAGCGCTAGTTTATGATAACCATTTTTGAAAGATTTAAATTCTAATCGCTTAACACATCAGACACACTTTTGGCAGTATTGTAACGTTAATGTCCTTGCGTTATTTAGTTATTGGCGCTCTAATGATGGTTGGCAGACTTTAGTACACACGACAAACACTGCCTGCGTCTCAATGTGCATTCTATCCATCCTAAATAGTATGTGACATTAGTAATATTCAGTACTATTTAGGGCGGATAGGGTGGATAGTATGCACATTGGGATGCAGGGACAGAGAATGCCATCTAGTATTTATTGCTTCCGAATGTTGTTTTAGAATATTGCAAGTTATGTAGAAATTCCAGTGAGAAAAAAGTAGTCTATTCTCAAACAAACATAACACAAACATAACAGAACTAACGTTACTGTATATAAAAGCAATTTACATGAGCACGTTTAAATTAATTTGATACGCTACTCCACATAGGAAGAACAGATATGCCAACTAGTTACTGACCTGATGCAGACACATATCTGCTGATATCGTCTTGGTCTAGAGCGAGGTTTACGTAAGGTGTGAAAATAAGCGGATAGCCAGAAATCTGCAGCGCGCTGCAGTTCCATTTTTCACCACAGATTTACATTGGAAATTTGTGGGGCGCTGTAGAGTTAGGGAGGGCTCTGAGACCGGCTGCCCCACTTAGTATCATGAATATATGCCTGCCTCTTCATTTTAATATATCCTGCTCACTTTACGACTTAAATAGTCTAGAAAATCCTAAAAATATTATGTTGCAGAATGCTGAACACATTTATAATTTATTATTAATTCAGTGTATGTATACAGAGGTTTATGTTTGGATAAATATTTTGGTGGGGCGCTCTGGAATGTACGCCTCTCTTCCAGATGTGAAATCTATAAATCGACCGCAGCTGAATGGTTTCAGATCTTCGCCTTGTTGACGCTATATTCCAAAACTCAAGTATTTCATTTAACTCCCTAAAATTTAAAACAAAGCTATTTTATGTATCACTTTGGATGTACAATGCTTAACTAAGCTTTACTAGTATATATTAAAATTTGTAGATTATAAGCAATTATATTTTATACATGAATAGTGTAGGATTTTTTGAATGGTTGTTTTATTGTGAAGTGAAAGGTGAAAGTGATACCTTAATTAGAAATATTTTCCTAAATATACCTATACAACAAATAATAATAGCAAGAATCTGAAACAGGCCTTTTCTCAGCTGTGAGAAGAGTTCAGTCTCACGCGCATTCGAACGCGTCTCTCAGGAATGTGATGACGCCATAATGAATTAGAGCGTTGTGTGTGCTAATTTAATTTTAACAGCGTCAGTTTTCTCAGTCTTCTCGTTGCTCATTCTGCTGTTCGTATTAGAGTTACCCGAGTCAACATTTGTTATCATGGCAATGTTGAAGAGAAAACGTAGTTTTCCCGCTCAGGTGTACGACTCTTACCGCAGCACATCCTCAACGTTTAGCACCGATGCGGCTAATGACCATCATCAGCCCGTTAGTGTTGTTGAGGAAAATGAGATGCCAATGAGAAAGAGGAGGAGGACGGATAGTTTTGAGAAGCTGTCGTCTCTTCATTTCTGTGACTGGAGCGGCAGCTCAGCTCAAGATATCGCTGTGAAATATAAGAGACGTGCTGAGGGTAAATTAATGTGCATTTGAGAATGTCATTGAAGTGTCATAAATTATATGTTACAAATCCACACCATCACATATTATATCAAAATACAACTGAAGTTTGGTCAGATTTTCCCCCCAAGACATAAATAACTGAAGAATCACCAATATGAGTATGCAATGTTTAATAATTATTATTGATTAAAACATGCTTTTGTTCAATATTCCCTGCTTTAGATCAGAATTCTGTACGGTACAGTGCCTGTGCTGTAGAGGATCATGGTCTTCAGGAACCTCTTTCCAGTGGTCTTGAAGTTCTTCCTCCTGCAGATCAGCAGGTTCAAACCGCTCCAACTCCAGTCCACCTCAGTCCAGTCAGTCTAAGCTACAAATGACTCTGAATATATATATTAATATTTGGAAGAATTTTGAGGTCAGATCTCTTTTATGTGTAATGTAGGCACCTACCCTGATACCTGTTTTTGTGTTTTGCATATAATCAGCCTGTTAGTGAGGGAAATGATAGTCAGGAGAGACAGAGGAGGAAGAGTAGTTTTGGAGAGCTGCTCACTCTTCACTGGAGCTGCAGTTCAGGTCAGGGTCAGAAAGAGGAGGATCAGACCACTGCAGGCGTCAGTGAGAGACACGCTGAGGGTAAATCCAGTGACCATTTGAGAATCTGTTTATAGAGCTCTGTACATCATAAAGTCTACATAATTTTCTGCTAGATATGAGTGTGAAACCTAATTCATAAATTAGGCGGAATTTTTCTGTTCCTTAGGATGAAGTGTCATTTATTACAATAGGTTAAAAATCCACACCATCACATATTTGATCAAAAATCAGTTGAAGTTAGATCAAAATCATGGTCAGATTTTTATTCCAGCACGTCATGTATCTTTAAACACAGATGAAACCAAGCGGACATCTCTCATCACTGGCCGAAAGAGAAAACGAAGTTCTCACAGTGCTCAGGTGTACGACTCCCATCAGAGTACAACATCTAGCACTGATGCGGCTGAAAACCATCAGCCCGTTAGTGTTGGTGAGGACACTGAGATGCCAGTGAGAAAGAGGAGGAGGAAGAGTAGTTTTGGAGAGCTGCTCACTCTTCACTGGAGCTGCAGTTCAGGTCAGGGTCAGAAAGTGGAGGATCAGACCACTGCAGGCGTCAGTGAGAGACACGCTGAGGGTAAATCCAGTATCCATTTGAGAATCTGTTTATTAGAGCTCTGTACATCATAAAGTCTACATAATGTTCAGGCATATTTAAGTATCCATTAATGATAACTTAAATGTTTAACACTGGTTTTCTACAGTATATTACTACTGTCCATGCTTGACATTTCATATCAACTCAAATGATTCATCTTTTAACAGACAACATTCTGAGCCAATATGAAATCGGCAGATTGCTTGGTATGGGAGGATTCGGATCTGTCTATGAAGGGAAACGCTTGAGGGATGGTCGTGAGGTATTGTAATTTTATTTAGCTAACAAATTGTTTTGTCCCATTATATCGATTTCAAATCCTTTTAGTGTTTATTATTTTTACTATTTAGTGCACTTGACATGTTGAAAATGTAACAATTTTTTGGTTGATCAGGTGGCAGTGAAATTTGCCAGAAAGCCACGGAACATGAAATACATCAACATTGTAAGTAGGCGACATGTGCTACTCTGTTTTTCCACTGTTTTCAAATTAAAATGCGTAAACACACTGACAGCACCACCTAAATCTTCATGATCTTTCTTCTAGCCTGGTCATCCCACACCCCTTCCATTAGAGGTCGGCCTGTTGATGCTTGTTAACAGGGGCCCAAAAGTTCCAGAGATCATTGAGCTGCTGGACTGGCAAGACCAACCTGACCAATACATCATGGTCTTGGAGCGTCCCTCACCCTGCCAAGATCTGTGGAAGTTTAGGTTTCACGGCGGCACCATTAATGAGGACACAGCACGTTTCATCATGAAGCAGGCAACAACGGCCGCTCACATGTGCTGTCGCCGTGGAGTTTTCCATCGTGACATAAAGCTAGAGAACCTGCTGATAAACACAGAAACACTTGAAGTCAAACTGATAGACTTCGGGTGCGGGGATCTCCTGAAGGAATCCGGATATGAAAGATTCGGTGGTATGTATTATGCATCAAACCTGTAGTTTGGGACTTAAGTTCTAGTCACAAGTTAAATTGATATCATGTAAAGTAAACCATATCTCACTTTTGAAGCGGCATTTTTTTTTTACTGAGAGAACATGCTGTAGTATTTCAAGCTTACCTATCAAACAAAATCTCCTTCCTTCAGGCACTCGAAAGTACCGTCCACCTGAGTACTTCACGGGCAAGTACCATGGTGAACCATCTACTGTGTGGTCTCTGGGAGTGGTCTTATTCTTGCTGGTGTGTGGACACTTTCCAAAACCCAGAGACACACAGATGATTGATGACGACATCTGGTTTAAACCTGGCTTGTCAAACGGTAAGATGGCATTCATCACAACAAGATGGCTTTATAAAAGATGGATAATGTGGATAATACAGGAATTCTTCCTTATTTTCTGAACATACAGTTTAGAATAGTCAAATCTTACATCTTAATACACAGTTTAAAGTAATAATCTGACTCTCTTCCATTGTTCTGCACAGAATGCTGCCACCTGATTCGATCCCTCCTGCAGGAAAACCCAAGCCGGCGGATTGAGTTGAGGGAAATCCTTCAACATGAATGGTTTAAGGTACTGAGCCTAAGATCAGTTACAAATGATTTTGAAGATAGATTCACTTTTTAAGATTTTAAAAATGTTTTCCCTATTTTTTTTCCCAAACAGTTTCTGTTCTTTAAGAATGTTGCCTATGTATTTTTGTGCATTTGCTTTTATATGTAGTTTGTGTATTGTGTTTGTTTGTGTATTGTCTTCTAATTGTAATGTATATAGACTATAACCTTGATTTGTTTTTGTTTTTTTCTTCAGGAATAAGAATAAGACATGAAGAATAAGACTCACAGAATAAGACATGGAGAGGAATATGTAAAAAGTGCAAATGAAATGGAAACTTTACCACCACAGTTCCAGAGTTCCTGACACAAGTGGCATCCCTCCCTCCATGCCTTTATATTTTTATTTAATCTTTGTTCTTTTGACTGAATTGTTTGCTGCTGCTGTTTTTGTCAATTAAATATAATTGTTCAATAAATAATATTTTATATAAATAATATTGGTGTACCTGTTATTGAGAAACGGTCTGTGTGTTAGTGGTGGGGATTTTTCAGCAACTTCAGTGCAGGTTACATTGACTTGACCTAGAGAATGAAAGCTCTAACAGATGCAGGTAATCACACTCTATATTTCTCTCTCTCATAATACTCTACTTTACTAATACACTAAATATTTTATTGAAGCTGCCCAAGCTGTCATTGCTACTAGTTCTAAAGTGACATTTCACTCGGATTATACGTCACAATAGGGAAGAAAAAACTTTCGCAACTTATGTTTCATGCTGACTTTAAAGCAGTTTGATATGACTAAATATATAATATGTATATTATTAAACAGTTAAAATTTGTCCCCCCTCCACCCCCGAAACATGATCGATTTTAAAATCGATCGTGTTTTGGGGGGTGGAGAGGGACATATCAAAATATAAAACCATAGTAACTACAAAAAAATACATGGTTTTACTACAGTAACCATGGTTTAAATGTTGAATTTACAAAAAGCTTCAATCTTGAAGCATTGCAACTGAATTAACGCGCTTTCACATTTTATGTATGTTGTAGAAGTGTACAAAGTAACACCATGTAAAAATCGTTTGAAGAACCACAAGAGACGCAATACCATAACATTAAAAGTTCAGTTAATAGTGGAAAGTTGGCTTGGTGCAAGTGCTTGAAATGAGTGCCAAACAGATGTACACTGTTTTTTTCACCTGCCTCATTCCTGTTAGTCTACTGCACTGAACACAAGACTACTTTGCGCTGTTACTGCTTGTGTAAAGATGTCAGGCCAAAGGAGAAATGTGCAGCATACCTATTCAGGAACACACTGGGTACTATGAAAATACAGCATGAGATTACGTTTATTACTTTCAAATGTAAATGCAGATATACTCCACAATGGACCCCATAACTTTAAATGTGCTGTATAACGTTGCAACTTCTATCACAAATTTATGTAAGGCAAGATCAGCCTCTTATATAGCCTGAAGAAAGTGCATCCATCCACATCCATCCTTGATAAACATGTACTCCACATGGCTCCGGGGGGTTAATAAAGGCCTTCTGAAGTGATGCGTTTGTGTAAAAAAAAAAAAAAAAAAAAACATATTTAACAAGTTATAAAGTAAAAATCTAGTTTCCGTCAGACTGCCTTCCGTATTTTACTTACGAAGAAAGTGTAAAACTCTCACAGTTCAAAAAGCTTACGCTACGTCCTACTTATGTAAAAAGCTTAACTGACACGACGCCAGTTCAGTTTTTTTCGTAATTTGAAGGCGGTCTGGCGAAAGCTAGATATTTTACTTCATAACTTGTTAAATATGGATATTTTTCTTACACAATCGCATCGCTTTGTTTCAGAAGGCCTTTATTGTGCCCCTGGAGCCGTGTGGAGTATGTTTATGATGGATGGATGTGGATGGAGACAGTTTCTTCAGCTAATACTTGTTGATCCTCACTCACTGCGATTATAAAGCTCAGATGAGTCAGGATATTTATTAATATTTCTCCAAATGTATTTATGCTGCAAAGGCAGCAAAAAAAATGGCAGAAACAAAAGTGTATTCATTTTAGTGTATTCATTTTACTCCCCTCACAGCAGAGCTCTCTTGTGAGGCCTTGAAGGCATCCTCTTCCCACTGCTGAGGTTGCCTTTTTTCTACAGGGGAATATTCATAAGGATAGGTGTTCACAAAGCCATTTCCCTTTTCTACACGCTCACCGGGGTGAAGACACCAGTCACATCCATACTTGCCATTACACTGTGTGCTGTCTTTTGGCATTGGTCTGGCAACAGCATCACAAGCAGTTACAACTGCAAAAACTCTACTAGTGCAAATCTCAGTCATGACTGTTGATAGTTTAACTGTTACTAACAAACTGATCATTTGGTAACACTTTAGTATAGGGAACACATATAAACTATTAACTACAACTTTTCCCTTAGTAAACTCTTAATTTACTGCTTATTAACAGTTAGTAAGGTAGTTGTTAAGTTTAGGCATTGGGTAGGATTAAGAATGTAGAATAAGGTCATGCAGAATAAGGCATTAATATGTGCTTTATAATCTAATAAATAGCCAATATTCTAGAAATATGCATGCTTATAAGCAACTAGTTAAAAGACCCTAAAATAAAGTGTTACCGATCATTTTATAAATAAAAGCTGCTCTTTATAAATAATTGGAATCTTTTCTGGGAGCGACCTAGGCTCTTCCGTGCTGATGGCCTGCACCCCAGCAGAATCGGAGCTGATATTCTGTCGGAGAACATCTCCAAGACGCTTCGCACCGTATGACTAGTAAGTCAAACCTCAAATCACAGTCTGTGTTCTGCCCACTTAATTGATAGAACAACGTGATCTCATGAGAAAACGTATGTATTTTTACGTAAATTGTGATTCTACCACACGTACATTTCCTTACGTTTTCATACACACAAAAACGTACAACATTGACGTATTTATAGCACTAAAACGTAAAAATACTTACGTATTAACAGCAAAAAAAAAAAAAAAAAAACGTAAATCACGTAACGTAAAGTGTGAATGTATATGAATTCCCATGTATTAATATTAAATATCGTGGCTTTAATGATTTAACTATGTTTTTAGTCGAATTTATTGAAAGCAGTTTACTCACTTAATATGAAACAACATTTCTGTTCGTGACTTGTGCTGCTCGTTTCGGAGGATTACATAATGTTAAACAAGACTACAATTTGAAACCTTATGAATAAAATTTCTGTAATCCTTTAACCATTTTGTAATATTTAGTTTGTTTGCTGTGAGACAGAGAAGGCGTTTTCTCCTATGCAGCGACTGACAGATACACCAGCACAACATAAATTCACAAATCACATCCATTTTATTTGTTCGCTGTACTCCAAATCTTTAGAATCCATATGTTTGTAAGGAACAGATCCAAATTCAGCTCTTTATCCATCGATTTTCATCTTCATTCTTAGCAACAGCGACAGTCACAGTCAAAGCTCGCGCTCGTTATGATTCAAATTTGAAAGTAGCGCCACCCTCGAGAAGCGTTACGACATGGTTTACGGCACTGATATCGAACGCTCATTGGTTCTCACCTGCTTCGTCACAGATTGCGACATGCCGTGTTTCAGTGGATTGACATTTGAAATGAGTGCGCGCCTTCACGGAGGGTAGCCGGATTTATCATATTTTCATGGATTAATAAATTAAATTCTGCTCTGTACACTACCGCCAGAGAGGACTGTGACTGGAACTTATCATCACACAACTACTTTTGGTACCACTTTTGACATTTTCGCAAAAAATAAATTATTGTGATTACGCTTGTTTGTATGTCATTCTTTTATTTATAACCGTAGGTAGTTTAAAGAAATGGTTAGGGGTAGGTGTAGGATTAGTGGCTCAAAATATCGTTTTAATGTTATATTTTCACTAAAATTGTCATTTTCCTACACATTTCTTTTCTTTTTGTTTTATTCTTTTAACATTCTGTATATGTTCGGGATGGGGATTAGGGATCTTATATTTATCTACAAAACGATAAAATGGAAATTATACATATATCTTTATGACATGAAAGATTTGTAAATATTTTACGTTTTTTCGCTGTAAAAACGTAAGTATTTTTACGTTTTAGTGCCATAATTACGTCAATATTGTACGTTTTAGCACCTTTCTAAACGTACAAAAAATGTACGTTTTGTGTCTTTGAAAAGTTACGTATTAATACCTACGTATTAACAATGAGACCAGGCTGGATAGAAATGTGAGTGTAGTACAGTCTATAGAAACTGTCTATTCCCCGAATAGTGAGGTTTAACAATAAAAATAAAGGATCTAGAAAAAATCTGATCGTGATCAAACCATAAATTTGCAAAATTACTGAACAAAAACAATTTCTAAAGCTAGGGCTACTAAACATTAGATCGCTGACACCTAAGGCGGTTATTATAAATGAAATGATCACAGATAATAGTATTGATGTAATTTGCCTTACTGAAACATGGCTTAAACCAAATGATTATTTCGGTCTTGTCCACCTGGCTACTGTTATAAAAATAAATGCCGTCCGGTTGGCCGTGGCGGTGGTGTCGCAACAATCTATAGAGATATTCTTAACGTTATTCAGAAAACAAACTACAGGTTTAATTCATTTGAAATTCTCGTGCTAAACGTTACACTCTCAGATATAAGTAAAAAGTCGCTACTATCTCTTGCTTTGGCTACCGTTTATAGACCTCCAGGGCCTTATGTTGATTTCCTAAAAGAGTTTGCAGACTTTCTCTCAGACCTATTGGTCAACGTTGATAAAGCGCTGATTGTTGGAGATTTTAACATTCATGTAAACAATACAAATGATGCGTTAGGGGCTGCGTTTACAGATTTACTAAACTCGTTTGGGGTCAAACAAAACGTCACTGGACCCACTCACCGTCTTAATCATACACTAGATTTAATTATATCACATGGAATCAATCCTACCGCAAAGTGATGATGTCACTGATCACTACCTTGTAACATGCGTACTGCATACTGCTGATATTTGTCAAATTGCGCCACGATATCGACTAGGTAGAACAATTCTCCCGACAACTATACATAAATTCACAAATAAACTGCCTGATCTGTCTCAGCTGCTCATTGTACCTAAACACACAAATGATCTCGAGAAAATGACTAACAGTATGTGCACCACTTTCACTAGTACATTAGATACTATTACACCGCTGAGATTAAAAAAGGTTAGAGAGAAAAATACTGTACCATGGTACAACAGTATTACTCACGCTATCAAAAGAGAAACTCGTAATCTAGAAGGCAAATGGAGACAAACTCGTTTAGAAGTTTTCAGAATCGCGTGGAAAGACAGCTCGTCCCGTTATAGAAAGACTCTAAAAGCAGCCAGGGCCGAGCATCTCCGCAAACTCATAGAAAATAACCAAAAGGTTCTTATTTAGTACAGTGGCTAGATTAACAAATAAACAGACATCACCAGAACAAAACATTTCATTACAGTTTAGTAGCGATGACTTTATGAATTTCTTTACTGAAAAAATTGAAAGCATCACAAATACAATTGTAAATGTGCAACCTTTGACAGAGTTTTATGATTCAGCCTCAATTATCACCCCTCATGAACAGTTTCAGTGCTTTACAACTATAGGACAGGAAGAGCTAAATAAACTTATCACGGCATCTAAACCAACAACATGTTTATTAGATCCAATACCCACTAAACTACTGAAAGAATTGTTACCTGTAGCAGAAGAGCCTCTTCTCAATATTATTAGCTCGTCTTTATCTCTAGGTCATGTTCCAAGACCGTTCAAGTTAGCAGTTATTAAGCCTCTCATTAAGAAACCACAATTAGATCCAAATGTATTGGCAAATTACAGACCCATTTCAAATCTTCCATTTATATCTAAAATACTAGAAAAAGTGGTGTCGGTCCAATTGTGCAAAAAAACGCTATCTATGAAAAATTTCAGTCAGGATTCAGGTCTCATCATAGCACAGAAACTGCGCTCGTTAAAATCACGAATGACTTACTTCTAGCTTCTGACCAAGGCTCTATCTCAATACTAGTGTTACTTGATCTCAGTGCTGCGTTCGACACTATAGATCATAAAATACTCCTAGATCGACTACAAAATTACACTGGTATTCAGGGACAGGCATTACGGTGGTTTAGGTCGTATCTATCAGACCATCACAATTTTGTTTATTTAAACGGGGAAAAATCTAAGATAACAATAGTAAATTATGGAGTGCCGCAAGGATCTGTGTTAGGCCCTCTGCTATTTTCAATATACATGCTGCCACTTGGTAATATTATAAGAAGACATGGAATTAGTTTCCACTGCTATGCCGATGATACTCAGTTATATATTTCAACACAACCAGATGAAATCTCTAAATTATCCAATCTGACAGAGTGTGTTAAAGAAGTAAAACATTGGATGACTAGTAATTTTCTTCTATTAAATTCAGATAAGACTGAAGTATTACTTATTGGGCCAAAAACCTGTACACAGAATCTCTCAGACTATAATCTGCATTTAGAAGGATGTACTATTACTCCATCCTCGACAGTTAAAGACCTGGGTGTTATATTAGACAGCAACTTGTCCTTTGAAAATCATATTTCATATGTTACAAAAACAGCCTTCTTCCACCTCAGAAACATTGCTAAGATACGGAATATGTTATCTGTTTCTGATGCAGAAAAGTTAGTTCATGCTTTCATGACGTCTAGACTAGATTACTATAATGCATTATTAGCTGGTTGTCCTGCTTCCTCAATAAACAAGCTACAATTAGTACAAAATGCAGCTGCTAGAGTTCTTACCAGGTCAAGAAAATATGATCATATAACACCAATTTTATCATCTCTACACTGGTTACCTATTAAGTTCCATATCGATTATAAAGTACTGCTAATGACCTATAAGGCTCTAAATGGTTTAGCTCCTGTGTACTTAACCGATCTTCTACCGCCCTACAATCCTTCACATTCTTTAAGATCACAAAACTCTGGACTTCTGGTTGTACCTAGGATAGCTAAGTCCACTAAAGGAGGGAGAGCGTTTTCACATTTGTCTCTCCTGCGAGGATCAACACGCACATTCCCAAATTTCTATATATCCTAATTATTGTTAATATGTAATTCATTTTTCCAGGAGCTCTTTGCTTCTACCTTCAATTAAATTGCTAACAGTGATTGTAAATTAATTGCCTAAATTAATACATTATTAGCTAACTGCATTCTCTAAATTGTAATGTTGATATGCATTCTCTGTAAAGCTGCTTTGAAACGATATGTATTGTGAAAAGCGCTATACAAATAAATGTGAATTGAATTGAATAAATAACTAGTTCATACTCTTGTGGAAAAAGAAGTGCGCTTAATTGTATTGAATGTGCACTTGTACTTCAAATCTTAAAGGCATATTTTTAAAAACTGCACTTGCAGATAATATAATATTAATGAAATAAAAGGCCACTTAAAGAGGCTTAAAGAGATACTTAAAGAGATGACATTTTGATGACATCAACTGCAAAAACTCTACTAGTGCGAATCTCATCACTATCAATCCACTGTAGTCCTGTCTCTTTTAAAACTTCCATCTCTTCAACACATGGCTTTAAAAAGGTCTCAGTGACTGGCTTTGACTTGCCAAACCACAGTGAGGACAGCAGGATATGTTCTTTTCTCATAGCTGGTGGCAGCTTATTGATTGTTACTTATATTGGCCAGAGGGAACACTAAGATGATTTAAAGATGGGAACTCCATCACAATTCCAAAGTAAAATCCCACTGGCGAATGTTTTGTTCTGAATGTGATCTCTCATGACGTCACCACGAATTGTGTCATCCCATACCCATTCAGCTTTGTTTATTGGCTGTTGGGAGTTCCTTTTCAGACTTTCAAGGATATCTTTCAATGAGGAAGACAATGGCAAATAGATCATGAATGATCCACTTTTAAGATTAGAGGCAAGATCATAAGGAAGATCACAATGAGGACATTTGGGGAATACTGTTGCTTCCTTACAAATGTATCCTTTGCATGACTCAAAGTAAAACTGAATTTCAAACTGATTTGTAATGGATAAAAAGTACTTATCAAATAGGTACTTTGTGGCTGAAAGAATACTTGGAAACAAGATGTGCAGCAGTGACAGGAAATCTTTCAGATTCTCTCCACTTATTTTATGACGGAGGACAAATGTGAGAATCATTAAAATAACCTCTGCCCTTGTGACGTCATTTCCTGGAAAACCATGGTTAAACGGTAATACAACCATAGTTAATTTGTGGTACTCGAACCATGGTTTTTAAAACCATGGTTTGCATCAAAAAATCACGGTTGCTTCCACATATTTGACAATCGGAATATAACATGTAATTCGTGATATAGTTAAAAAGTTTGTAAATAAACTAGCACTTTGAACAAATCTCTTGAAGGATTCAACTCACTAATTAAGCAAGTGACTTGCCACCACCTACTGGCGGTTTTGGTTTCATATAGCCTATTATTTATTTATTTATATATTTTTTAATCAATTAATATTTCTACATTAAAACTGTTATATATATATATATAAATAATCTCCTAATATAGGTTAATTTGTGCACAGTGTTGGCTAAGTTAAAAAATTATTAATTACTGGCTAATTACAGCTTCAACAGTGTAGCACATAACATTACAACATTTATTTCCATCAAGAGGTGCATAATTTTTTGGTCAAGATCTTGTATTGACAATGCAAGAGTCAAGTACTCTGTAAAATCTACTTTCAATGAATTTAAGGTCTGGACACAGAGGTGCCAATTCATGTGTGAAAATAATCCATTTGCTCTGATGTAGATAGTGTTTAAACATGAGGATCTGTTAGTGATTGCGATTTCAAATTCAGTGAAAGTTACATTATTGCGGCATTAGATGGCAGCAAAGACTGTCTTTATGAGTGAATAGCAAAGACTTTTATATTGAAAGGGACTGAAACAAGGTTGTAAACAAGGACGTTGTTTTTACTTTAAACAGCACCTTATAAGATGCAACCTACAAATGCATTGACTAGCCCTGTCATTGGAAATCTCCTTAACTGTTAAAAGGATAAAGACAAAGATATCGCTTTCCTCAGCGGACATTCAAACAAATTTTGTGATTATGACTACAAGATTGACCTGACGAATATCAGCTAAATGCCGGTAATGCGATCGCTTAGTCTCTCTCTCTCTCTCTCTCTCTCTCTCTCTCTCTCTCTCTAATACAATAAGCTTCAATGAAAACATAACGTTCCTTCGTTGCTAGTGCTGATATAGAGATATCGCATGGCAACTTGTGTGATTGCTTATATATTATGATATTATATTATATTATATTATATTATATTATAATGGAAACACATTATATGTAAATAAGATAAATCACACAGGCAGGAATGACACTCTCCCTGACTAACACAAACCCCATGACATAACACTATAAAATGAAATAAAATACAGAAAAAACATGAAATCTGAAGCCATAGTGTACTTTTAATTATCTGGAAAATTATTGTACAAACACATTTTACCGTGGCACATATTAAAAACATAAAATGTATATAAATATGAATAGCTGCAATATTTTATCAGGAATAGGAGGCAGATTGTCAAGCAGAGTGGTGTGTTCCCTTGAGACCTGCATTCATAAAACAAAGAATAGAAAAATGTCACAATAACAGCACCAGGATAATATAACATCAACTAAAAATGATCGATATTGTCATTAAAACACAAATCAACACACCTTTTATTGTTCCGAGGTGTGCCGGTGTTTTTTCCTGTTACACAATAGATGCAAAATGTGTAGCTGAATATTTTCATAAAATATACAATAATACTGTAGTTCAACTTAATACTGTACTTACTTATGATGGTGACTCCAGTCACTCCAAACTTTATTAGTTAGTGGGTCCTGAGCTCGGACGCAGAAAGTATATGATTTTTTGATGTTCACCTTGTAATGTGTCTCGTTGGTTTCCATTTTCTATATTACCAGAAATTAACACCGTTAATATTCAGATCCTAATAAACTGATCTTGAAAATTAAAAAAATCAAGGAAAGTGGCTTACTTCAACTCGATTTCCTGTGAAGTCACAGTCATGATTGTTGGGAACGACTTTCACCTCATAGGAGAGAGGAAAGAAACTGCAGGGGAAACTCCACGTCTGAGGGGGGCGCCACTCAAATACATCATCTTCGATCATGGTGATGCTAACTTTATCTGGTTTGGCTGAGAGTTTGAGTTGATGAGAAAAGAGTTAGGGCAGAAATAATAGTTTATTGGAAATCACCAGTCTAGAAACAGTGGTTTTCAACCAGGGGACCGGGACAAACTAGGGGCCTCAAGATGACTTAAAATGATTTAAAATAAGAATAAAATCATAATTTTTTTATAATGAATACACATTTTACCATTTATTCCAAACTAGAAAATATTTTACCGGGTACAAATGTATTAGTAAAAATATTTGTAAAAAACCTTATATTCAGTAAATCACTAACAACTGGAAGGGATATATAAACTATTGGGTTAAAAAGAGTAAGAATCCTGGAAAACGTTTGGAATTCTGAAATGTAATTATTTTTCTGTGCCCATATATTGTTGCGAAAAATTGGGGGCCTTGGAGTCAAAAAGGTTGATAACCACTGGCCTAGTATTACTTAACTGTTACTAACAAACTGATACTTATAAATAACTAGTTCATACTCTTGTGGAAAAAGAAGTGCGCTTAATTGTATTGAATGTGTAATGTACTTCAAATCTTAAAGGTATATTTGTAAAAATCCTACTTAAGTGGGTCAAAATCCCTTATAACTAAAATACATTTCCATTTAATTGTAAATAACATGCAATAAACTGTTGAAATATTACACTCAGTTCACACTTAAGTTTATTATTTCCGTAATTAATACTCTTTTTAATTAAGAGTATGCTGAACTGTACTTTTTTTTCACAAGAGTATTTATTTACACATACTGCCCACAAAATTGGTCAGTTGAACTACAATTTTTGGTTTCAAATACTAAAACAATAGATATACTCTTCAAAATTAATACAAAAAAGTATTCAAGTTAAGTTATCATATATTTGTGTTCATATAAATTATGGGTCCACAGTAAATGTAAACAGCATGGATCCCAAATCTGAAGTCCATTACATGTAGTGACCACCCGGGGGCACAAAAGCTCTTACCAATGTCTCGGATGAAGAAAGTCCTCTGGTGTTCCTCCAGCCTATACAGGTTTCTGACGAACAGAGTGAGATTGATGCTCCTAGGCTCTTCGGAGTACGGACAGTATTCCTTGTCGATACAAGTCAGTCCAGAGATATCCGAGTCCAGAGTGCAGTTGATGAGACTAGAGTTCCTGCAGAAACACATGCTCAGTTTAGCTTTGATTTGCCCTTTCAACATTGATTATTGATTAACATATTGACAATTTGATTATTTATTCTTGATAAATGATTAATCCAGAATAAGAATAATCCTGAATCGTTACCGTAATGCTGTGAAATATACCACGGCTCTTTTGGTCCGTTCCTGATGCCACTTCCAAGAGCAATGAAACTGTCCATTATAGTTTCTCGCAGTGCAAGAAACAAATTCTAGACAGACAAAAAAAGTTGAGCAGTTTCATTTAAGTCCAGTACAGTGAGAAAAACTGATATGTTTCACATTCATGTTTATGTTACACAAATCATATGTAAAGTTAATTTTTATATATCTATTTTTATCCCTCCATGAATCATAAAATGTTAACAGGCAGAAAAAAAATGTTATATAAACCAGGCGGATATTATATGAACAAACCCCTTCGTAAAAAGCTTCAGAATATAGATACATAGGAATAAATCTGGAAAGTATGGTGTTTTTAAAAGCTACTAAAGTGGAGATTTTGTACTCAGTGCAGGAGAAAAAACTCATTTTGAGAAAACGGCCTTTGTATTGTACTTGAAATCTACAGATGTAAACAGATAAAGTGCAATAAACATGTAAATTTGTACTTTGGATATTTTCTTTGCACTAGTCTGAAAGAAGACAAGTTATGGAAGCAAAATAACTCAATAATGCCTTATTTTACAATTTGTTCACAGATGCGAGCTCCAGGCCGCCAGCGGCCGTTCAGCGCTCATGTACCCGCAGAGAACAGCTTAATCTCAGCCAGTCCTACGGGTATTTGCCACGGGCTCTTATGTAAATAGTGGTTAAACGAGATATAATTCATTTGGGGTTTATCAAAAGGGCAGTCTTTGGTCTTATTAATTTATTACTTGTTCCAGAGCAAAGCTTTATATTTAGGCTATATTTAAGTTAAATCCTGTACTAGAGTGCTACTTTTGTATGTTTGACTAAATTGTTTGCTTGTCTTTTTTATTTATTTGATTGTGTTTATTGTTTACTTGTGTTTATGTCTTTTATAATGGCTATTGTTGTTAATTTAAATATTGTTGTTCAATAAATACTATTTTATATAATTAATATGCCATATTTGGTATTGAGAAAGGGTCCGTCAAAAGTATCAGTGAAAGTTACATTATTACACCATTAGATTGCGGCAAAGTGAGTCAGTACAAGGAGGTTTGTTTCAGTGTTATGGGAAATCCCCTTAACATTTAAAAGGACAAAGATAAAGATATCCATTTCCTCATCGGACATTCAAACAGATTTTTTATAATGGATATAATATTACGGACATCGACCTGAAGAATGAATGCTATATCAGATGCAGGTAATGCACTCCTTTAGTTGATCTCTCTCTCATAATACCATACTCTACTCTACAAAATACAATAAGCTTCAATGAAGTGACACAACGTTCCTTCGTTACTAATTCTAAAATGATGTTTTAGAATTAAAAGGCTCAACTGTTAAACTGTCAACTTGAGATGTGAATCTGTGGCAGAAGTAGTTCTGCACAAATGAGGGTTTTTAAAGACACTCCATTGCTGTTCTTATTTATTTACACACTCGTGCCGTCGAACTGTTGTATAAACGCAATATCACACTCATAGCCGTGCACTGTGATTGTCTACGGTCAAATCACAGCTGTGCTGATATACAGCCATATAGCCGTTTCCTCCTAGTACTTTTGCGATTACACTATGAACACAGAAATATTCTTTATATTTACCTCCATCACTGGATTTTATGAGAACTCCTCCTTTAGAAAACTTGACTGGATGGACCAGTAATAGTGTGTAACTCAGGAGATCTCCGTTTGCTCTGTGACATGTGAAGTTTCCGCCACGCAGCCCATCTATCGTAACAGTGATGCGGTTTCCTGTTTCGGAGATGCTTTCCCCATTCCTCTCCCAGTGAATCTGCTCTCCTTCATATTGCTCTCCACAATGCAGTGACACCTCTGAGCTGGACAGATCTGACACCTCCAGAACCTCAACTACAACAGAAAAGCTCATTCATCAGACTTGCCACTGGATTTCATGACAGATCTGACAGATCTGACACCTAATAATAGAATAATTAAAGGAATAATATCTACTTCCAAAAATGAAATAATTCAGCAAGGTCACATTAAATTGATCAAAATTTATGTTAGTTTTTGTTACATTTATTATTTATAATGTTTATAATATTACAAAAGATTTATATATTTTTTTTTAAAAAATGTATTTTTGTTCATCAAAGAATGTATCACAGTTTCCACTGAAATATTAAGAGAAACAACTGTTTTCAAGAAACAACGAGAAATGTTTTTTGTGCACCAAATCAGCATATTAGAATGATTTCTGAAGGATCATGTGACACTGAAGACTGCACTGTAAAAAAACTTTTTTTTTCTTTTGTCAAATCAACATAGATAATTAATGTTGTTCAGATAACATAATATTTTAAGTTTCTGTTGATTAAATCAATCGCCTTCATTGTATTAACTCAAATTTTTAATTTTAATGGACTCAAAATTTTAAGACAACCAGGTAACATACTTTTTTAAGTTAAACCAACAATTCTTTTTACAATGTGGAGTAATGATGCTGAAAATTCAGCTTTTTCATCATAGGAATAAATTACATTTTAAAATATATTCAAATAGAAAACAAATATTACAAAAACAAATAATAACAAATTTAATTGTAATAATATTTCACAATTTATTACAGTTTTTACGTTTTTTTGTTTGTTTGTTTGTTTGTTTGTTTGTTTTTATCAAATAAACAGCCCTGGTAAACATAATGGTAACACCTTAGGGGTCTAAAGGAGACCATCAAAATAAAGTTACCATTTTTCACCAGGGCTGTTTATTTGAAGCTCACCAACAGACATTCTACTGACTATAATTAACTTTGACGTAGCAAATGTTACTTAACAGGATGTCTAAAGGGGACCATTAAAATAAAGTGTAACCAACATAATGTTTCAGAAACATAAGATTATATATACATTGTTTAAAGACTTCAGCTAAAAAAAAAAAAAAAAAAAACAATGAATGAGATTTAAACAATAGTCACCATTTGGCTTGAGGAACCTCAGTGAAGTGCTGCCTGCCAACTGAAGGACAGCTTGCAGAATAAAAAAGACAATCTTGTTCATCTAAAAAATAAAGGAAAATGAATTGTTAATATTATAGTATTATTGTGTACATTTTGAAAAAGTTTATGTTAATATAGAAGTAAATATTAATTATATATTAATATTATTTTAAGTTAGTCACGGCGAAATCATAAACAGTGTTTAATAAACATTCTCCAAAACAATGTTCTTATAATATCTAAATAATAGCTCACACTGCTGTGCATATAAGCAGTCCAGATGTGAAGGATACCTTATTTGAATCTTACCTTGAACTGAATGAGTTGAGGTGACTCTTTTCCCTTTCACTGAAGTAGTTTTAGACCTGAGCAGCATTTATATATGTACGTAATACAGAAGTGTGAATTTCCAGCAAACAAAAGTGAGAAACGCTGAACAAAGGGATGTGGAAACCAAAGTGGTGAAGCCATTTTTCGGGATTTCCATGAGTTCTTTGTTATATGTTAGGGGCTTGAGCATGAGAACACCTTACAGGTCATCTCTAGCAATTAAATAATCTTCACTTAGCAAAATTGTGCAAATTTTTTTGTGATTCATGTTTTTACTGCTGTTATGTTTTTTTTTTTTTTTTGGTTTGTTTTACTTTCTATCATTGTCAAATCCCCATATATGTACAAACACACACACACACACACACACACACACAATAATATATATATATATATATATATATATATATATATACACAGTATCTCACAGAAGTGAGTACACCCCTCACATTTCTGTAAATATTTTATTATATCTTTTCATGTGACAACACTGAAGAAATGACACTTTGCTACAATGTAAAGTAGTGAGTGTACAGCTTGTATAACAGTGTAAATTTGCTGTCTTCTCAAAATAACTCAACACACAGCCATTAATGTCTAAACCGCTGGCCACAAAAGTTTATGGCCCAATTAGCCATTTTCTCTCCCCGGCGTCATGTGACTTGTTAGTATTACAAGGTCTCAGGTGTGAATGGGGAGCAGGTGTGTTAAATTTGGTGTTATTGCTCTCACTCTCTCATACTGGTCACTGGAAGTTCAACATGGCACCTCCTGGCAAAGAACTCTCTGAGGATCTGAAAAAAAGAGAATTGTTGCTTTACATAAAGATGGCGTAGGCTATAAGAAGATTGCCAAGACCCTGAAACTGAGCTGCAGCACGGTGGCCAGGACCATACAGCGGTTTAACAGGACAGGTTCCACTCAGAACAGGCCTCGCCATGGTCGACCAAAGAAGTTGAGTGCACGTGCTCAGCGTCATATCCAGAGGTCGTGTTTGGGAAATAGACGTATGAGTGCTGCCAGCATTGCTGCAGAGGTTGAAGGGGTGGGGGGTCAGCCTGTCAGTGCTCAGACCATACGCCGCACACTGCATCAAATTGGTCTGCATGGCTGTCATCCCAGAAGGAAGCCTCTTCTAAAGATGATGCACAAGAAAGCCCGCAAACAGTTGGCTGAAGACAAGCAGACTAAGGACATGGATTACTGGAACCATGTCCTGTGGTCTGATGAGACCAAGATAAACTTATTTGGTTCAGATGGTGTCAAGCGTGTGTGGTGGCAACCAGGTGAGGAGTACAAAGACAAGTGTGTCTTGCCTACAATCAATCATGGTGGTGGGAGTGTCATGGTCTGGGGCTGCATGAGTGCTGCCGGCACTGGGGTGCTACAGTTCATTGAGGGAACCATGAATGCCAACATGTACTGTGACATACTCAAATGCCAACATGTACTGTGATCCCCTCCCTTCAGAGACTGGGCCGCAGGGCAGTATTCCAACATGATAACGACCCCAAACACACCTCCAGCGCAAGGTCTCTAACATCCACCAGCTCCGTGATGTCATCATGGAGGAGTGGAAGAGGACTCCAGTGGCAACCTGTGAAGCTCTGGTAAACTCCATGTCCAAGAGGGTTAAGGCAGTGCTGGAAAATAATGGCGGCCACACAAAATATGGACACTTTGGGCCCAATTTGGACATTTTCACTTAGGGGTGTACTCACTTTTGTGGCCAGCGGTTTAGACATTAATGGCTGTGTGTTGAGTTATTCTGAGGGGACAGCAAATTTACACTGTTATACAAGCTGTACACTCACTACTTTACATTGTAGCAAAGTGTCATTTCTTCAGTGTTGTCACATGAAAAAATATAATAAAATATTTACAAAAATGTGAGGGGTGCACTCACTTCTGTGAGATACTGTATATATATATATATATATTATGTGTGTGTGTGTTTGTGGTTACATATACTGTATATATATTATTTTATTGTAATTTATAAATATTCAAACAATTTTGTAAGGCATCAATATGAGCTTTACATGCTCCTTCAGGTTTGTTTGTGTGTGTGTGTGTGTGTGTGTGTGTGTATATATATATATAAAATTGTAGTTTGTCATTTATGAATATAATATATAGTTAGAAATATTTTTTATATATAAAAGGCTTCAATATGGGAGCATATGGTCATTTATAAATATATAGTAAGTTATAAATATATAATTACCTTTTTTACATATATGAAAGGCATCAATATGGGAGCATATGGTAATTTATAAATATATACTTACATATTTTTAACATATGAATGGCATATATTAATTAAGATATATCTACTAATTACTATATGCTTCCATATTGATGCAATTCATGTTAAAAATATGTAATTGTATATTTATAAATTACGATATATTCATAAGTTACTGTATAATTACATATTTTTAACATGAATTGCATCAATATGGGAGTATATAGTAATTTATAAATATATAATTTATAAATATATAATTACATATTTTTAACATATATGAATGGCAACAGTATGGCCCTTACATTCCTTCAGGTGAAGTTAATGGTGAAAATGATTAGGTTCGCTGCTGCCAAATGCAAACGTAGAGCGTGTCAATTTGAACATAATCGTAACATGTAGATATTTAGGCAGTAGTGGCACTTGTGCAGATATTACACCACAGCCTCTGTCTTAGTGTGAGTTACACATTTTAGTGACATGCAAAAGCACTGACAACAAGAGAAAGTGTGTACCTTTATCGACCACAAACCAAACTACAGAATGGATGAATGGAATGGAAGGGGATTCCAAGATCTACCTCAATATAATGACTATACAACAATGACAATGCATAATGGTGTGATAAAGCCACATTGAAACATTTTAAACTAAAGCCACAAAACCTATATGTATTTTTATGACATGATAAAGTAGGTCAAACGTTACATGGTTGCATAGTTTGTAAATAATTTTAAAAGGGTAAATTGTTGAACGTCAGCATTAAAATTACTCAGAAATTTTCTAGAGTGGTCACAATTGCTCCAACATCCATCCACTCAAATCCTGCCTCCAAATCAATAATGTTCATGCTGATAATGAGGAGGAAGTTTATGTGATGCTTCAGTACAATGTATCCGCAATAAAGACTTCTTCTCAAACCATTGGTTAAAATTTATTGCACATTACCGGCATTGTCATTCTTGTATATAGTTCCATAATTCCTCTAATATGATAACCTAAAAACCAAGTTTATTAATTATTAACAGGAACACATCTATAAAAACCTCTAAAGCTTTCATCACTTGCAAAGTAACGAGGAAAGGGGAAAAATCAGTCCTCTCAGGAAATAAAGAAAATCCAGTGTCAATTGCGACTTCCCCATTATTACACAAAGGACTCTTTGAATGGGCTGAAATGTTATTCATATTTAATAAAAACGTAATTTTGAGTATGGTTACCCTTAGTAGCGTAAACTTCAACTCTGCTGACACTAAGCAGGATCAAATAAATAGGCCTTATACCTAGAACTGGTTATTACCAAATCAAACCAAGAGGCATCAGCAAACAGTTAAATATAAATAAATACATTTTAGTATTTAAAACTTTTTTTAAAAAAATACGAAATATTGCTTCAAATACGTATTTAAATTAATTATTCCATTAAAATTCATAAATATACATGTGCACACACATTTTAAAAATTATACACTACTGTGTAAAAGTTTGGGGTAGGTAAGATTTTATTTTATTTTATGAAAGAAATGACTACTTTTATTGAGCAAGGATGCATAAAAATTGAACATAGATTCAGATATTCAGCTTTGCCATCAGGAAAAAAAATTGCAATCACAGAAACATTGTAAAATATATTAATATTAAAAATATTAAAAAATATTTTTATTTAAAATGGTAATAAAATTTCACAATATTATCATTTTTACTGTCTTTTAGTGTTTTTTTTTTAAATTTATATATATATATATATATATATATATATATATATATATATATAAAATAAATAGTCTTGAGCATTAGAGACTTATTTCATTAAGAAAATGAAACATTAAAAAAAATCTTACCGACCCCAAAGTTTTGAATGGTAGTGTATATACAATCATGGCCAAAGATCAAAGATGGACGTAAAAATAAATCTGAATAGTTTATCCTTTTGATCTTTCATTCAAAAAAAAAAAAAAAAAAAAAAAAATCAGATTATGGGGGGAGATCAGATTATGAACTAAATGTTTTTCTCCAAAACACGTTGGCCACAATTATTAGCATCTATTGGCATCAATAGAGTAAAATATCTCTGAAGTATATTCCCATTCATGTTTACATATTTTTAGCACATCAGGGTGACTAGGAACATGTCTAGCCATGACTTCTTGTTTCACAGAAGTATAAAATATGAGGAAACACAAAGGCCAAATTCTCTTAATCATTCATCACAACAGGTAAAACCAAAGATGCGCAGATATGCAGAAAAGGATTGTTGAGCTTCACAAAATAGAAAGTGGCTGTAAGAATATAGCTAAAGCACTGAAAATCCCCATTTCCACTATCAGGGCAATAATTAAGAAGTTCCAATCAACTAAAGATGTTACGAATCTGCCTGGAAGAGGACATGTGTCTATATTGTCTTAATGCGCAGTGAGGAGGAGAGTTTGAGTGGCCAAAGAGTCTCCAAGGATCACAGCTAGAGAATTGCAGAGATTAGTTGAGTCTTAGGGTCAGAAAGCCTAAAAAAATATATCAAACAGCACCTATATCCCCACAAGTTGTTTGGGAGGGTTCGAGAAAAATCCTCCTCGCTCATCTAAAAACAAACTCCAGCATATTCATTTGTCAGACAAGACTGGAACTTCAAAAGGGACCGGCTACTATGGTCAGATCAAACTAAAAAAAGTGGGGTTTTTTTGGCAGCAAACCCACCAGATGGGTTTGGTGCAAACAGGGATAAAATGTACCCCATGCCCACGGTTAAATATACTGCTGGATCTTTAATCTTTTGGGCCTGGACATCTTGCTCAGATATCAAATACAAACAAACAGATTAAAGAAATCAAAACCTGACCGCTTCTGCTAAAAATCTTTTAAGGGCCATGGTCGGATCTTCCATCAGGACAATGATCCAAAACAAACATCAAAATCAACACAAAAATGTGTCACTGAGCACAAAATGAAGCTTCTGCCATGGCCATCCCAGTCCCCTACCTGAACCCTAAAGAAAATTAGTAGAGTGAACTGAAGAGAAGAAGCACCAGCATGGATCTGGGAATCTGAAGGATCTGGAATGATTCTGTATGGAGGAACGGTCTCTGATCTCTTGTCAGGTGTTCTCCAAATTCACCAGGCATTATAGAAGAAGACTCAGAGCTGTTATCTTGGGAAAAGGAGATTGCAAAAAGTTTTTAATAAAAGGGTGCCAATAATTGTGGAAAAACATTTGGAGAAAAACATTTATTTCATAATGTGATTTCCCCCCCACTTTCAATTCTTTTACTTCAATGAAAATTTTAGATTTTTGAGAATTTTTTGAATGAAAGATCAAAAGGATAAACAATGCAGATTTATTTTTACAGCCATCTTTGATCATATTTTATATATATATATATATATACACACACACACACACACACATATATACAGTATATATATATATATATATATATATAAAATATATTTAATAACAATACTGTAACAAAATCAGACACAGCAATACTGAGGTGTACAAATGTTTCATCATCTTTTAATTAAAAACGCATTCTTTATCATTAAAATATGCAACTGTTTTGAAATTCTCTTTCATCAGGACAAAGTCTTGAATCCATTTAAAAACACTTAAGAGTTCTGTGCTAGCGGTTAGCACACGTGCTACGACATATTGAGCTGTGCAGCTCATTTGAGTCTGACTCCCGTCATTTCCCATTTCCTGTCCTACTATCCCTCTCAACATAAAGGCCAAAACATAAAATAATAAAAGAAAACATGTATACAGAGTACTTTGTGAGAATGTCTTCTTTCAGCTACATTCAGAGCTACATTCGTGCCCTCCCCAGCCATATTTGTTCCAACCCCACCTTTCCTGGCGAAGAAATATGCAGCCATACCGATTTCTTCTCCTATTAAATCACTTGCTCATAGCTTCCCCATTCACACGTATACACACTCTTATTACATGATTACCCCCTTCTCACCCTTATATATCCTCGGGATGCGTGAGGCAAAGCGTAGCGCCATGAAAACCTTGCAGAGCTGAATAAATTCTTAAAAGCACCTCGAATTACTAGGAATTCGAACGGTTGCGCAGGTAATGACTGAAATCTTCTCTCCATACCAATGTCACACTTCTGTGCAGACAGTTTGACAGGGAGTGAGAAAGTCAAATATGCTTGGTGAAGGATATCGATCGGAATATCTCTCTGAACAAAGCTATCTGCAAAATATGACGACCGCCAACAAGTAAAAGCACATGTTCCAAAATGACGCAAATGTCAAGCAGCTGATCTACTAGTGTATTTGACTGAAAAATGTCCCCCCTTTTGAAACAAAAAAAATAAACGAATGCTGTTTATAGAATTTATGTAGTCGAAAGGTTATCTGATGAAGAACAAGGGTCAAATATAGTGGGGAAAAAATTATCATTGTTTTTTGCAACATGTAACAGGCCTCCTCTTCTTAAAAATCTTTATATATTTTTGGTTACAGAGTTTCTAATAAAAACAAAAATTAAGAAAAGAGTCCAACAAGTGATTCTCCTGTTGCTGAAAGCCAATAGCGGTTTATAAAGTCCAATTGGCCCCAAGTGTCTCCGTTTCAGAATTTAAAGTTCTGACAGACACAGGTAGGTCCACACTTCTGGTCTGCCTTGCAGACATATGCTCTGGTAACAAGAAAAAAGAACAGAATATGAAGAGTATAACTCCATAATCTTGAAAGATAACAAAGCATTATTAAGTTTCCCTTGCCAAAACCATACTCATTGGACGTCTATTGGTCAATTCAGGGCTTCCGTTTTCTAGACCTGAGACTTTTAACCAGAAAATCTGAAGCTCAACTCCCTTAGAAGAGCTGTAAGTCAAAGGCAGTGTGTTATTTAAAGGGAGAAGCCTCTAGAGACGTTCACTCTAGACTCAAACGGCCAATCCCGAATCGAAGAAATCTTCTAAAAGATCTTGCAGCCCACGCTCACCATTAGTGATGTCCTCTCACATACACACTTGGTGTGCCGGTTAAAATCCCCAATGAGGCATTAGTTTTCCACAGGCGTGGGGTTCTGCGGCAGTGGTGGGGTTGTGGGAGGCTGGCTGACGATCACTTGGACAACATAGTCTCTGGAGATCTTCAGTTCTTCCAGCTTCATCTTGTCGGTGAGCGGTCGGCCTGAGAAGAACCAACGCTGGCTGGTGGCCGCCACACCTTCCTGGGTCTGCAGACGGCGCTTCATCTGCTGAACGTTGTCGCTGGTGCGGACAGCTAGGCGTAGATCGCGGCCCGTGGAAAGACGGAGACGCAACTGGCACTCCTGGCCCTCGCTAGCTGGAGCTTCTGGGACCTCAATGGTCTCCGACTCGCTCTTTTCCTCGATCATGTTGACGGGAGGGGAGAGGCAGTAGACGGGCAGCTGATAGCGGTTCCCCAGCTCATCATAGCATTCAGTCAGAGCGCCTGGAGATGACACAGAAAGATGCTTTAAATAAGCCACATTTAGTCCCTCTTTGCTGACTTGTCTAATGTTTTAAAACAGGGGACCATAATATTCTAATACAGAATCTACATTAGTCTAATATATAGTTAAATTCAAAAGTTTGAGATCACACTGAAAATCTGGAATTTATACCTGGAAATAAACAGTGTTAGGATTTTGAAAAACAAAGAAAACAAATAAACGCTGTGATACAAAATGAATAAAATCAAGAAATATTTAAGGTTCTGCACTATTTTTGGATATTATTCAAATGAGCAAATTTATGAAACTGATTATGAAGCCCTTTGTATAAAATGTCAGATTTCCTTGTATCCATTGAAGCACAAGATAATATGCTTTGAATTGTTCTCAAATTATCAAACAATCTTGGGTCCTTCTGTCGATAGATAAGATAAACAAAATAACAAGGTACCACAAGGTTCAGTCCTGGGCCCATTTTTATTTTCTATAACCAAGCACAACTTTCCGGGGTTTTTTTATTTTTTTATTTTGGTGATATGGTTATCAATTATTGTGCGTCCATCATCATCAAGGCCATTAAGTATTTACAAAATAAGTTTTAGAAAACAAAAGTGTCTTACAAACACCACAGTATGCAAGTCAAAGGTGACAGAGGCAAGAAAAATTCCCTAAGATGTTCAAGTAGATAGGAAGAAACCTTGGGAGGAACTAAGACTCAGATGGGGAAGCCCTCCTCCTTGGATTGGCACAAATTTAAACTAATTTCTAAAAGGCATACAAATGTTAATGCAAACAAAGAATTAATTACAATAAAATATACTATTATTCTATTAAAATAATATTTTAAGAACCATCAGAAATCCTCTATGCTCTCGATTCTGTTAATAATATTATTTACTTAATATTATTTGGTACTGGTATTAAGTTTGTTTTGAAATCCTACTAATCCTACTAATAACATAACCACAGAAACACATCACATGATGAGCATTCCTATGACAGTGAATGACTGTGGCTCTGTCATCTAAGAGGAAGTAGGAGTAATGAATCAATGACAATGGGACAGGGTTCACACCAGAGGAACAATAAAATTACATCACTGGCTTCTTCCAAAGAGGAAGCAAGTCATAATGACCTACATCTCTATGGAATTCAACGAAAATTACTATGTACTACTCATACTATCATGATGACATGAGTAAGTTTTGTTTTTAAGGATTGTTTTAGTTGTAACAGTAATGAAAAGATTTGATTATTCGCTTGATACTTTCTGGTGAAACTCTTTACTGCTCGTCAGATCAAAGCACTTCTGATGAACCCAGAATAAAAATACAAGGAACAGTTCAATCAGTTTCATTTAGAAATGAAATTTTCATCCATGGTAAAAAAAAAAAAAAAAAAAAAGAAAAAAAAAAAAAGGATGCAGTTCATACAAATGTACTATATCCTTTCCGTCCTGTGAATTTCCTTCACAAATGAAGTCTTTATTCATTGCAACTTAGCCCTAATTCTCCTTGGCACTTTCATGAATGTACATGACAGAAATAGCGCTCAGATTTTGTGAATGAATTTGTTGATCCAGCTCACAAAACCAGCCTGAATGATTTGTTCCCAAATTAGAGTTTAATTCAATGTGTCTGGTTGCAGCTGTTAACAACTCACAGGATGAGGAAGAATATCAGAGAATAAACTTTGGTTCGTTCCCCAAACAAAGATCTTATGACCTCATAGTAAATACTGTCCACAACCTTTATTGATGATTTTTATGTTGCTGCTTCTTCGTCCTTCTTAAAACTTGAATACCTCTGTCTAGCTAAAACAACCAGTATATTTCAATTTTATCATATAGAGTTTTATGGAAAAAGGTCATTCGTTATTTGGAACAAATGATGAGTCAATAACAGATTTTTGGATGAACTACACCTTCGAAACTAAACAACATTTCAGATACTCACTACATTAGCTTTGTTGTCTACACTGATAAAAATGATTCTGTGATAAAGTAAATACAACAGAAAAAACAAATCTAATTTCTACATGAAAAAGTTCGTTCAGGCAAGAATAAAAAAAAACGAAGTAAATTGTATATTAGTACTCAATTCAAGCTTGTGGAAATTAAAATGTAAACATTATAAAATTAAGTAAAACCACTCAACTTTTCTGATACCTGTGTTCCCATCATGCACTGGGCTTTGAATAATTAATGAGGTTGATTTTTCGCTGTCTTCCAGCTGTATTTACACTGTTTTATCATTGTTTTTTTTTTTTTTTTTGAGGTTCAGTAACTTGCCATTTCTGCTCAAAATGACACATTCATACTCAAAAACGATCCATCGAATGTTACCGTCATTGTGTATTGTGTACCAAGTATTGAGGTCTCTGTGTTTAGGTGCCGTGTTACTTCTATTATGTAGATATGGTGTCTACACAATATCCATTGTATTATTTACTTGAATGTTTCTAAGTAAAGCATACACTTTAAAAGCGTGGTTTAATTCAGCATTGTATTGTTTGAGTAAGAACGATTGCAAAGGAAACTTAAACTAAATAGAAATTACTCAACCTTTTACTGACCAAGTTAAAATAATTTCTTTTCTTTATTAATGTTACTTAACTTAGTCAAGTAGAGTTTACTTAATTCCATATGTGAAATTTACTTTAAAAATATGTGTGCAAAAACTTGACAAAGAAAAATTAAGTACATTTTACTTATTGTTTTTTTTTTTCAGTGTAAAAGCCAGTTCACACAAAGAACAATAACTATAACCATAAAGTTCTAAAAAAAATCAATCGAGAATAGCAAAGTCCACAACACAATTATTATGACAGAAGGAAGGTTCTGAGCTGAGCGACAGGCCTATATATTGAATATTCACAACAACGATTTTTGCCAGTGGTGATTAAAAGTTTAAATAATACAGAATAATCACAATCATTTGGCAATTAAGTTTCCTCAAGTCTGTCATCAGACCAGTTTTTTTACAATCCTTCCTTGTTCTGCAACTTATCAATATGAGAGCGTAATGAGACATTTTGATGCTTTACAGCTCATGATGTTTAATTAATTTCTGATTCATGTTCAATTCAATATCGTGCTGTATTTTTCATTGAAGCAGGCATGAAATGAAAATTCACCCCACCTACTTTTTAAATGCATGTTATTGCTCTTATTGTGAAAGATTTATCCATGCATGTTTATTTTTTTTTTTATTTTAAACTTGACCTTGTATTTTTAGTCAATGGCCCGGTTTCACAGACAGGCCTTAGATTAAGCCAGGATTAGGCCTCAGTTCAATTAGGACATTTACAGTAAGTAGCTTTTATAAACGTGCCTTAGAAAAAAAAAAAAAAACAAAAAAAAACAACAACATTTCACTTCAGTGTATGTCACAATGTGGAAGAAAAGATATGTTGCTATTTCCGGCTTTAAAATTCAAAATTCGTAACAATATATATTTAAATAAATATAGTTGTCTGTGTTAAATTGTTGTATAGAACTGAAAATGATTAAATATTCTTTGTGTTTATTTAGTGTCAAGTAAATAAGGAAAACAAGCCTTAATTAGAACTGGATTTTTACTGTATTTTATTGAAATTTGGTCAAAATGGTGATTCCGGTCATTGAAGAAAGAGATCAAAGGGCAAAATATAGAAATATATTTTTAAGCTATGTCGCCCAGCCCTAGTGGACACCGAACAGCTTCCTTGCAGATGTTTCAAATCAGCATTCTCCACAGTGTGAGGGTATTCATGTCCTAGATGTGTCACTCAAAGTGAAGACCAAACAAGGATGTAAGAAGATGAGATGACACTGACATATTATTCCCTCCATGTGAACCTCTTCTCTATTCAATCACAATCTTAAGTACCCCTCTCATCATACTAATGTGCCTTTGACAAACGCCTTTAGGTAGGTATTCAGCCAGTGAGAGTCAATAAATGTTCAAGAGCTGCTTCAGAGGCGATTTCTTGGCTCTGAGTCAAATACAGTAACTGTCCCAGTATCATGAGCCTGACAAGAGACCCAGAAAACAGCTTGTACCTGATAACAGCTGCAATGTAATCCTCATGACAATAGGTTTATCTAGTTTTTTGTTTTAATGGAACTGGTTAAAACAAATGTTTTAAGCCACTTATTTATATCTTTTGCTGTAGTGTGTCAGTAGGAAATATCAGTTTACATTCCCAAACATTCATTTTGCCATTAATTGTAATAATCCAGTGAGATTTTTGAATACACAAGGAACCGACAAAGGGTGTTCACACCAAATACTGATATGATTTAGTTAATAGAAGTTAACTGATAGATCAAAATCTATTAAAGCATCCTCACTTTACAGCATTTTTACACAAGTGCCTAAAACTAGACAGACTCGACTGGATTATTACAATTAATGGCAAAAGGAATGTTTGGAAATTGTAAACTGATATTTCCTAATGACACACTACAGCAAAAGATATAAAAACTGGCTTCAAACTTTTTGTGTGTGTGAAAATACTAGCATCCCTACAACTTTTGCACAGTACTGTATATTCCCGAATGAATGACTCTAATGAGTTTTTTGTGTGTGTCACAAGTAAGCCGATGATCAGGGCCAATTATATCCTGTTAATCAAAAGGGGGCGGAAAAACATGTCAGACTGCAACTTATACTCTGTGTGAAGAAAATCTCTCATGTTGAATTTAGGTATGTCGAAGTTAACGCATCAATAAAGCATTAACAGTTTAAAAAATAGCGATGTTAAAGAAGGTCCAATTTGACCCTATGAACCACCCGTAGTTCAAGCCAGCATTGCCAGGTCCGTAGTTTTCCCTACACCAAACATTATTTGAAATGTGCAATTAATTGCAAAACTCAAACAATAAACGTCATCACGCTCCTAAATGTGACACGACAGATCTCTGTAGTATCTCAGTTCAAGCGGCAGCGCTCATTTCTTCCACTTTGATACAAGTTATAGCACAAAAAAAACATGCATGAACATCAAAAGGTATGTTGAAAGAAACAGTACAACTTACCAAAATGCATCATGTCTCATGTAATCACTCAGTGTTTCAACCATGGAAAGACGTCAATAAAACAGCTTGTAAATAATGTCGCTTAACGTTGCATTTACCTCAGGAAAGTTATCCAATGTTCACAGTTCATTAGTTAGCTATTAAAAAACACTAAAGAGGAGCTTCTTTACTGTTAATTATATATGTTTGAATAAATTTGTCACGAAGACACGCATTTATGAAAACAACTATTTATGTGCAATTGAGCTGTACACAAACATTTCAGTTTTTATTTGAGTGTAATTATTATATCTGAAAATAAACAGCAGCTGAATATAATAGTTTGAGCTCTGTTGTTAATTTTAACCTCTAATATTATAATAATGTACCAAATGAGAGGGTTCCCTGTATATTTACAGCATTAGTTGGGAGAGTTTTTTTTCCTTTAAGAAAATCAAACTATGGGTATCTGCAGATATCATCCTGAATAATAGTATCAGCATCTCTAATAAAAATGTTTTTAATAGTTTTAGTTATAACTGGTCTGATTCACTCTAAGAGTTGGTTTCTTTTTATTAAATAAAACACATGCATGTTATTGTATGGCATTTAGTGTATGTTGCCTCCAATATGACTGAAAAATCATTAAAAAGCTTATTTTGAAAATAGTTTAAAAAAGTATTTCGATTTGAAAGGATGTGTTTCATGAATAAAGCCCATTAAATTGATTCTCACAGCTAGTTAGGACACGTTAGATTTAACATTCTGAAATTTTTTGGGTATCAACACAGAAATAGCACGTTTGTGATTTTACTTGAATATAAAAAGCTGCACTTGATCCTCCAAGGATAAAACTGGGCTATGCAGATCTTTATTTACACTATCTGAGATAAAGAAATATGATGAGCCCAGCAGTTACAGGAAAGAGGCCCTACGGTGCTAAAGACTACCTTCACACATTCAAAGAGGGCTATAACACCAAATTCTCAGTCTCTATGCTATGAGAGCAATGTGATTCAATACCAATAAAAAGAATGGACATCAAAAAACCACCGCTGACAAACACAAGACTCCAAATGGCACTGCTCTTTCAAATAAACTTGACCACAAATACTCAAAGAGAATAAGTCACCTGTTTACTCACGCTCAGAGGTTAAGAGAAAGTGGAGAATGGTTTCTATCTGTGACCTTTTCATTGGGTAAATCTCAGAGCTATAAATATACCTATACTGCTCTCCTAAACGCATGTCGAACAACCACAGGCTCTATGCATGACAAGCAGAGCAGCTCTAGAGCCCCCCCGAACACCTCTGTGGATGGAATTTCTCCCGCTGCTGAAAGAAACTGCTGATACTCACTATGACTGCCTTGCTGCGACGCTTTACTGTTTGACATCACCTGGTCATTGGGGGAATTATGCTTTGAATTATGCTTTGAAAAGGCCACTATGGGGTGAACATTTTTGGAAGCGGTGGTTTTATGAAAAACACACACCTGGAAATGTACATTGTACGTTGCGGTTTACAACAAATAAACTTCGCACCCATTTGTGTTAATGATTATGAGTCAAGGCCGTAACCATGATTTTTTTTCCCTAGGGGTGTGGGTGTTATTGGGTAATTCTTTTATTAAAAGGAATTTAAGGGAATAATGAAAAAGAAGCATGGTAAAAGTCCCACGTCTATCAGTCATTAAGTAATCAATTGAAACTATTTGCAAATAATATTTAAAAAAAAAATATTGACTCTTATTTGTATGTCTATGTCAAAAACGCAAAACGTTTCTTGTCTCGTCACATTCAGTTATGAATTACATTAATTATATCATATTAATCAAATAATAGCATGTTTTCCATTCAAAACGGTGAAATTTCATAAAAATGTTGAGTAGTTTACATCACTGGATGTAACTGTCGGTTGCTGAATATTTTAATCATAAAACAATCGTCAAATATTAAATGTTTAGCTATTTACTCGTCACATACTCTTAAAACAAAAGCGTCGCATTGATTCGCACTCATCTTCTGTGAACAGTAAGCCCCGCCTTCTTTGATCTGATTGGCCAGCTCACTCATTCTGACAGTGATGCGCTGTTAAGCCCGGAACACACCAAGCCAATGCAGACGAGCTCTTGGCGGCGAAAGCAGACTGCAGGGTTGGCTCACGTCAGCAGCGTCTGGGTCCAAAGTTGCCCTGACACGCCAAACCGACGTTCGACACCCGACGGCGAAGTAGCAAATCCATTCTGCACCTGCGTAAGAAGAAATGCCTTTCTGTACCAGCAGGTGGCAGTAGCTAAACAGCCAATCAGAATGATCAGATGGCCCGATTGACCGACAAGCTCCGACGCCGATTCAACATGTCGAATCGGCCGAAAAAAAGCCGTTGAGGACCAACTTCAGCCGACGGTGTGGAACACACTGAGAAACCTTAGTCGGCCGACGAACAAAAACTGCCCGACGGCCTGACCGTCAGCTTGGTGTGTTCCGGGCTTTAGATCGCAAAGGCAGACCAGCCTAAAAATGTAACTTTTAAAACTATTTTTGTAAAACTATGTGAAAAACAAACAGAACGGTGCTTAATAGAGTAGCCTACAGCAGAGCAGCATCAATTATATCAAATATTATAAATATGGCCATTTATAATTATTGGGGGGGGGGGTTGAGTTGTTCCCCTCAATATCTGTGGTGGTTACAGCCCTGTAATGAGTCTTTGACACTGATACATGAGCCAAAATCATAAAAATGTACTCTGAGCTCATGTTAGGTACATGGTTTTAAACAACTTTTATACCATTTTTAAGAAAAGTTTCAATTTAATGACTCAAAAATGCCATGTAATGTAACTATGATAATAGGTGTATCAAGGCAAGGCAAGGCAAGGCAAGTCAAGGCAACACTGTCTGCTTTTGACTGTACAATTGAAAATTGATGTACGTAGATTCCCAAACAAATGGCTCTTATGAGTTGATTCAACTTCACACCCATTTATATTATTGATAATGAGTCAATGACAAATATCATTGACACTCGTGGAAGAAAACGTGCCAAATTTCTAAAAAAAATGTACTCTGTATTCATGTTGGTTACATATGGTTTTATAACTTTTTTAAGAAAAGTTCTAATTCAATGTAAAGTAAAACTTTACATTCACAACTTGACACTTTTATTACGTCTTTAATACATTTAAGTGTATAAATCTTAACTACAGTACATTCAGAAAAAAAGTTTTTTTTAAATATGTTTCAATGTTTTCCCCAAATACCATGAATTTTATCAATAATTACTGTTAATAAAAAAATATTAAAATTTATTACTATTATGAAATCATATGAATATTTCAGAAATTAAAAATTTGGTCATCATAGAAGAATATTAAAATTGCTGGATGTACAGTATGAAGTGCATTTTATGCGTTTCTGAATGATTTAATAAATCCAGAAATAAATAATGTAAATGTCAGTGACCAAAAAACATCTATTATATCTTACTGCGAAATCCAGAAAAACGCATCTATCAGCATGAACAACATCTTATTGGTGCATATATTGCATTATATTGTTCCTGTAGCTCAGCTGGTAGAGCATGGTGCTAGCAACACCAAGGTCATGGGTTTAATTCCCAGAGAACACATACTGTGAATAAACTGTGCAACAAAACCATCTGTTAAATTAATAAATGTAAGTGTATGCATTTAGAAATGCTGCTCCACCTGACCATAGCAGCCATTCAAACTCCAGTTCATTCTGGCTTCAACACCTACTGCTCAACTAATACGAATTCTTAGGTGGAAAATAAAAGTGGGAATGACTAGGGGGAAAAGTATGTTTTGATTCACAGGAAGGGGATGATTCGATCTGCATGTGTCCTGTTGGAGAGCTCAACCGCAGCCTAGTAACAGCGGGAGTTTTTTTTCCACGCCGTCACCAGGCAGCACGGCTCTCAGGAGACGCTGACAACTGCCTGCAAGAATCTCCAGCTGCACCCAGGCAGATGTAGACACAGACAATGAAAACCACACTGAGGAACACAGGGAAGTTCACATGCTTTTAAATGATGACATAGTTTCATGTCTGAACGGTGGCCAATAGGCTAATAAGCGTAATATGCGGCTCCTGAGATTATGCAATTAGTGAAAAATTGACCTTGAGCAGAGAATTAGGTGAAGAAAGGAAATGGCTGAATTGAAATCATTTCTGTATAATAAATAAATTTTACAAAGGGTTTACATGACAACAATGTACTAAAAACGGAAAAAGCGGATCACCTGTTCATACAGAAAAAAAAGACTAAAAACGCTGTATTATGCTGCCAGGCCAGTAGTTGGCAATGTCACTTTGTAAAGAAACACTACGAGCCAATAGATTAAACACGTAATATGCGTGCACAAAACTTCACAGTTTTCACAAATTCACATTTTGTACTTTACACGGAGACGATAACGGTATCATTTTCAAAAACGTGCACTTTGAAACCTGTTTTCAAAAGTTTGCATTTTCAGGCCCCCAAAACGCCATTGTCGTGTAAATGAATGGCCAAAATGCAGAAAAAGATTTCAGTTTTTGGCTGAAAATGGTGTTGTGTAACCGGCCCTTAAATCTGTCATAAATTCGACAATGATATCAGAAAGAAACAACTGACCTATATATTCGATATATATCTTGGTATGAATCACAACTGGTCTGTAGGGTCTGATTACTAAGTAAAAAGATTCATGGATTGGCATTGAAATGTGCTGATCCTCTGAGCAGATATAATACTCTGAAGAATACAACTCATTGAAACAATGTAATCACAGATTCATTAATGCGGCAAAAAGATGACCAACTAGCGCTGCAGAATCTGATGAATCTCATGATTTTAAAACCGAGAAATCCTCTGTAAAGGTCCCATTATACTTAATTTTCCGTAATCGACTCATGTACGGAAGCCAGTGATTATAATTTATAAAGTTCTAAATATGGATATTTTTCTTACAAAAACACATCGCTTCACTTCAGAAGACCTTTATTAACCTGCTAGAGCCGTATGGATTACTTCTATGATGGATGGATGTGCTTTTTTGTGCTTCAAAATTAACTATTCACTCCCATTATAAACCTTGGAAAAGCCAGAATATTTTTTTAATAATAAACGGGTTAGTAATAATTATTACAAAAAGATTAATTTTTGGGTGAACTATTCCTTTAAAACAAGAAAATGATTACCACAAGTATAAGCGCAAAAAAATAAAATAAATAAATAAATAAAAATCGACTGGATAGATAAAGAATAGAAAGAATATTTTCAATAGATTTCAATAAAACCATCTAAATACATTATGGGAAACCATTTACCATCAAATGTTTTTGTCAACATGCTGAATAATCAAAGCACGCTGGTCTGTGACATGTGACTCTTACCGTGTGGTAACGTTATGCTGGCGCCATCAATGATGGCTTGAGCAAGTTCGTGGTCATTGCTCTCAAAGGCCTGGGCAGCCGCCTTAAGTGCATCCCAGATTTCCTTGCGGCCTTCAAAAGCCGGTGCCGTATCCCAGAATTCATCACGCTTGCTGCGCAGCTGGCCATCGGTCATTGGGTAGTCGCTCTTCCATTTGGGCTTCTCTCTCTTCAGGGGCTGGTTTCGCCCCAGTGCAACTGCAAAACAGAGACAAAGAGGTCAAAATACAATAGGATATACAAAATCTGTACTATCGCCGTAAGCATTAACGTAATAAATCTAATTATGTACATTTGAATGCCTAAAACTCCCTTAGCTGTGGTTAATGCACTGTAATGAAGGGGTCCCAGTAGTTTATTTCTTTTATAAAATGCTACAACAGCATTAGCCTATAACAAGACATGTTGAATAAATAAATGTATCAAGGCTATCAAATGACAACGACTTTGTCCATGGCTTAATCAGATTTCAGAGTCTAAACTATCTAAGATATATATATATATATTTATCCTTGATGAGCTGATAGCATATGGCAGAAACTGAATGTGTTTACTGAAACAGCATGACTTGATCTCAATGTCTATGCTCGCAAAATCGACATGGGGTGAAAACAGAAGGAGGGTTAACAGTTTTGGGAGAAGCCTGCCAGTAACATCAGCTCCAGATTGGACCCTTGAATGGTGGATTAGGCTAAATATGGTTCTTGATCAATGTAGCATATTAATAGCAAAAATACACTAGCACTGCATATCATTTTGCACTATATTAATAACACATGGTTAATAACACATGAAGGCGCAGGTGTAATTTGTAAAATGTTACATAAAGGACAAAATGCCACTTTTTTAGAAATTTTATTAAAGTGATGTACTTAATATAATATAATATAATATAATATAATAAAAACCCTGTGATCCATCTACAGTAGGACAAGCGGTAAAATAATAAACAAAACAAAACAAAATAAAATAAAATAAAATAAAATAAAATAAAATAAAAAACCCGTTTGGAGAATGGATGTATATTATATATTATATTATATTATATTGTATTATATAGCACTCAAGGTGCCTTACACAGCATAAACATAAAAGTATACCTAAACAAAACAACCAAACCACATTCTACAGACGCAGCGGAGCCTGAATCAATAACACAGTCCAGTGAGATGAATCGCACACACATTCTGATATACCAGTCCAAGAGAATAAATACAACTGCACAAATAAAAATGTCCAAACAAGGAATCCTGCTAGAGGCACAACATCAAATACCAAACTCAAACACATGACGGTCACAGCCGCTGCACTTCAAAATGCCAAGAGAGAACTGCAAAATGCAAAAAGAGAACTTGAACTGTCATCACAAACCACCAACAATGCATGAAAACTGTTGAGATTGAATCCAACAATGTATGAATATGAAGCATGACTGAGAATAACATGGATGAAAAATGTGATATGAAAGAAGAAGTTGGTAAACAAACTTCATATGTCCAGGTCAATAGGTGTCATAAGAGTGTTCAGTCAAAAGTAAGAGTGTGATAAACTTCGGGCCAGTACTTAGGATTTTTATGCAAAAAATACACAAATTTATAGCAACATATTTTTAAATAAGCCAATTATATATTTATAATTTTTATATAGTAATAATAATAATAAATTAAATGCTTTTAATTTGCAATAATACTTATAAAATTTAAATAATAAATGTCCATGTCAGATAAAATACAATTTTATTGGAAAATGATGATATATGGTGCAATGTGGATTTCTTCCATCATTTTCAACCCATTAAAGTTTCCTAGATTGTAATTTTTGCATTTGAAAGTTCCTCTGTTACCTTTCTGACATGTTTACAATGTTCAAAACCTCACAGAATCCTAAATGTTTGAGTTTACAAAGCCTAAAACTGAGGCTCCAGTCCACCCTTATTGATAAACCCCAAAAAAGGAGGGCAAAAAAATACCCCATATGAAAAGGAAGTGGATGTTTGTGGCACATCCTGTCTGTTCCTTTGAGAATAGATATACCACAGTAATGGCATTTGTTGTAAGCAAAACCCTAAGATGTATTGAACTCTCTATAAACCAGCACACAGACTACAGACACACAGACTCCCAGTCAATAGCACTGGCAGAATTACCAAGGGCTGAAATCCAAGCAGTTACATCAGAGCGCCTGAGACGTCTTTGAGAGAAGGAGATTTATAGGGTAAAACATCTGGCTGCTATTATATACAACCTTTCAGTCTAGAACGCAGGTTGCAGAACAACCAAAGCCTGTGATAATGCTACCCAGCACTGAGATGTTCAGTCAAGAGACACAAAACAAGCCATTCAACAAGCATAAAACTACCGACAAAGAATAAAACTGCAGCCATTGGCCATTAATAATTCAGGCACAGCCAATGAATCAGTATAGCACTTTTTATGACTCAGAAACACCAGAGAAACAATATTTCAACAACCCATAATCAATCCATGTCGTCTGATACAGCACCTTACTAACGCAAGAGGGGGAAATACTGATTTATGTGTGTTCACTTCCTGTTTGTCTGCATTGTGAAGCAAGGCTATTCCTTGGTCGCTGATGACCTCTTCCTGTTGTTGAAGAGCAAGCAACAAAAGCTACTTTGTTCTTTAAAGAATTGAACAATTATATTTGTACTATTCAATATAGCACTAATAGAAAAGCATTTAAAACTGTTCATTTGTGTACTGTCTTCAAAATCTTTGAATGATACAAAAGGTCTTATTTCTTTGTGAGTGCATTTTTGTTGTTGTTGTTCCCCTGGCTCCACAGTGTATATTGTATTGTTTTGTCGTTTAAAGCATAATAATAAAAAAAACTTTGTGAAGGGAAAACAAAGAATATCTTAGTTGGTTACTGCAGAGTATAGACCATGTTCTAATTATAGGCAATTTCCTCTCCGTTGCGAATAGGAGACTGCGACCAATTTAAAGTGCCCTATTATGCTATTTTTAAAGGGTTAGTTCACCCAAAAATGAAAATTCTGTCATTAATTACTCACCCTCATGTCGTTCCACACCTGTAAGACCTTCGTTCATCTTCGGAACACAAATTAAGATATTTTTGATGAAATCCGAGAGGTATATGACTCGTCCATAGACAGCAATTTAACCGACACTTTCAAGGGCCAGAAAGGTATTAAAGACATCGTTAAAACAGTCGACGTGACTGCAGTTGTTCAACCTTAATTTTATGTAAGTTGTTTACGTCCAGTGCTTCAGGATTCTACGTCAGAACGGTGACTCGTTTTTAGCCAGCTCCAGCGTCACACGCATGCGTTGTGGTGCTCACATGTACAGCTTTGGCCAAAACTGAGCCGGCATTCGGACGTAAACACAGAAGCCTTCACTGTGCTTACTGCGTCAACTGCATAAGGATAATGACAGGGAAGAGAAGAGATTGTTAAATAAAGTCGTTATTTTTGTTTTTTTTTGGGCACAATAAGTATTCTCGTCGCTTCATAAAAATTAAGGTTGAACCACTGCAGGCACGTTGACTGTCTTTACTACCTTTCTGGCCCTTGAAAGTGTCGGTTAAATTGCTGTCAATGGATGAGTCATATACGTCTCGGATTTCATCAAAAATATCTTACTTTGTGTTCTGAAGATGAACGAAGGTCTTACGGGTGTGGAACGACATGAGGGTGAGTAATTAATGACAGAATTTTCATTTCTGGGTGAACTAACCCTTTAAGGTTCCTACTTTTATTTTAGAGGTCTCCTACAATAAGTTTACATGCATCTAAGGTCATAAAAACAAAAAAAAAACTCTCTCTAAACCCCTTGTAGGGTAATTTACAGTCAAGACCCAAAGACCAGATATGATGAATGAAGACCTGGAGTCAGAGTTTAAAAAAATATATATATATATATATATATATATATATATATATTGAAGAAAATTTTACTGAAGAATAATTTGCAATTTCATCAGCAGAATCTTCAACACTCACAAGGAGTTTGTAGGCAGGAGTTTCCACAGCAATTATACCTTACACAAGTCACTAAACTACGTCATTACTTCAGGTTAAATGATTATGATTGGCTATGAAATAGATAAACTTAGAAAATGTCCACACATGGGCTGATAGGCAGAAGCCATCGATTATCCGGATGACACCAGGACCCTGGTTTTAGGCGCGAAGTGACCTAGGTCACAGATATGTGTTTCTGGGCGCCAGTTTGTTGAGAAAAACAAGTAACTCTGTCATCCAGGGTGCCAATTGTTCATCTTTCACCAATACTGATCTGCAACAAGAATACAAGCACACATACACAGATACATAGCTTCTTCAAGGTTGAAGTTGGCCGAGCTCTTGCTCTTCCCAAAACATACAGATAAGTTGTACTTTTCTCTCAGTTAAGAGGTTCAGTCAATATTCATCATTATTCTCTAGTGTTTAAAAAGTAAAAAAAATGCTTTGACATTCGCTTGAAGAAGTCATTCAAATCATTTAATATTTAGAAGGATAAATATTGATTAATAACTTGATTATAAAATCACTTAAAAGATATACATTGAAGCGGCAGTGGATTCCAGAATCCACCCCTTTATCCTCCTTTCCAGGAGCCTACTCTGCTCTGATTGGTCAGATGGCCCAGTCTGTTCTGATTGGAGTACCTCGCATGTCAGAACCGAAATGCCTATTACCATATCTAAATTTCAGCAGCGGAGGCTTCCTCGGCACTCAATGGCATCTTCTGGAAATGTTGACAGCACGGACCAAACTCTAACAGGCCTCAGCTACAGCTGCGTTCGAAAGCTTAAAAATGCTGCCTTTGGAGGACGCATTCCAAGGTAGGAAGGCATCAAGGTATGTCACTTATGTTCACTTCCTGTCTCCTGAGATACCTTCATCTGATCGATTTTTGAAGGCAGCATAGATGTATCTTTCACTGTCTTTGATATCCCACAATCCTGAGCTTTCCATTCCGTGACAGTTTAGTTAAAAAATAAAGATGGCGTCTGAAAGTTGCGGTTGGCGTTCAGTTTGTGTGTAAATGTATGCATTTGACCAATTTTTTTCTACTTCTGATGTCACTTCTATCAAGAAATTACTATTGTAGTAATTAACCCTTTAAACTCGAAGTGTACAGCCGGTGGTACACCACCCCCCCCACAAAAAAAAAAAACTCAAATTACTAAGCAACCACTGACAGGAATAACACAAAATAGAAAAACTCAGCTTTTTGATAAACTCTTAATGAGTGCTGAGTAGTCCCTCTAAACATACCACCTGGCGCCATCTAGCTGCGAAAAAATTAATAATTATATTTTTCAAAACTACTGCCTAGATCAACACAAGATGTCATTCGAAAGCTTAGAGTCTGAAATTTACAATGAATGTAGCCAATTTGATTAACTCCTAAGTAGTGCTGAGTTAATTTGCTGATTTAAAAAAAAAAAAAAAAATTCATTATTTATGAAATACTTTTTTGTAATATGTACTGCAACGTGTCAAAAACATCATACAGCTCAGTCATGTGTCATATGCCATTTGAAAGGTCTCACAGAGTAGAATACAACAAGCATAATTGTTTTGGGCTTTGACTAAACTTGAGCGAGTTTTTGTACATGAAGCCCCGCAAGATCCATATATAAATTATATACGGATGCAGCAGTTGTTACATTTTCGCTCGTAACTTCATGAAACTTGCTTAGATCGCAAAAAATTGAACTTCACTCCTTACAGTGGATGCTCCTGATTGAAATGGGTCCAAAATCAATGTAATCCATTTAGTTGATCACGAGATATTCATCATGGAGGAACGATTTTAAAAATGCCCATTAGGGGGGTGTCAAGGGCTAAACAAAAAGGCTACCTTGGTTCCAAATGCAGTAACTTACTTTAAACTTACTGATTACTTCACCACAAAGTTTGATCCAGATGAAGCTCACATTTAGGGGAACTTCACCAAAAAAAAAAAAAAAAAAAAAAAATGTCCTCCTACCTTATTTCCTTCCTGAGTTATTGCATGTCAAATAAGAAAGATTTGTAAAATTATGATAAAATTTATAATGAAACTTATCAGCAGTTTCTTCATGAGAATGTGCAAATGTAATATATTTTTCCCCTAAAAAATTAAAAGTTTTCTATCAAATGATACCTACCTTTTGACTATCCTTGCTATAGTTTTGGAGTTGAGTCTTTACTTTTGTGTATGTTATTCAGAAAAAACAACTCTAAAAATGCCCTCAGGGCTTAAAGGGTTAAATATTTGCTTAGTTATCGGCAAAGCTTGCTCTACTTTGCTGTAGATCATTAAATCGTTACGCTGCCTCAGAAGTCTGCCCTAAATCAGTTTCGTGAGTTATGCTGTGTTCCAGGCAGGTTTTTGAGCCCGTAAGTCACGACTTTAAAACACGACTCACGACTTTATAGCGTTCCAGGCAAGTCGACGCCAAACTGCCGGAAACAAACCAGCATGGCGGACCGTACGGGGCTTATGCTCATTTACAATCATTTCTATCGCCAAAGGTGCTTACTCCTTGCTTATTTGAGGGAAACGGAGGAGGAAAAACGGCGCATAAGGCAGGAGAAGCTGTTATACCTTTTATTTTTTACCGTGCACTTGCATAAACAGCGCATCCGTAGGGACTGCCATTGTTGTTTCGCGGGCTATGTGACGTCAGAGCGCGGAACTGGGACTACATCGATCTAGTACGAGTTCACGGGTGGGAAGTCACGGGTTTGACTGCCGTTCCAGTGCACTTTCACGGGTAGAAGGTTGGAAAAACACGGGTTAAGGGTTGCCTGGAACGCGGCATTACCTTCATGTGCAAACGCTGCCTATAAAGTCATGGTCTGGTAAGGCAATTATTGGATGCAGCCTACATCTGCAATGTTTGAGGGTGGGTCAAAGTAGACATTGTTCACAGCCAGCCAATGAAGTCCATACGCTGGCATTATGAAAATTTGTTACCTATGAAGGTTTGTGCAGGAAGTAAGACTGGAATTACTGACAACTTGTTTCAGGCAGTTCAGAATAAGTTCTTTCTTTTGGGTGACAATAACATTTATCGTGCACTTTGTATATAAAAAGTCTGCAAAGATCAAACAGCCATATTACACACTACATGAAAGGTAATATCCAAATATACATAACAGGAGCACTTTAAGAAAAATCGTGGGCTTCTATGATTCCTTAGTGACACCTGTAAAGAATGGATAAAAAAAAAAAAAAAAAAAAAAAAAGGAGTACAGGAGAATCCATTTATATAAAAGGATGGTGCGTTAGTTCTGGTCAGTAACTTGTGAGCTGCCTTCCTGTGTATGGACTACATAGGCAGCTGCTTTCTGACATGGCATCTTAAATCTGCCGCAAGTGACTTATTTCAAACAGTCTACATAGGAAACATGTCTAGACAGGATGCAAGAAGCTAGAACAGCTAGAAAGGAGAACAGCAATATTCAGTAGAGTTTGATGTTAGCATGTGGCTAAGCTAACAATGAGACACTCTAAAAACCATTAAAAAATAAAAAAGCATCAATGCAAAAATACTGATACTGTTAGTATTGAATGAAAAAACAAGTATATGCAATGCATTGTGGGATTCACTTGTCTATGAAGAAACTGCCGTGAGATCTGGTCAAAACATCAAGACAGCACCAACAACAAACGTGTAACCAATCAGCATTAGGGAGCGTATGACGGTCGAGGAGACAGAACGAGCAAGAGAAGAGATTTGAAGAAAAACAGAAAGAGATGCAGAAAGAGAAATGAGACACAATACAAAAGAGCTTAAAAGAATATCACTGAAATGAAGGTTTATGACTGGGCAAATGGCTTTAGGACACGTGTTAATATTAGAAAAGCTTTCCAGCACTGGAGAGAGCTAAGCGGGAAAACCTGAAAACAGACGCGGAGGCTGCTTTGATTCTGGTTCACACGCGAGTAACTAGGCCTGGCCGATAAAACGGTATCTATTTATCGACGGTACGTCTTAACTGATAACGATAGAAAAAATGTTCGATATAACTCTCGATATAGTTTTACCTAAATGCATTAAAATGTAAACAGACATGAAGTTCGGTTGCATGAACAACTCTCAAGCTCGCTCCGTCCCTGGGTCACAAACAGACGCGCTACGAGTGACATGCAAACAAGCTGCTGTGGAGTTCAGTTGCGCAATCGCCACGTGAAATCAGAACACAAAAACACATGAAAATGAGTGTAAAAAAGGACGTCAACTCGTCAGTGTGGCAGTTTCATGGTTTCCTTACATCTTACAGTTGATCTACTTCAAAGTTCGTCTTGAGAGAGCAGTTGTCATGTACACTGTGCAGCTGTTAATACCTACATCATGTAGGTATTAACAGCTGCACAGTGTTTTCAACCACACAGTATCTTTATTTCTGTGTTACAAATATTCAAATTATCACAGAAGTACTGAGATAAAAGATTATAGTTCAGATAAAACACTAGCTAATGTCTATGTTATCGATCAAAATTGAGCAAATCAGCTTCTGAAAGAAACTTGGCACTGGAAATGACGCATTTATCTATTACATTGTTTCACCACCAGGTGGCGACAAGTGACTGTTAAAAAATGTATTTGACGTTAAATCTTCATTCAACAGATACTTTCAAATACACTGATTCATCCAGTAACAAGAGTATTTATGAGTTATTGAATCATACATCCAAACAGATTTTTTTTTTTTAAATAATTAATTCAAATGTATTTAAAATTTTAAAATAGACTGCAGCAATTAATATTTTGTCAGAACCTCTAGTAAATTACATGTTATTTCTTTTAGTTGTCATTCAGAATTTTGATCTCGGTTTGAAACAAACAAAAAAGTTTCTCAATTTATCCAGAATTGTGCAGCTCTAAGTTTCTTTAACACTTATTTATTTAATCTTCATATAAAATAGAAGAAAGATTTGTTTACATTTTATTTTGCTTTGTTTTAAATTTATTTGTTGTTTGCCTTAATTAAAAATGCATTTGTTAAATTCAAACGTTTTTTTCTAACATTTTTTAAATAATTATCGATACCGATCAATATGAAACATTATATCGTGATAATTTTTTTTAGCTATATCGCCCAGCCCTATGAGTAACACTGGGTTTGAGTTTCATTGATGGTCTGGGGCTGCTGTGCTGTTAGTGACTAACAACAAACTCTTGTTTGTATTTACACTCGTGTACTGTACATTAATTTTTTTTTGTGTGCTTCCTTGTTGTTCATTCATCATCTGCTCTTTATTTTTTATGAAGCATTATTTTGTTGCACGTCAGCTGTGGTAAACAGACATTCACTCTCGCATTACGTGTGTAAGTGGCCTGCTAGTGAGAGTTGTGCAGGTAAACCACTGCGATAGTGCTCTCGCCTCGCCTGCCAGCAGCGATCGGGCCAGTGTTTGAGAACAACTTGGAGCAGGGTGGTTAGGATTGAAGGGTGAGTTTTGGAGGCAAGAGCAATGAAGAGAGGGGTATGTTTGTTTGGGTTGATTTCAAATATCAACAATGTCCAACGGCATTTTTGAAAAATGGCTTACCACACCTTTAAAAAAAAAAAAATTAAATAAATTAATGATAACTGAAGTGAATGAATAAATAAAATGAATGAATGAAGTGAAAGATCGAATAAAGTGAAAGAACGAATAAAGTGAAAGAACGAATGAATAGTAGGGATGTACCGATATGAACACTTTGAAAGCCGATAACCGATATATTGGCCGATAAATCTAAATCAAAATTTTATATCATTTTTGATAGCCTGATTACAAAAACAAAAGACTCACCATTAAAAGCCATGTCTCAAGCACACAATTATAATGTTCTCATTATTAGGGGTGTAAGAAAATATCGATACACCTGAATATCGCGATATTATGTTTGGCGATACTGTATCGATTCTCAAAAACACTGTATCGATATTTATTTATTTACACCCAAGATTCGTGGCTTTATGTTCGGTTTAAACAAGAGACTGTATAAAACCCAACCGCTAGATGTCAGTGTTATCTCAGAACGTAAATTGACGCGGAGCCGGAGAAGCGCAAGGTGCATCGCTAGCGTTAGCATTAGCAAACCCAGCTCACAACACGATAGAATTATTCCGCTCCCGCGGTATACAGAGCTGAAGTGTGGACTCATTTTGGCTTCAACTATAAAGAAACCACTAAGGAGATTGAATAGTTTATTGTTTGCAAAATAGGCCATGTTAAAATCCAAAACTCGGGAAACGCATTGAATCTGAGAGCTCACTTAATATCCCGACGCCTGCTGAGAGAGGCGTTCGATAGAATATGTAATATGTACTGTATGCTTTCCTCTCAGTAACAAAATAAACACACAACAAAAATGACAGCGGTGACAGCATAAAGAAAGCATCTGATCATAGCGATGTGGATGTTTGCACCAGCTCTGCATTTCAGCACTTCAGTGAAGGCACGTTAATTTAAATAGCACTTTATACAATAGACTGCTTTAAAGCGAGCAGCTTTACGGTATTAAATATAAAACAAACAGACATTCAGTCATGAAATGGACTATGCACTTTCTGTTGTTAAAAAGTTTAGAAATTAAAAACTGCTATACTGTGAACCTTTAAAACATACACCTAAAGAATCGTGCAGTCGCTTTACTGTTTTCCCTTAAATTGCACAAAATAGTGATTAGTGATATAAATGCAAATGATACTGTATTGATTAAATAAAATAAAGTTGTTTGTCAGGTTTTATGCATATGGTGATGTTCTTTATGACAGTTTTTTCTAAAATTAGATCCTCTTTCTAAAAAAACAAGAAATATCGCAATATATTGCCTTTCTTACACTATCGCAATATGTCACAATATATCGTATCATAACCCCTGTATCGTGATACGTATCGTATTGTCAGATTCTTGCCAATACACAGCCCTACTCATTATAATATTATATAGCCTATATGATGACTGACTTACACTGTATGTTGTACTTAACTGTATTTTCCTTTTTGAAGTGATTTTAAATCATATTTCAAGCAATTCAAAACCATCATGGTGAACAGTGCGCATTTGAAGTGTCTCAGCTGAAGGAAATAATCCATTATTCATTGGCCTTAATATATCGGCCAAATTTTCTTATCGGACCGATAACGATAACATTAAAAATGAACATATATCGGCCGATACCGATATGGTGGCCAGTATATTGTGCATCCCTAATGAATAGTGAATAAACGTATGGATGAACAAATAAAAGTCAATGAATGAATAAAATTAAATGAATAAACAAATGAATGCTGTAAAAATAAAGAAGTAAAAAATGAATATATACATAAATGAATAAGTGAATTAATTAATACATATGTAAGTGAATGAAATTAATAAAAAAATTCATAAGATTGAGTGGTTTAAAAATCAAGAAAACACATGCCATTTTTTAATTTTGTGATTCAGCAGTTGTCATGTGGCACAGCTTTATAATAAATACTGCAATATTCCATAAAAAATGAATTCTCAATTTTGATTTCAAAGTGACATTTTGCTACTTTGAGGGCTAATAATGTATACACACAAAAAAAAAAAAAAAAAAAAAACAGTAGATCACCACACAAGTATTCAGAGAGTTGTGACAGCTAGCAAATGAGACTGTCCGCAAAACACGATTGTTACGGACGCTATCCATGATCAAGCTTTCATCCAGCACAATGACTCCGACAGCAATACACTTTGACTTAATACAAACAAATTGCAGTGTAAATACGCTAAGAGCCACAACAATGATCCTCTATTCCTTGAAAAAGAAAAAACTGTCATTGTCTCTCATTGTCTCTCGTGTGGACTTCCCTCAGGGTGCACATATCTCCATGCTGCAGACAGAAAATCTATAGCCTGATTAACATCACAGTTCTATTTCCTGTTTAGTAAATGATGCACTAGCGGCGGCAGAGTAAAATGGACGGGTGACCACATTAATCTAATTCATTAGAAAGGCACCATAGAATTTAAAATGCTGCTGTTAGTCTGCCCCAGGAGAGCGGCTGCTCATCTTACTATGGCACAAACGTGGCTTTAAGCTGTGGATGTTGAACCTTTGAGATTCCAAATCAATCAATCTACTATTCTCTATTAGCTTCTTGTGTGAGAAGTCAAAGAGCTTAAGCTTGATTGACAGCTTCACAGTGAATGTTGATTGGGTATTTAGATGTGGGTTGGAAGAGGTGGCAAAAGCCCATGGCTATGTTTGGAATATCTTCTCTTAATATATCTACAGTATATAGTACTTTACTCTTGACAGAATGTGTAGTATGGGTAGTATAAAAATGTGTAGCGTGGGTACTAGTGATAACGGAAATAAAGTTTATTTAATAATTAATAATTAATTAATAAATGTACAGTCAGGTCCATAAATATTGGGACATCACCAAAAGACCCCGAAGACCACGGAAAACAACTGTGGTGGATGACCGAAGAATTCTTTCCCTGGTGAAGAAAACACCCTTCACAACAGTTGGCCAGATTAAGAACACTCTCCAGGAGGTTGGTGTATGTGTGTCAAAGTCAACAATCAAGAGAAGACTTCACCAGAGTGAATACAGAGGGTTCACCACAAGATGTAAACCATTGGTGAGCCTCAAAAACAGGAAGGCCAGATTAGAGTTTGCCAAACAACATCTAAAAAAGCCTTCACAGTTCTGGAACAACATCCTATGGACAGATGAGACCAAGATCAACTTGTACTAGAGTGATGGGAAGAGAAGAGTATGGAGAAGGAAAGGAACTGCTCATGATCCAAAGCATACCACCTCATCAGTGAAGCATGGTGGTGGTAGTGTCATGGCGTGGGCATGTATGGCTGCCAATGGAACTGGTTCTCTTGTATTTATTGATGATGTGACTGCTGACAAAAGCAGCAGGATGAATTCTGAAGTGTTTCGGGCAATATTATCTGCTCATATTCAGCCAAATGCTTCAGAACTCATTGGACGGCGCTTCACAGTGCAGATGGACAATGACCCGAAGCATACTGCGAAAGCAACCAAAGAGTTTTTTAAGGAAAAGAAGTGGAATGTTATACAATGGCCAAGTCAATCACCTGACCTGAATCCAATTGAGCATGCGTTTCACTTGCTGAAGACAAAACTGAAGGGAAAATGCCCCAAGAACAAGCAGGAACTGAAGACAGTTGCAGTAGAGGCCTGGCAGAGCATCACCAGGGATGAAACCCAGCGTCTGGTGATATCTATGCGTTCCAGACTTCAGGCTGTAATTGACTGCAAAGGATTTGCAACCAAGTATTAAAAAGTGAAAGTTTGATTTATGATTGTTAATCTGTCCCACTACTTTTGGTCCCTTAAAAAGTGGGAGGCACATATACAAACTGTTGTAATTCCTACACCGTTCACCTGATTTTGATGTAAATACCCTCAAATTAAAGCTAAAAGTCTGCAGTTAAAGCACATCGTGTTTGTTTCATTTCAAATCCATTGTGGTGGTGTATAGAGCCAAAAAGATTAGAATTGTGTCGATGTCCCAATATTTATGGACCTGACTGTATATAATAATCAACAACACTCCAATAAAAAAATGACTTCTATATAAATATTTAAATTGCATGTTGTTATATCAACTTTTTAATATGGTTTTTACTCCAATTCTTCGTTGAAATATAAACATAAGCTGATTGATTATATATATTATATATATATATATATATATATATATATATATATAAAATATCAGGATTGGATATATCCTATATATATATAGAGGGTCTGAATACTTAGGACCATGTGATATTTCAGTTTTTCTTTTTTAATAAATCTGCAAAAATGTCAACAATTCTGTGTTTTTCTGTCAATATGGGGTGCTGTGTGTACATTAATGAGGGAAAAAAAATGAACTTAAAATGATTTTAGCAAATGGCTGCAATATAACAAAGAGTGAAAAATTTAAGGGGGTCTGAATACTTTCCGTACCCACTGTGATATATATATATATATCTTTCACTGGAAAAACTCACTGAATCTATCAGAGCGGTTACTGAATCAACAGGACTCTCTTACCGACATGGGCTGCGTTTCTCAAAATTGGTGCCAATGGCTTTGTAAATAATGTCAAAGAGTGGCTAATGTTTACTTTAGAGTAATATTGCCTAAACCAATTGTGTAAACAAAAAAAAAAAAAAGGGAGCCTATGACATATTCTCTTCTGTTTAAAAAAAAAAAAAAAAAACCTCAAACAATACTTGAATAAAACAATTTTAATAGTGATGAACTAAAATTTCAGCAACCAAAAATGTTTAGGCAAAACAAAAAATGAATTTCGGTTTTGGTCAAAATAGCTTTTGAGGGCTGAAATCAATGACCGAAACAGTGACATTTAATTATCGCTTCTCTGATGATGCATTTTGACTGTATCAATGTCTATTTTGTGCACACAACGTTGATATAGGCTCACAACAGGTAGAGTAGCAATGTGTCAAATTTGTTCGTCCTAAATATCAAGAAGCGACTTTTTTACGACATCCTGAAGAGTTTAATTACCCAAATTTAATTACCAAAACATTATTTTTGGTTTCAGTTTTTGACTAGATAATTTTCAATAAAAAAATATTTTGATGGATCACTATATTGTAAGATGTCACCGGTGAGCTGTAGTAGATCCAAACAAAGCTTGTGGAAGCTCAAACAGGCTGTGTAACATGAGAATGAACCTCATTGGTTCTCTTACGTCAAGCAAACATGCTTGAGCTTCCGTTTACCACAACTGATGTGTGTGTTGATGAATGTTTATATGTGAATAAAAGCCAAAATTCAATCTGTTCATCATACAAAGCGATCGTGTCTCTTGAGAAAATTTGGACTAAACCTCTCAATTCATATGGATTAGTTTTACGATCTCTTTATGAACTTTTTGAAGCATCAAAGTGTCAGGTGCGTAGCTGTCTATGGAGACACAGAAAGCTCTCAGATTTCATCAAAAAGATCTTTGTGTTTCGAAGATGAGCAAAAGTCTTACGGGTTTAGAACGACATGAGGGCAAGTAATTAATGACAGAATTTTAATTTTTGGGTCTTTAAATCTGCTGTGGTCAGGTGGTACAGTGGCCACGTGGTCATAGCTCTCAGAAAATTACGAGTTTACACATTATAATTACAAGTACGTGAAGGTTTTTTACAGTTCAGAATCGTTACGTAATTACAACATGGCGTGACTGCACCTATAGACCCCTTTTCAGTTAGTAAACATTGTGACTTTTTTTTTGTGGACAGAGCTTAGGAGGAGGCAGAACGATTCCCCTGACCACTTCACTAATGCTAGCTAGCAAGTTTTGTTAGCTTTTTTTTAACAACGACTGGAAATAATCCAATTTTATCTGAATATGTAAGGTCACTCACTGTCCGGGACCGCGATTGTTATTTGACAGACAGACAGACAGAACCAGATTGGCTGACCCGTATATGCTCACTCAATGGATGGACAATCTGGGATTACCTCCGTAGTGAACGCAATGCAGAACTTCCGTGTTTACGTCCAAACGCCGGTATTGGCCGACGCTGTACATGTGAGCACCACAACGCAGGTATGTCATGCTGATGCAAGAGACGGCCAATCCTGAGCCGGCGTTCTGACGTTAACAAGGAACCGCTGCACTGCATTCGCTACGACAACAGCGTAGGAGACTGACATGGAAGAAAATAAATTGTTGAATAAAGTCATTATTTTTGTTTTGTTTTTGCACAGATAAAGTATTCTTGTCACTTGGTTGAACCACTGTAGTCATCTTGACTATTTTAACATCAAATGTCTTTAGTACCTTTCTGGACCTCAAAAGGTGCAATGACGTTGCTGCCTATGTGTGCTTCAAAAACCATTGGATTTTATAAAAAATATCTTTATTTGTGTTCCGAAGATGAACAAAGGTCTTACAGGTTTGGAACAACATCAGGGTGAGTAATTAATGATAGAAATTTCATTTTTAGGGCAACTAACCCTTTAACGGAACAGGGGACAGGTGTGAACTAATCTGAAACCATGAAAACTAAACTCGAACACAGGCAAAACAGTGACATAGCAAACTATGACTTGAAACTAAACATGACAGAAATAGGGTGATGCTAGCATTTATACACACTGTGTGAAAAAGGGGGGATCAGGACGCAATTTTATGACACTGGTGTTGGTAGAAAATATCAGTACAAGTGTACACCAATAATACAGTACCACTCCTAAGTGCATACTGCAAAGTATAAGTAGGTCAAACAGGCTGCAGCTCATGAATGGCTTCTGAATTATTTCCCCATAATTCCTTTACAAGGAAAGTAAACTTGTGGAGAACTGCAATAAGACTGCATGTGGTCACCTGATGTAGTCTGTAGCGGTCTCACTTAAAATACAGTGAAGAAAACAGCCATAACAAAACTTAACAAGACTCATTTACAAGAGTTAAAACACCTGAGAGTATTTGAACAGGCCTGTTTCACCTAAACACAAACAAATCCTTATGGTTTTTATAGAGTGGAAACTAAAAGCACAGCAAAACGCTGGAGACCACAGATTCAACCCAGTTTTTCTGCAGGATTGTGAATTTCATTTTCACAAGAATCCCAAACGAGGACCATCTGGATTAAGCTCCAAAAGGAGAACATTTCGTGATGGCATGTGTGTGCGTGTAAAAAGCTTCCTTGGGTGCAAGCGCAACACGATTTTCCCTGATTCGACTGCCTGAATTCTTTCATTTCATCCTCGTTCTTCTTTTTTATCCTTTCCTTCATTGATGCTGACTCAAAGTCAGCATCAAAAGCCCATTAGAGAAACCATAGCTACCACACCCCCCATAAAAACACAGAGAAACCGACTTCATCCATAAGGTATTTAATACTGTATGTACTTCCCATCAGGCCGGTCGGCCACAGGGCTCTCTGAGAAGCATTTGTGTGAGGGCGTGCTGACATCTGGGAACTATCGGTACTGCCAGGCCTCCACATGGGAGGGAGTGAGAGCCGCTGATACACAAACGTGCAGAGAGAGAGAGAGAGAGAGAGGGAAGAAGGGGGGAAAGGGTGAGACAAAAGAAAACCCCGACACAATTAAGTCTACAACATCGACCGAGGAGATCAGCCTGTCAAGACTCAGGCAGGACTTCATACAGGGTGTCAATAATTCAATAGTGACTGGCAGAAGCTTTGTGTCTCGTAGAGAAAATCATCTATCATTTGGCTTCTCTCAAGATGCGCCATGTACGGCGAAAGATAAAATGATGACAGTGGAAAGAAAGCGGTGGAAGAATGGTTCTCCTTTCAAAGGCCACGTTCAGGTAGCCTACATATGTCAGGATTACATGACATACGGGTCGAATCGCACAACCTCTGGTCGGTCCGTCAGAGGCGTCTCACATCTCTGCGAGTCTCTGGAGACGAATATACCCATCTTCATCTCGGGTTCCACCTCTTCTCAGAATGAGAGAACTGTCCTCTTGAGGGCAAATTCAAGGAGAAACTTTATTTCCTCATTTCATTCTTAACCATATAGCCGTGCTACACGATTCTAGATAAATTGAGAATCATTATTTTTTTGTTTCAAACAGAGATCACAATTCTTCCATGATTCTAAACAAAATAACAATTTACTAGAGGTTCTGACAAAATGTTAATTGCTGTAGTCTATTTAAAATGTTTAATTAATCTGAATTATTAAAAAAAAAAAAAAAAATCAGTCCCAATGAATTTCAATGAGTCACCAATGTTGGTGAAAGTTACTTTTAAAAAGTAGGACCTTATGCATTACAATATACTCCCTAAAAAAAGTAACTAATTACGTTAGTTACTTTTTATGGAAAGTAATGCGTTACATTACTTTTGCGTTACTTTTTCTAACCTGGGCTAGGCTTGCTTGTTTGTTTTTTAATAACAACAAAAAAAGTTTTATTTTTGGCAAATGTTAAGGCCCTTTCACGCCAAAAGTGAAACGAATAAGCCTCAGGCTGAAGGAAATGCATATTTACGCTTATACAGTAGAGGGCGCAGCTCAAACAAACCTTTCAGCCGTGCTGCCATTCTGGATTAAAGAAGAATAGGATATAGGAGAAGGAAGTTCAACATTCTTGTTTCTAAATCTAATCTAAAGTAATTTTTGCTGATTAGTATGGTTGAATTAGATCATTGAAGGTTAGGAGCAATAAAGTGAGATTAAGTACATAAAGTTTATTTGTGTAATTTAATATAGTTAATTATTACAGGTTTGCATAATATTCTGAGAATGCATTTCATTGTATTTATTCATTTTGAGGAATACTGAATGTTTTGTTGTAAATTGAAAAAGTAATGCGTTACTTTACTAGTTACTTGAAAAAGTAATCTGATTACGTAACTCAAGTTACTTGTAATGCATTACCCCACAACACTGCTCATAAATACTTTGCTTGTTTCATTACTTGATGAATCAGCATTTTTGAAAGAATCTCTTAAATGAATGATTCAACGACATATACATGTTTTTTTTTTAAAGTCACTGTTGGCACCAGGTGGCATAAAGATGTAATTGCTATAATCGTTATTTGAAGCGCCAAACTTCCAAAAGGGGATTTACTCTATATTAGACATCAGTGCTTTTATCCGAACTATTAACATTTATCCCAGTACTTCTGCAATAATATGAATATTTGTAACACTGAAATAACGATACTGTGTGCTTGAAAAGACAGTTTGTGAAGCGGTTTCATACCTACGCACGATAACTGCTCTCTCTGGATCAGCGGCAGCACCAATGCAAATCTGAACGCTCCAGTGTGATTTTGTTAAAGGTTTTAGACGCATTTAAGAATGACATCACATGGGTGTTTGAATCGTGATTGCAGACCTTTTAATGATTAGGCCTAATCATGCAGCTCTTCTACAATTAAAATAGGGCATGATTAATACAAAAATCATAACTATCCATTATTTCCCTTTCAAATTGGAATCAAGGCTTAGCATTACATAGAATTCAAATTTAAAAATACTTATTTTGTGTCATTTTTGAGAAGCATATATATATATATTATATTATTAGGACGGTTGTTGGCCAATATTAGAGATTTATTGTGTCTGCTGATATTTGGCATTTAATTCTACATGCTAATTTTTTATCTAATTTTACATTAAGACTAACTTTGCTAATGCTCACTTAAAGTTAATCCTTACAAATTTACAGAATTTTCATTTCTGTGTGAAACATCCCTTTTATCTATGGAAAACATCAATGTTTCAACACTTTCTGCCATGGAGTTCACATTTTCTGTGCTGCCTGAAATGCCCTTGCAAATGCCTCTCAATAACTTCCAGCTGTCTTGAATTCTCTGTTAGCTGGCCAACAATAAAACATCATCTAAGATGAAAGGAATTCTGGGAAATTAATGGCAAGCTGTCTGGGTTATTAACATAGGCAGGTATGGGTCACTTCACTGATCTGTAAGCCAATAGCTTTAGAGTTTCTGAATTCATATTTCACTTTAATTAAAAACAAAGGCCCGGGGCATATTTATGCCAACAAAATGTATATGTCAGCGACAGCCAGTTTTTCATCCTTACATCTTCTTCATATACACATTTTCCTTTAAGGGTAAAAAGGAGAAACCTAGACATTATCATTAAAGGAAGGAGGCCAAGATGTCAGGCCTATTTCACGTTCCACATTCATCTCCATGACGACCCAATGATCCAGGTGAAGCGTGGCCTGGCATGAGGACCGCTGCGTCTGCCTGCTTGGAGAACTCGAACACTGCATAATGCAAGACAGACAAGGCACTCAAGTTTCACCTCACAAACAGCTCAGAAAACACCCAGCTTGAGCAGCGAACAGACTGCTGACACAGTGTTAAGATGACAAAAATATCTGAGTGGTAATGTATAAATGCTTAATGAATTAGGATTAAAAAAAAAAAAAAAAACAGTTGGTTTTGGAACAAACCCCTAGCCCTTAGTATTAGGGTGTGTTCACACTTGTAGTTTGGTTCTCTTGGTTCTTTTGATCTGGACCAAAAAAGAAAAATTTGCATGGTTCGCTTAGCGTTTACTCTACTTTTTTAACACCGAACCTAAAGATATAAAACAGTTCTGTAATGGGAAACATAGCACCTATGACGAGAAGGTATGCTTAAGCATTTGGTCCTTTTTAGGGTCGCATCTTGTGACATCATATCCTGTTTTTGTTTTTTTTTAGATGTCTTTGGTCCACGTTGCGTTCATATTTCAGTCGAACAGCCTCAGAGTTTGCTTGGAACCAGGCCCAGACCCCCTGAAAAGTTGGGTCTCGGTCTGCTGGTTTGGTTCGGATGGCAGTGTTCACACTTATTCTAATGAACCGCACTAACAGAACAATTGCACCAGAGTTTGTTTTAATAGAACCAAACCTGCCAAGTGTGAACACACCCTTAAACTTTGGCATCTAACTTGTCCCACATGGTTTGTGCAACGAACTTTAACGATACCTTAAATTGTGCGGTTTGCGGAGAAGAGGAGTGCTATTTACTATTACAAGTAATGATTTTTTACCTGATGGACAATAAAACAGATTAAAACGAATCTCATAAACGAACATCCAAGAAGGAACCGAGCCATATCTGAGGACCAGATTATCACAGATACTTGGGGATGGACTCTTTTGACACAAGCCAGTAAGAAAGCACCAAGCAACCACTCAAGAACACCTTAGAAACCTCATAAAAATGTCACTAAAAGTTCCCCCAAAAATAAAAATTCATGTTGTTCCAAATCCAAACCTGTATGACTTTCCTCTTTATGTGGAACATAAAAGAAGATATTGTGAAGAATGTTTTTGTCAGAATCTCTGTATTTAGAAAGTCAGTGGGTTCTAAAACAATATTAGACCATTACATGATAACGCAAATGCTTTCAAACCATTCAAGCGCCACAAGACAAATGAGAACGCACTGTCTGTGAATGTCGTGTCTGTGTGACAAGCACACGACTCATGCGCACAGAAAGACACGCACCAGTAGAGTTCTCTTTCACGCTTGAACAAACAATAACACACAGAATTATGCCAAAATGCCCATTTTATCAAGTATCCTTTCAAGAGCAGTCTTAAATGAGTTAAATAATGTCTTAAATGAACTTAAAGATGCACGTCAGATCTGCGTCATGCTCAGCAGCAGCAGGTCTTAAAGTGACAGCAGCCTAATAAACCAGTTGCTGTGATGTCTGTGATTTTAATCAAAGAACAAAGGTAACAGAAAATTGTAGCTTCAATAAGGATTAATCTATATTTAATTTACAATTTGTACAAAGTGTTTGATAACTATTTCTGTATATATCCTAACTGTTAGACACGTAGGAAGGCCACAGGTAAATAAGACATTTATTATAATGGGTTTATGTGAAGATTGTTTTAAGTTCACTTAAATTAAAAGATTTAAAAAAAAAAAAAAAAAAAAAAAAAAGCTTGATAAATGTTGACATAAATGTTGTCATTGACAGCTTTCAGTTATACTGTAATGTTGAATTTCTATAATTAATGTTTAAAAAAAAAATCAATTTCATAGACATCAGTACCAGTATTAATATCAGTGATACTGGCCTTTATTCATAAAAAGATGCCATTAAACAAATATTTAAAATAAACTGTCATTAAGTCGTTTGTACATTAATTTGGAGAGTAACTGTGAAATTATTACAATATAAAAATATTAAAATCACAATTACAGAAAAAAAAAAAGTGTGTGATTAGTTTTTTTTTTTTTTAGCGATTGACAGCACTAGTAGCAACTTTAAATGGCCACTCTCGCTCTAACGTTAACCCGCGGAGTGTGGAAGCTAAGTATTAGCGCGCTTGCTGCATGACATTGAGGCGCCGGCACGATCACTTGCATTTTTTCTTGATAACAGCAGAATCAACTTAAAATACTCTTTCATTTTTGGTCATACAGATAAGAGTAATACATCATTCGAAACTGGGTCTACTAGACCTAAAAGGTCTATTTTTGTTTGAGTAAAAATCACAATAACAACAATTCAAAGTGAAAACAAATACTCTCGATTATGTAATCCGTATTTAGTTTTATGCGTGCGTTTGAACGCAGAATAGGTTATATTACACCTATATATATTAAAGGCTCATTATGGTTTAGTAAACTTCATATTCAACCCAAACTTTGCTTTTACTTCTTCGAAACATTTGCAATCCCTTGTGGCACAACTACCTCCATCCCCAAGGAGCTGTTAAATTGTTGACATCCAAATCAAGCGCCGTGAGCTGTGGAAAATTAGCAGCCATTAAGTCTGCAGGTAACTGTCAATTTCAGAAACTGTTCAGGGTTTCATCTAAGGGTGCCGCTCTCATTACAATAATGACACATGATGAGTAATTTAGTCCCATAGGCTTTGTCTAGAAGCTATTTTTGTTCACCATATGGGAGCCTGAAAGAGAAGAGCAGTGATTGCTGACATCTTATATATTGTTTTATACATCATCCATATTGTGTTTTGGCACAAGGAACAGTCAAGCTTCCTGTATATCAGCACTTCTCCGAACAAAAACATGAATTTGATTGTGACATCAGCAGGGACATCTGTAACACAAGCGGGAAATCACGAGTGTCTGAACTATTAACAAACTCAGAAGACTTCAATCATTGTGATGAAACAGAAGTCAGTTTTGTGGCTTTTAATCCACGCATGTTATACCTGAGGTAATTTAGCATATATGCTAGTGTACTACAGTAGTAAAAACATACACATTTAAATGTTAGTCTTTCTCTTCCAGCAAAACATACCACAAATATCAGTGAATCATTTGGCACTGGGTAATAATTATTTTTGTCTGAAGGGGTCAAGGTTTGGTCCAATTAGCCCTTGCTAGCTATTATGAGGCAAAAAGGTTCTCTCCACTGACAGCCATTCAAAATTATAGTGGTATATTATTGTGACAAAATAATGTTTTTGCAATCAATCACTATTTTTTCATTATATTATAGTAGATTTGCCAGTGACACAGGAGTTGGGAGCAAATTTTTTTTAAAATAAACCATCTATGTTTTCTCTCCCTCCAACATTGCCGGTTTCTCTCACTAACGTGACATGCAGAAACCCGAGTGGAGTTGAGAGCCATTCATACTAAGTACGAGAATGATTTAACAATAACTACAAAACTTATGTTATAACCATTTAATAGTAGATTAGAATAAGTCCACACCACGACTATAACGATAACAACATACAAGAACAATAATCACTTTCACAAGCTGTTCACAGCTTTTTTTACAGCTGACAAATGATAAAAACATGGACAGTGATTCACACAATATCATTCTTCTGTGTTGTGGACTGTCCTATTCTCATAGAACAGGAATATTATACATTTATACATCGTCAGAACTCAAATGAAGATCTTTTTAAGATCTTCTCCAACACACGTTCCACCACAACGCATGCGTGTTGTGTTGATGTGAGAGCAGAAGTTGTTGCGTGAACGCGTGTTGGAGATTAATATTTTTTTAAATAAAGTGGCAAAATGTGTTTGTTTTTTCTGCGCAAAGCACTCGTGTCGCTTCATAAAACTGAGGTAAACCACTGGAGTCACGTGGAGTACTTTAATGATGTCTTCACTACCTTTCTGGGACTTGAAAGTGGTAGTTGCATAGGCTGTCAATTGAGGGACAGAAAGCTCTCAGATTTCATCAAAAAGATCTTCATTTTTGTTACGAAGATGAACGAAAGTCTTACAGGTTTGGAACGACATGGGGGTGAGTAATTGATGACAGGATTTAAATTTTTGGGTGAACTAACCCTTTAAGGCCTGTTTACACCATAATAACAATAACTATATTAACGTCCACGCTAAGGAACAATAATGTTCTGTTTACAGCAGTTATGTTGTCTGCCATTTTAAATGCTTTTGTTCATAAGCTGGAAATAAATAGTTCTGAAAGTGATTCCAATGATATTGTTCCTCTTTGTCATTATCGTTATAGATGTGATGTAGACTTCTCTATTCTCATAGAGTTAGAATGATTATTACAATTATTTAAATTATATAAAACAATTGTTTTGGGTGTGATTCTGGGGGAGGGGCATCTTTGTTGCTCTGCTCCACTCATATTCACGTTCCAGAGGTTTTCAGTCAATCACAGAAATAGTTTCACAAAAATTGTTTCCTCTGAAATTATTTTTGAAAGTATTTTGTTTGGAGGGAAAAAAAATGATTTAACTAGCTAATTTTTTTTTTTTAAACAAAAGTTATACAGGTTGTATAAAAGCAATATCACACTCGCAATCGTGCTGTTGGTCTGAATATCAGCACGGCCTTGTGCTTTATGGCCAAATTACAGCCATGCAAATATTCAGTACAACAGCACTCCTAAATATGAGATTACATAAATGAACAATGAATAAACAATGTTTGAAACCAAGTGGTTTCCAATATATGAGATAAAGACAAGGATGGGGAATAACCAGGGATGTTTCTGCATTCCAAGGCAAAACCATGACCCACATTTTACTAAAAAGAAAAGAAACAGAGACTCACTAGCCATGCAGCTAACACACTCTCTCTTTATATATAACACACAGCTAAAGCTAACCAGCTAGTAGGAAGGTGTTATATGCAAAACGACTCACTGCCCAAAGACAAAGAGCGGTGGGGGAGAATTATGAAAACATTTGCATAATCACGAAATCACAGTCTTAATTGTTTCTAAAGCCAGGCGCGTGTCCGAGAGGGGCGATCGAGTCTTACAAAGCGACGCAAAACCGACCACGATGTTTCAAAGCACTAACAAGCCGAGAAGGAGACAAGGAAAGCAGCGCAGACCCAAAACAGCACAAATTGACTCGCATTTCCTGGATATGCTTCATTTCCTACCTCCGGTTCCGTCCGAGTTTTCGTTTAAACTGCCTGAAGAATCATGATGACTGCCCACACAGCCACCCATGGATGTTTTCATGCGCCTCTTCCCCCCGCGGACCCGCTCTGGTTCGGTTTCCCCCCGTCCTCTCTCTCTCTGCCGGGATAGAGATTGACAGGGCGCGGGCATCAGCTGGAGAGAGGCGGGGTAGGTATAAGCATACGCGGCTGTGACTCAAAACCTAGTGTGCTGCCTGATCACAAAGAAATCGGAACGCGCATTTTTGGTGCTCCAAAATGCTGTCTAGGTAGGCAGCGCACTAAGGTTCTCAGACACGGCCAAGGTGATCGTCTATAGTTGCCTAAATTCAAGGCAAATGAGAGAATACAGTGCTCTTTTTTTTTAATTTCTTTTTTTTTATATAGTTTATTGTTTTAAACGCTAAAAAGTGTTGGAGTCTAGTGACCTGAAATGTAGGTCTTGTAACACGTAGACTGAATTGTGAAGTTTTCACATGCTTATAAGGGTTTTAACCCATTTTGCAGCTTTTAATGGTCTATAAAAAATTACCAATCAAATTTGACATGTAAAATCAAAGCACTTTTTTTTGGGGGGGGGGGGGGGGGGGGGGGGGGGGGGGTTACCTAAACGATGTGGTCTTGATAGTGTAATAAGTACAGAAGTTTTGTAGACTAAAATAAATTGTGCCTGGTTACAAAGTTAAAATTTAATTTCAGTGAAGTGATTTCTAGACGTAGCTAATTTGAAAAAGCTAATAAAAACTGTTTTGATTTGTTGAACATTTTTGGTCACCACATTGTAATTTCCGTCCATTTGTGATATTTTATAGTTCTGATTACTTTATCGTTAAATTATGGAAAGGAGTAATAATAAAGGACGAGTAGGTATCCAATCTGGAAGGCTATACAACAAACATGAAAGATAGGCTAAATTATGAATATATGATTTGAGATTAATTGATGAGGCTATAGTAATGTAATGATGTTGTTAATGATTATTTGACAATCGAAAGTTTTTTGTTTGTTTGTTTGTTTTACATTATAACTTACATAATGCAAAAATAAAATACAGACATTTGGTTTTTCAGTTCTACAGTATAATTGTATGGCGCACCTTAGTGGACAAAAATGTGCACTGCAAGACTGCCACAGATTCACAGGCAAACAATAATTAATAATGTCAAAATCTAAATATCTGTCTGTCTGTTTTTCTGTCTCTCTATCTGTCTGTCTATCTATTAGGGCTGGGTATTGAAACAATTTTCAGGATTCGATTCGATTTCTATTCACATGCTTGCGATTCGATTCGATATCGATTATTTTGGATGTAGTATATCAGTTACAGTACATGTTAAATTTTCTAGCGGAAAAAAATCTCTCAACTAATGCTGTAAACTACATATGGGAGTCAGTTGGTACTACTTTACTATAATAATGAAGGTTAAAATTAACTTATTTATATACAAACACTTAAATTACACTCAATTATGTTTTTTTATAATAAATAAAGTTTAGAACTACATAATCATATTTCCTACTCCAATTCGTTTTTTTTTTTTTTGTAATTTAAATCGTGGCTGTCATAACTGATTTATTCAAACATGCATTAAATATTGAAGAACATTATAATGAATATGTAATGGTGCATAGCTATATTTATCAGAATGCTGCTTTCTAGAGTTCACTTTTCTAGCTGACTAATGAGTTTATAGTCAATGAATATGTTTTTCTGAGGTAAATGTGACGTTACGTGACATTGTTTACAAGCTGTTTTATTGACGTCTTTCCGCAGTTGAAACACTGATTGAGCTATTACACATGATACGGATTTCGGTAAGTTGTACTGTATCTTTTAACATATCTTCAGATGTTTAGTCATGTTTATTTCGCGCTGTAACTGGTATTAAAGCGGAGGAGAGGATGTTCACATGCACTCCGTGCTGCCGCTTCTCTTTAACTGAGGCGCTACAGCGATCCGTCACGCCACATTTAACAGCGCCAAAACTGTATTTATTTTTTGAATCTCATAATAAGATGGACGTCATTTGAAATCTGAGACTTTGCTTCATATCAAAAGTAACAAAGATTATTGCGATTTATTGGATAGGAGGCGCGCTACATGTTCTGTTCATTCATCAGCTGAAAACAGACTAGACTAATCGATTCTTAAGATTTAAGAATCAATATCCGTTCGTAAAAATGAGAATCGATTAAAATCGAGAAATCGATATTGTTTACCCAGCATTACTATCTATCTGTCTGTCTGTCTGTCTGTCTATCTGTCTGTCTGTTTTTCTGTCTGTCTGTCTGTCTGCTTTCTATCTATCTATCTGTCTGTCTGTCCATCCGTCTTCTGTCTGTCTGTCTCTCTGTCTGTCTGTCTATCTATCTATCTGTCTGTTTGTCTCTGTCTATCTATCTATCTATCTATCTATCTATCTATCTGTCTGTCTGTCTGTCTCTCTGTCTGTCTGTCTCTCTGTCTGTCTGTCTATGTGTCTGTCTGTCTATCTCTCTATCTGTCTGTCTGTCTCTCTGTCTATCTATCTATCTATCTATCTGTCTGTCTGTCTGTCTCTCTGTCTATCTATCTATCTATCTGTCTGTCTGTCTGTCTGTCTGTCTTTCTGTTTGTCTGTTTTTCTGTCTGTCTGTCTGCTATCTATCTATCTGTCTGTCTGTCTATCTAGCTATCTATCTGTCTGTCTGTCTTTGTCTGTCTTTCTGTTTGTCTGTTTTTCTGTCTGTCTGTCTGTCTGTCTGTCTTTCTGTTTGTCTGTTTTTCTGTCTGTCTGTCTGCTTTCTATCTATCTATCTATCTATCTGTCTGTCTGTCTGTCTGTCTGTCTGTCTGTCTGTCTGTCTGTCTGTCCGTCCGTCTGCTGTCTGTCTGTCTATCTATCTATCTATCTATCTATCTATCTATCTATCTATCTGTCTGTCTGTCTGTCTGTCTGTCTGTCTGTCTATCTCTCTATCTGTCTGTCTGTCTCTCTGTCTGTCTATCTGTCAGGATCCTGCCCTGACAGTCTTGTCTGTTTTGTCCTCATTTACAGTTTTTCTCAATCGCTTTGGCACATTTCTCGAAACAGCCTTTAAACTGTAAGTGCAATTGTAAACTACATATGGGAGTCAGTTGGTACTACTTTACTATAATAATGAAGGTTAAAATTAACTTATTTATATACAAACACTTAAATTACACTCAATTATGTTTTTTTATAATAAATAAAGTTTAGAACTACATAATCATATTTCTACTCCAATTCGTTTTTTTTTTTTTTGTAATTTAAATCGTGGCTGTCATAACTGATTTATTCAAACATGCATTAAATATTGAAGAACATTATAATGAATATGTAATGGTGCATAGCTATATTTATCAGAATGCTGCTTTCTAGAGTTCACTTTTCTAGCTGACTAATGAGTTTATAGTCAATGAATATGTTTTTCTGAGGTAAATGTGACGTTACGTGACATTGTTTACAAGCTGTTTTATTGACGTCTTTCCGCAGTTGAAACACTGATTGAGCTATTACACATGATACGGATTTCGGTAAGTTGTACTGTATCTTTTAACATATCTTCAGATGTTTAGTCATGTTTATTTCGCGCTGTAACTGGTATTAAAGCGGAGGAGAGGATGTTCACATGCACTCCGTGCTGCCGCTTCTCTTTAACTGAGGCGCTACAGCGATCCGTCACGCCACATTTAACAGCGCCAAAACTGTATTTATTTTTTGAATCTCATAATAAGATGGACGTCATTTGAAATCTGAGACTTTGCTTCATATCAAAAGTAACAAAGATTATTGCGATTTATTGGATAGGAGGCGCGCTACATGTTCTGTTCATTCATCAGCTGAAAACAGACTAGACTAATCGATTCTTAAGATTTAAGAATCAATATCCGTTCGTAAAAATGAGAATCGATTAAAATCGAGAAATCGATATTGTTTACCCAGCATTACTATCTATCTGTCTGTCTGTCTGTCTGTCTATCTGTCTGTCTGTTTTTCTGTCTGTCTGTCTGCTTTCTATCTATCTATCTGTCTGTCTGTCCATCCGTCTTCTGTCTGTCTGTCTCTCTGTCTGTCTGTCTATCTATCTATCTGTCTGTTTGTCTCTGTCTATCTATCTATCTATCTATCTATCTATCTGTCTGTCTGTCTGTCTCTCTGTCTGTCTGTCTATGTGTCTGTCTGTCTATCTCTCTATCTGTCTGTCTGTCTCTCTGTCTATCTATCTATCTATCTATCTATCTATCTATCTATCTGTCTGTCTGTCTGTCTGTCTCTCTATCTATCTATCTATCTATCTATCTATCTGTCTGTCTGTCTGTCTTTCTGTTTGTCTGTTTTTCTGTCTGTCTGTCTGCTATCTATCTATCTGTCTGTCTGTCTGTCTATCTAGCTATCTATCTGTCTGTCTGTCTTTGTCTGTCTTTCTGTTTGTCTGTTTTTCTGTCTGTCTGTCTGTCTGTCTGTCTTTCTGTTTGTCTGTTTTTCTGTCTGTCTGTCTGCTTTCTATCTATCTATCTATCTATCTATCTATCTATCTATCTATCTGTCTGTCTGTCTGTCTGTCTGTCTGTCTGTCTGTCTGTCCGTCCGTCTGCTGTCTGTCTGTCTGTCTGTCTATCTATCTATCTATCTATCTATCTATCTGTCTGTCTGTCTGTCTGTCTGTCTGTCTGTCTATCTCTCTATCTGTCTGTCTGTCTCTCTGTCTGTCTATCTGTCAGGATCCTGCCCTGACAGTCTTGTCTGTTTTGTCCTCATTTACAGTTTTTCTCAATCGCTTTGGCACATTTCTCGAAACAGCCTTTAAACTGTAAGTGCAATTGTCACAACGTTTCACTGAAACATCAGAATGTGCATGCCTGGAAATGTAGTTACTCACCCAAAGCATTTAATTCATGCTTCAAAACCTAGTTATTGTGTCAGTAAATTGACCAATGGCACCAAAATAGCAAGTGTTTTTGTCATTGTGTGAGCCACGCTGCTCAAAATGTTTAGATGTTTTTTTTCACTATGGAAATATTTGTTATATACAAATTTTTTCTACTTTTTAGTTAAACTATACAAGAATGTCAGTTTCTGTCCAGCTGAATGCTCCTGTGTCACACATGGAGCTTTTTAGATACAGATAGGTAAAAATTTAATATGTAATGTCAATACTGTAGTACACAAAAAAATGTTTGGTCATTTGGTCACACTATATGTGTCCTTATCTACTGTGTACTTATATAAAAAATAAGTACAGTGTACTTATTGTGTTCATATTGTATTGCAAAACACTTGTGGTGCTATTGAAAAGTGGGATACGGGTAAGGTTAGGGACAGGTTTGGTGGTATGGGTAGATTTAAGGGTGGGTTAAGAGGTAACGGAATAGTCAACAGTATAATTCTAGATTTAATTAGCTGTAATTACATGCAGGTTTAAAAAAAATACACAGTAAGTGCATTGTATTAAATTAAATAATTTAAATGTTAGTACATAGTAGTTAAAGACACCTAATATTAAGTGGGACTGAACATTTTTTTTATATACAGCACATATTTGTAGAAATAAATTTTATGTAAACTTAAAATTCACAGTTGCTTGTTCATTTTTACATATTCTATTATGTCTTCCCCTAACACCACACATTCTTAAACATCTTGCTATTCCACAACAAGCAACTGTGAATTTTCATTTTATATGTAACACATTTCTACAAAAATAAACTGCTGCTGCTGTTTAGGGATTTAGAAATGGTAGTGATTGTGCTAGGAAAACTTTATATAGCCTACTGTATGCATCCAAACTTGATTGGGTGATACAGGTGCTGGTCATATAATTAGAATATCATCAAAAAGTTGATTTATTTCACTAATTCCATTCAAAAAGTGAAACTTGTATATTATATTCATTCATTACACACAGATAGATATATTTCAAATGTTTATTTCTTTTAATTTTGATGATTATAACTGACAACTAAGGAAAATCCCAAATTCAGTATCTCAGAAAATTAGAATATTACTTAAGACCAATACAAAGAAAGGATTTTTAGAAATCTTGGCCAACTGAAAAGTATGAACATGAAAAGTATGAGCATGTACAGCACTCAATACTTAGTTGGGGCTCCTTTTGCCTGAATTACTGCAGCAATGCGGCGTGGCATGGAGTCGATCAGTCTGTGGCACTGCTCAGGTGTTATAAGAGCCCAGGTTGCTCTGATAGTGGCCTTCAGCTCTTCTGCATTGTTGGGTCTGGCATATCGCATCTTCCTCTTCACAATACCCCATAGATTTTCTATGGGGTTAAGGTCAGGTGAGTTTGCTGGCCAATTAAGAACAGGGATACCATGGTCCTTAAACCAGGTACTGGTAGCTTTGGCACTGTGTGCAAGAGCCAAGTCCTGTTGGAAAATGAAATCTGCATCTCCATAAAGTTGGTCAGCAGCAGGAAGCATTAAGTGCTCTAAAACTTCCTGGTATACGGCTGCGTTGACCTTGGACCTCAGAAAACACAGTGGACCAACACCAGCAGATGACATGGCACCCCAAACCATCACTGACTGTGGAAACTTTACACTGGACCTCAAGCAACGTGGATTGTGTGCCTCTCCTCTCTTCCTCCAGACTCTGGGACCCTGATTTCCAAAGGAAATGCAAAATTTACTTTCATCAGAGAACATAACTTTGGACCACTCAGCAGCAGTCCAGTCCTTTTTGTCTTTAGCCCAGGCGAGACGCTTCTGACGCTGTCTGTTGTTCAAGAGTGGCTTGACACAAGGAATGCGACAGCTGAAACCCATGTCTTTCATACGTCTGTGCGTAGTGGTTCTTGAAGCACTGACTCCAGCTGCAGTCCACTCTTTGTGAATCTCCCCCACATTTTTGAATGGGTTTTGTTTCACAATCCTCTCCAGGGTGCAGTTATCCCTATTGCTTGTACACTTTTTTCTACCACATCTTTTCCTTCCCTTCGCCTCTCTATTAATGTGCTTGGACACAGAGCTCTGTGAACAGCCAGCCTCTTTTGCAATGACCTTTTGTGTCTTGCCCTCCTTGTGCAAGGTGTCAATGGTCGTCTTTTGGACAACTGTCAAGTCAGCAGTCTTCCCCATGATTGTGTAGCCTACAGAACTAGACTGAGAGACCATTTAAAGGCCTTTGCAGGTGTTTTGAGTTAATTAGCTGATTAGAGTGTAGCACCAGGTGTCTTCAATATTGAACCTTTTCACAATATTCTAATTTTCTGAGATACTGAATTTGGGATTTTCCTTAGTTGTCAGTTATAATCATCAAAATTAAAAGAAATAAACATTTGAAATATATCAGTCTGTGTGTAATGAATGAATATAATATACAAGTTTCACTTTTTGAATGGAATTAGTGAAATAAATCAACTTTTTGATGATATTCTAATTATATGACCAGCACCTGTAGGTAAGATTGTTATTCCTATTTCATTATGGCAGGCCATTTGCCAAATCAGCAGACATTACAAACATTCCATGTCACAGGTATTTATGGAATATACATGACAGATTTTGATAACTGAATGGATCATTTTGCATGTGGAGTCTCACGCGATGAAAGATTGTTTAGAAGTTGTGAAGAGTTTGACAGTTTTACTGAGAATCAACTCATCAGTTTTGATCAATAAGCCATGTGCATTTAGTTATTGTGCAAATTGTAGACAATTGTCTTATTCTTTTGCACACATGTGCCACAACACATGCAAAAATGATGAAAAAGTTAAAAGTTCAATAAGAAATCCAAATATGATGTGAACAAGAAACTAATTGTTTAGAGACCTGAACTTATTGTTTTGAGAAATAAAAGTCTAATTTGAGAATTGAGCCAAAGTTATCTTTTTCAGTAACAGAGTATCCTTGTTGCTATTTTGTTTTTCTCTAGTCCTGCTTTGCTTAGTTTTAGCTAACCTAGTTTGGTTTCTCTTTTGTTTTAGAATTTTTTCTTATTTTCTCCTTCAGTTCTTATTTTCCCTGTTAAGTCGTGTTTTTCTTTTGCTATTCCAGTTTTTTTATTTCTAGGATATTAGTTCTTTTGTTTTTACTCTCTATTTTCATTTGTTTGCTTAGTTATATTTATTTCTTTACTTTTTGTTTCTCTAGTCTAATCTTATCGGTTTATTTTTGGTTCTCTTAATTGTTGTTATATCTTGTCTGTCTTGTCTTATGTCTCATCTTGTATGTTTTTTGTGTGTGTTCCTGCCTTGTATCCGGAGTTCCTTGGCCACTGACTCTTAACTGCCTGGCAGCCTGACTGGTGCTATCTAACTCAAGTTTCAAGCCTCTGGTTCTGTGAGCCTCTACCTGGCAGCAAGACTGGTGCTACATCTGAGATCTACATCAAGCTACAAGTTCCTTGTGTTCCTGCCTGGTCATTCCTTTGGAGCTCCCTCTACTCGCGTCATTGCCAACTTGACGATCTCAGTGGTCATCCTTCCTGCCTGTCATCGTGTCATCTACCCTGCCCTACTATTTGAACTGTTTCACACCTCACTCTCCCTGCTGTCTCAAGTCATCAGTCTTGTTAATAAAAACCCCTTGTCTGCTCATTTACATCTGGGTCCTATTTCTTGTAGAACATTACAGAACCCTGACATCTCTGTCTATTTATTACAGTAATAGCAGTACATAATCACATATCCTTCTCTGAGTCTTCCTTTGAGTCCCATAATTTCCAGCAATTGACTCTTGACATCACAGATTGTATTTCAAACAACATCTCCCAGTAGATTTATCTTAAATAGATCCACTGATGAGTAAAAGTTCTCAATCAGCACTTTATAATGAGTTAGGCCTATAAAGACTCAACACAGGGTGGCAGCACTCCACTGAATGAGATTTTTGAGCACATGCCACTGAAAGAGCTGCTTTACAGTTGAAATTGTATTTGTTTCATAATTGAAAAATGTGCTACGTTAATACTGTTATTTTGCTGTTTATTACCGTGAAGCTGCTTTGAAATAATCTGTATAGTATAAAGTGCTTGGCCTGTGACTTGATGTGACCTAAAATTTGTATGAACTTGCATTTTATTTTCATATAACTATAAATACTTTGGGGGAACCATCTGTACTAGAGTTATGAATATGTTGCCTAGTTTATACATAATTTACGAAAAGCTGGAATGCAGTCGATTGTTAACAATCTACTCACGTTTTTAGCAGAAAATGTAAAAATAATTTTAATAATGTTTAAAGAAACATTATAATTTATTGTTATTTATAAGCCAATCGTATGTTTGAAATCCCATCTAAAGTCTAATGTGTAAATGACATTCACCTATATTTTCATATTATTGTGTAAATATGGGTTATGTATTGATTAAGAATTGTCTTCTTAGCATACTTATTACATTTGTACTGTCAAAACTCAACACAAGTCTATGGGTGTTATGTATTTTTAAAAACATTTAAAAGACAATCACCATTTGCATTTCAATTATATAATGTCTGTTTTATTCAGATTTATTTTCTGTAATTTGATTTGTATGAATTATTTGGTTACCAAGCCTTTGAGGCTCATAGTTGAAGGTCAATATGTTAAACATAATTCTGAAGCAAGGTGTTACAAATAAAATAAACACATATAATGTGTAATAATTTAAGCTTCCATATGGTTTACAAATGATGTGTCATGTATAAATGACAATGAAGAGCCTTGATAAAGGTGATTATTGATATATTGATGGATTAGTATTGATTCAGTTCTTAAAAATTAAACAGACATGATTAGTGTTCAACATTCCTTAGTCCAAACATGCCTTTTTAATTTTTAATAAACTTTAATTGTTTATGAACCTGGTGTGATCACGTAAATTAGCACTTTAATAAAATGTGCCAATGAACCTTTCTATGAAAAAAACAGAACATATTTTTCAAAGAGGTTTACAGTCCATTTTTACACTTAAGCATAATAACTATAAAGTCCACTGGCTATAAAGGACATTTGCTTATTGTAGGTCAAAGATCATAATAACACAAAAAAATTATTTGGGGATGTAGTTACATTTTATAACACACCAACTGATTTTGAAACCTATTTCATAATGTGATCCATAGAAAGGAAACAACCAGACCAGATTAGACCCAAAAGAAGTCCTGTTCCCTCAGGGTTTTCATTAATGACGCTGTGCTCACATATTCTGACAGAACCGTTCCTGGTCTTTTGCTTTTCTGTGTAGGCTGAACACCTGCTGGCAATATGCAAAGCATTTACCACTCTTCTTCCAGGGCCATTCAGACTGATCTAAAAACAGTTCTTTTCAGAAATGAGTCAAATTATCTTCAGGGTGATGTGAAGAGTCTCTTAAACTGTGTGCTTCTTTCTTTTTCGCGCCTTGCTACTTCTGTTTTCTTGATTCATTCATTTGCCGTCTGACAAATCCTTTCTCACTCTTTAATTCAGTCTTCCTTTCATGTTTTTTTAGTCTAAAAAAAACTTGCTACACCTGAAAGTATTAAATGAGGTAGAAAATTACCTGCCATTCACAACAAAATTGAATAAAATAAGAATGAGAATACATTTTCAAGCCTATGAAGCACTTCAAATGACATACAAGTCATGCACAGGATACAGTAATATATATATATATATATACACACACACACACATACACACACACTGCTCAAAAAAAATTAAAGGAACACTTTTTAATCAAAGAATAGCATCAAGTCAGTTAAACTCCTGGGATATTGATCTGGTCAGTTAAGTAGCAGAGGGGGATGTTAATCATTTTCATCTGTTTTGGTGTTAATGAAATTAACAACATGTGCACTAGATGGGCAACAATGAGACAACCCCCAAAACAGGAATGGTTTTACAGGTGGAGGCCACTGGCATTTTTTTCCCTACCCATCTTTTCTGACTGTTTTTCACTTGGCTAGGGTCAGTGTCAGTACTGGTAACATGAGGCGATACCTGGATCCTACAGAGGTTGCACAGGCAGTCCAATTCCTCCAGGATGGCACATCAATACGTGCCATTGCCAGAAGGTTTGCTGTGTCTCCCAGCACAGTCTCAAGGGCATAGAGGAGATTCCAGGAGACAGGCAGTTACTCTAGGAGAGCTGGACAGGGCCGTAGAAGGTCCTTAACCCATCAGCAGGACGGGTATCTGCTCCTTTGTGCAAGGAGGAACAGGATGAGCACTGCCAGAGCTCTATCAAAATGACCTCCAGCAGGCCACTGGTGTGAATGTCTCTGACCAAACAATCAGAAACAGACTTCATGAGGGTGGCCTGAGGGCCTGACGTCCTCTAGTGGGCCCTGTGCTCACTGCCCGGCACCGTGGAGCTCGACTGGCATTTGCCATTGAACACCAGAATTGGCAGGTCGGCCACTGGTGCCCTGTGCTTTTCACAGATGAGAGCAGGTTCACCCTGAGCACGTGACAGATGTGAAAGGGTGTAGAGAAGCCGTGGAGAAAGTTATGCTGCCTGTAACATCATTCAGCATGACCGGTTTGGTGGTGGGTCAGTGATGGTCTGGGGAGGCATAACCATGGAGGGATGCACAGACCTCTACAGGCTAGACGATGGCACCCTGACTGCCATTAGGTATCGGGATGAAATCCTTGGACCCATTGTCAGACCCTACGCTGGTGCAGGGGGTCCTGGGTTCCTCCTGGTGCACGACAATGCCCGGCCTCATGTGCCGAGAGTATGCAGGCAGTTCCTGGAGGATGAAGGAATTGATACCATTGAATGGCCCCCACGCTCGCCTGACCTAAATCCAATAGAACACCTCTGGGACATTGTGTTTCGGTCCATCCGACGCCGTCAGGTTGCACCTCAAGACTGTCCAGGAGCTCAGTGATGCCCTGGTCCAGATCTGGAAGGAAATATCCCAGTACACCATCCATCGTCTCATTAGGAGCATGCCTCAACGTTGTCAGGCATTCATACAAGCACATGGGGGCCATACAAACTACTGAGTACCATTTTGAGTTGCTGCAATGCAATTTCAGCAAAATGGCCTAATAATTTTTTCACTTTGATTTTCGGGGTGTCTTTGAATTCAGTCCTCTGTAGGTTGATAATTTTCATTTCCATCAAATGATGTGGCATTCTTTTGTTCCTAACACATTACCCAGTCCATATCAGTATAGATATCCAGCATGATATTTTTCCCCATTGAGATCTGATGTTTTCAAAGTGTTCCTTTAATTTGTTTGAGCAGTGTATGTGTATATATATATATATATATATATATATATATATATATATATATATATATAGTATATAAATATTGCAGTATATGTAAAATATATTGTTTCTTTATATGTATAATAATCAACATTTTTAAAAGTTAAATTTAGCCATTTGATTTTACAATTCGCAATGCTTCATAGAACGTAGTTATTTTCCTAATTAAACGCGTTAAGTACACAGTATTGTATCTTTGTCTTTTTTGACCTTTTGTGACTTTCAGGTAACTACAACTTTGCTTGGTCATTCATGTGCTCTAAACATTGGCGTAGAATACGCGGGGGAAGGGGGGATGTGTCACCCTCACTTTTATTAAAACGTAATGTATCATGGTTTCCACGAAAATATGCAGCAGAACAACTGTTTTCAGCATTTATAATAATCAGAAATGTTAATTGAGCAGCAAAACAGCATATTAGAATGATTTCTGAAGGATCATGTGACACTGAAGACTAGAGTAATGATGCTGAAAATTCAACTTTGATCACAGGAATAAATTACATTTTACAATGTATTCAAATAGAAAACAGCTATTTTAAATTGTAATATTATTTCACAATATTACTGTTTTTACTGCATTTTTGATTAAATAAATGCAGCCTTGGTGAGCAGAAGAGACTTCTTTCAAAAACATTAAACAATTGTAGTGTTTCCAAACTTTTGATAGGTACTACTGTATATTTTCTGCCTTATGTGATCTTTTTTTACATTGTATAAAATCCATGAGGACTTAATGCATAACTGTTAATTGTCATAAAATATAGGGGGGAGGGGAATTTCAGCAGTGTATTTGATTTCTTACTGAATTAAAAACAACAGATGCGATAAAAAATAAAATTCGTCAGACAAAGGTCAGATAAAAACTGTATTACACCTGACATTTCTGTCCCTCTCACTTCTGAAATGATGGCTACGCCCCTGGCCCTGTCCTAAATGGCACCTTAAACACTCACATTCTTCCAACAAGTCTGCACTTTCGTGGCGTAACTGCGCTTTGACTGTCCAGTAGAAGCCTGCTGCACAAAGTGCACATCAATGACTTATATCGACCGCAAAGAGGGTGCTCGAGACGAGAGTACCCTTCTGAAACCTAAAATGACAAATGGGACGCTACGCTCTTGTTGACTCCACGATCATGCACAAGTGGGGGGAATTGGGACGGGGCCTATATTTCCGACTCCACTTGAAGGATATATTAGACCACTGGATTGAGAGATCACTGACCAGTTAGAATGGAGTATTACTGAAAGTAAGTGCATTAGTGCCCGCTCACTTTTTCAGCGATCTTGGCCATGGAAGAATTTTTCTTATTCATTTTTCCTATAAGCCATGAACCGAACCAACCATCCTTTGATTTGAAGCAAAAAAAAAAGTGGTTGAAAATCAGACAAAAAGACATAGTGAAACAATATATTGCATATACATACACATATAAGATAGGGTAGCTGATTCTACGGCTGCGTCTGAAATCGCATATTCATTGAGTAGGTACTTCATAAAATAAGTAATTATTTTGCAACCATTAAAAAGTATGTTCTATATATTATGAATGTAATCTGCACATACTACATCTGTTAATTGTCATGTGGCCTATCAGCACCATTCACAAATCCTCTCCCATGGCCTCATGGGATAGTAAAATGTCCATTGGATGAGCACTGAACTTTTTTTTTTTACTCTTTTACAGTTTTTACTCTTTTCACATACTGTTTTTGCCTACTATATAGCAGGGAAGCATGTGATTTCAGATGCAGCCACTGCCATTCATGGCTTCATTGAAGCGTGTGAGCGATAAAGTGTTTGTTTGCCGCAATTTGCCTTTCGCAGTTCTCTGATTGGTGGAGATTTCTCTGAAGAATCATGGGTAATGTAGTTTTTCATCAGGAATTCAGCTATTATGCTGGGTAGACACTAAAAGATTTTTAAAATCTTATAAGATTTTCAAAATGTGAGAGACCACAAACATGAGGACAAAAAGTCCTAAATTTAACCGTTTTGCTCCTTAAGTGTGTGGTGTGCCATGACGTGGCTCCGACGTTCTTCCGAGCAAATTCAGTCACTCTTAACACACCTCACACCACAGGAAAATCTGATAAAATAATCTGTAGAACCATCAAGATAATCGGGACATTACCTAGGACTGTCCGAAGAGGAAAAACCGGCCCGATCATTTTGTGATTAAACATGATTATTTAAAGGCACAATATGTAAGATTTTTGGATTAAAATATCCAAAAACCATTAGAACAATGTTATATATTTTGTTGACTTGTGTACTTACATTATCCAAAATGTTTCCAAGAATGTTTAAATCCAGAGAAATAAGCAATTTTAACCTGGACACGGACTGTGTCCGTGCGTCGCCTATTAATGACATCATACTCAATATGATTTCTGCCCAAGTCCCATCCCAATTCTTTTCCGCTGGCTGTAGACGTGAAGACAACACCTCCCATGATTCCGCGAAATCAGGGCATCATCAAGCTACGCCTTTGTTTTGAATAAGCGACCTCTAGTGGCGAACATTTACATAGTGTGCCTTTAACTAATAAGTTAAAATAATGCAGGCTGATGGCTTCAACAAAAGCATAAATCCTCAGTTAGCAACATCATAGCTTACAGTAGGTCTGTTTTTACAGGTTTATAAGATAATAAAAATTAACACCCCTATGGGTATTAATGGGATTTTTCTTTTTACTTCTGGAACCTGACTGTTGCACTCAAAATTAATATTATCCGCCTGCCTTTAATCTTCAGTTTGGGTTTTATCATATATGATAATGCCTGCGTGATGTTACAGCAGGTGATCCTGAACATCACACTGTAATGGTTTCTGAAACACATAAGGTGAGATTCGGTCCTTGCTTTGTTCTCCTTGTAGCAATAACGTGTGGTCGTGCAATTTCTAGTTAAACCCTCCAATCTGTTTAAAGGTTAAAAGCATGGACTTGCATCACAACTAGAGTAATGAGATTTGCTGACTTTTTGTTCACAGTATGTGCAAAAACTTGTCACAATCTATGTCTGAAAAATTGAGCAGGGTCAATCAGACAAGGTGTAAAATATTTTTTAATGAACTGTCAAATTATGATGTATGATCACATACATCATGCTTATTAGAGCCTGAATTTAAAGGTGTTCTGAAGCAGTCAATTGTCATTCGTGTCAGCGTAGCTTTAAACCCTTACTTCAGACAAATCTCATGTTTTTCACATGTGATCTTGCATACAAAGATGAGGGCAATTTGCCATCCTTGTTAAGCACAATACTTAGAACATTGTGTGTTCAGTGAGATGGAGGAAGCTAAATTAACCTCGTCTCTTATAACGTCTCAGCAGAGATTCAGTGTTTTATTTAACCGTCTCTCTGCTCCCATATAGCCAATGCTTCTTTATAGTTTTGACACACTAATTGCATTTATCCAATAATTGTCAAATATTATATTTAGTCATTTTATATTGACATAACTGAGCTTGAGCTGAGGCATAGGTTTAATCCCTGATTTAAATAGGAAGATAGCTCTAGACATTATCAGCTTCTAATCCAGCCTGACGATTATTTGATCGTTGACATTCATGAACGAATCAGCCATGTATATCCGCAGGGTAAGTTGATTCAGACAGTTCACAGGCAGGCTACTGAGAAAAGTCAATATCTTGTGAAAGGTACATAGTCACCCAAGGGGTTTGTCTGTAAAGTAACAGCTGAATGGGAGCTTTGCACTTTTTCAGTGTGCACATATTGTTACAATAATTGTTTCCTGAGATACACTGTCAAAATATTTTGTTATGTAACCTAATAAATGCTTCATGCATGGTTAAAGGGTTAGTTCACCCAATTATTCCATGATTTACTCACCCTTAGCTGTATATGACTATCTTCTTTTAGACGAACACAATCAGAGATATATTTTAAAAAATATCCTTGCTCCTCCAAGCTTTATAATGGTTCTTAATGGGGGGCCACATTTTGAAGTAAAAAAAAAAAAAATGCATCCATCCATAATAAAAGTAATCCATATGACTCCAGGGTGGTTAATAAAGGCCTTCTAGCAAATTGATGTTTTTTTTTTAAAGAAATTTTAAGAAAAATATCCATATTTAAACTTTATTAACTATAATAACTAGCTTTGGGCAGGCGGCCGTACGCATCGATTTGGAAGAGTAACCCTGACCCGACACACGATGTAATGATGAACGCGGAAGCGCAGAGGATAGATCAAAACAAAGCACCGGTCATGAATTAGAAGTCTAAAACTATAATTTTTAAAGAGAAATGTCTGAGGATTTCGATATAAGAGAAGAGGAGCTTGAGTTTGTTGCACAGCCCTATTTGTTTAAACCCCGAGAGGTGTCTAAGCTTACGATACTCCTATATCCTGCATCATACATCACGTCACGAGTTACTCTTTTGGTACAAGTCGACTTGCACAGTATGTATATTATATACATATATACAATATATCTCCGATTGTGTTCGCCTGAAACAAGAAAGTCATATACACCTAGGATGGCTTGAGTAAATCAAGTAAATCATGGCATAATTTTCATTTTTGGGTGAACTATCCCTTTAACTGATTTTATTCATAAAATGTTCTTTAATATGACTGAATCAGTCTGATTATATTAAATTACACCAGATTACAAGTAAATATTACAATTTTTTTTCTTTTCTGTCACGGTGGTTGCAGAAAGGTAGACACAGATGAAGATAATAAATCCAAAAGGCAGGTTTTAATGATAATTCCAACAGGTGACAATATAAGCAACACACATAAGCATAACGGTGAATGGACAAGGAGTGACTAAACAGGAGGGACCTATATATGTGCACAAACAAGGTAATGAACTACACAGCTGAGCAGAATGAACTAATGATGACGGTAACCATGGAGACAGATGAGTGGCGGGAAACTGAACAAAGGAACATGTGAAAAATGAAAACAAACAAAAAGTCCATGAAAACTGAAACTAAACAGAACTGGATGTGACCAGACCTGAAACAGACCTTCAAGAAATACTCCACCCAAAAATGAAAAATTGTATTAAAGTATACTGGAAAAATCTGAATTTGTTAATTGTATCAACATACTAAGTTTCTTAGATTGTTGTTAAAGGTGAAGAATATTGAAATAAGTAATAATTGTAGTTCTTGAAACTGATCAATATAATTTCTCCATTCTCAAATATTTTGATTGAAAATCATAAAAAATATGAAGTATATCTTAAAAATATTTGTTAGTCAAATACTAATTTCTTTCATTAAAAAACTTAAATAATAGATTTTAGACAAAATTAACCATTGGATTTTCAGGCATTTATTTTGTACAGCCCAAACAATTAGAGATTTTATTAAAGTAATATACATTGAAAAAAAAAATGGTGTAGAAACAATTTTCACTCAGAAATTGCTAGTAAATTTCACAATTAATTACAAAGAAAATGCAAGTAACACATTGAATTAAAGTATTTTCTTGTAAAATATACTCTAATAATCTTTTATAATAAGTTTTATTTACAACTTTTTACAGTAGTAGTTATTTATTATTGTGACTTTACAAAAGCCACTTAATTATTTTTACTTCTCACCAGAGAGAAGTCTGATGTTTTCACTAGAAGTTTAAAATGAAATATTATGAGGTCAAAAAGAGTTTTAAAAATGAAACATGCATGGATAAATTGTTTACACTAAGATCTATAATATGGATTTATAAAAAAAGATAAGACTATAATTACGTACTATAATTGTGTAACTATTAGTACAGTAATAATATCAAATTCTGTCAATTTTTTTCTTTAATTGATTAACTTATTTATTTTATTTTGACATTGGATAGACATTTGGGGTCACCATATTATTCTTGCACAATTTAGAAGCAATGCATTTTGTTGCAAAATCCAAAAATATTACAGTAATATTAACTTGTCTTTGGTGTTCTGATTGAATGTCTACAATATCAGTCTCTGAACATTTAGAACAGATTTATGAGAAGAAATGAAGCGGCTCAAACTCTGCTGTCATGCTTTAGCTAAAGTGCAGCTTCTCTGCAGGGGTTCACCCGAAAAAGTAACAATCATGAGACTCTAATTTCACCAACGAAGTGATTGTGATGAAAGAACAAGAGCTATTGTGATTTTAGTTCATATTATCAGCATTTTTCAGTGCTGATGGGAAAAGCAGGAAATGACAAAATTGCATTAATGCTAATAATATTCATAAATCTCTTTAGAAGTATTGTTATAAATGAGCAACTTCTGTCAGCCTACGTCGTTGCTGAATTGTGACTGTTATTGCAGACTCTGTTTTTGAGTCTTGTAAGATTTGAAAACACTGGCACCTTGTCAGTGGAAACCTCAGCAAAGAGCCACCACATGCTAGTAGATGCTAGCGGCTAAGACAGCTGTCTAATTCTCAGTGAAATCGAAGGATTGATCTGTTGGTCCACCAAACAGCCTTTGGTTTGGTCAATGACCTTGTAGTCGATGGACTAATGCCCTGTGCAGCAGTAAAAGTTTAAAAAACTCTCTATATGCTATTTATTTCAGTGTTAGCATAGTTATGTGTAGTATGTGCAGTTCAGTATCAGACTGTCTGCTTATATTTTTACAGAATGTTTAGAATGATTTCTCGTAGTAAGTTACAGTTTCCTCCACAATCCAAAGACATGGAGAATAGATGAACCGGAGATGTACGAAAAAAGGAACCCAAATTCCATCATGTGACAGTAATGGAGCTGCATTAGGTCATACTTCGTCCTAGCCAAACATTTCATGGTGGGGCCAATGTAGGTGTGAGATGGGTTTGAGGAATGGGCCCTATGGTGAACATGATTTTGCCAAGTACAACATGTTCCTGTATCAACATCTTTGTTGATCCTGGAACAACATTCCAATCAACCAATCAGATTTGAGGGATAAGTTTACAGTTTATGTCAAGTTTAGCCTTACAACCAGGGTTAGGTGCTTCTACATCAGTGTTATTCACCTATCATTTCCCTCTGATTTCAGGGATGAGATATAGGGTTAGACTTAAGGGTAAGGATGGGATTAGGACACAATTTTCAGACAGGCATGTTTTTCCAGGATCAACAAAATATCTTACTTGGCAATATCACGGCGACCGGGCCCTGCATGATTTTGTCCATGGGTTCCATGTTGGCCCTATTTGAGCCTAAATTCAATCTGTTCATCATATAAAGCGATTGAGTCTCTTCACAAAATTTGAACTAAACCGCTCAATTCATATGGATTAATTTTACGATCTCTTTATGAACTTTTTGAAGCATCAAAGTGGTAGTTGTGTCAATGAAGGGATAGATTTTATTAAAAATATCTTCATTTGTGTTCCGAAGTTGAACGAAAGTCTTGCGTGGTTGGAATGACATGTAGGTGAGTAAATGATGACAGAATTTTCATTTTTGGGTGAACTAACCCTTTAAGTCTGCCGACAAGATGGAAGAGCACATAGAAGTTTAAAGGAACGTTCGCTGTGACACAACCTGTTTGAACAGCTCTTTTGCTCATTTCTGTAGAGACTTCAGAAGGATACCAGCATCAGGAACAAGTGGATAGTTTATTTTTAATGCCATCATGATCCGTGTCGAAGGATTATATGTTTGTTCTAAGCTTTTTTTTTTCTTCTGATGGGTAGGTTTAGGGGTAGGGTTAGTGTAAGGGGATAGAATATACAGTTTGTACAGTATAAAAACCATTACACCTATGGAATGTCCCCATTTAGATAGCTAATTAAACGTGTGTGTGTGTGTGTGTGTGTGTGTGTGTGTGTGAGAGGTGGTTTCTCACAGTATTGCACACTCTTACAAAACAGCCCCAATTAACATGATAGAAAACTACCAAGAGTCACATATCATATTTAGCAATATTGAAATTCTACAGGCACCACTGATAGTGAACACGATGTATCAGTGACACCGTAGTGTATGTCCAAGTCTGTGTGTTTTCCAGGAGCAGAAAACTATCATGTAATTGTGACAACATGCTGCCAAAATCCTTTCCAAAAAATTTCAGTAAGCCCTGTGACCAGCTATTCCTTTGGTCTTGAGGATTTTCCAATAACCAAGACCTTCAATCTGTGAGCAAGCCAGTAAATCTCTATAAATCATTAGGCATGTGATGAACAACTTAATAGCACTCATGCTAGTCCCATTCAAAGCTATTGTTGGTAAATATCTGCCTGCTGGCGTTCTTCCATTTTGGCATTGCCTCAGAGTAGAGCTGTGTTATTCAAAGAGCTCGTAATAAAACATTACGGTTCATTTTGTAAGCGTGATCGGTCTATTTTCTAACCCCAGAGATCACTTTACCTGGCAGCACTTGGGATTGAGTACAGAGCCAAGACTCTCTGTGGAGCACTAGCCTCTAAAAGGTCACTGGAGGATTGCCAGCGCGCTGAACTGCCTTTATGTAAGAGATTGTACTAATGTGAAAGTGTCTTGTGCTCACATGGAGAGACCGTGCTGAGATATCCAGTGGATATTGATTACACACTTTGATTGATGGCAATTAAGATAAGCCAACGGTAAACAGTGAGAAGTACCCCCTGGGAAATATATAACTTCTGATTATTAGTCTGAAATCAGCATTTGCTGTAAAGGTTAGGGTCAGGGTTTTAGGTAATGTTAGTCATAAAACAGGTCTTTTGAGGGGCACTTATGTGCTGTTCGTTTTGAATACACTCAGGATGTTGGGGTCTCCAGAGACAATAAAATGTGATTTTGTAACATAATAATGTATTTTCTTTAAACAAATGTAATATCAATCACTTTATTAATGTTTTTACTCTACATTTGTGCAGTGTTGGGGAGATTTAAGGTATTTCTTTTAAATTTATGTAAATACATTTTAAAATATTTTTAAAATAGGTTTTTATTAAAACAAAAACTACTTTTTATGTACAATTCACTTTAAAAAAGATCCAAATTTCTCATTTTCATCCATCAAGATAACATGGACAATGCCAAGGTTTAATGGAAGATTGCTGCCATCAACTGGAAAACAAACACTTTTAAAATTAAAATAATAACATGAAATTTCAACTACAGCCAGTAGATGGCTTCAAAGCATTACTCAATCACTCATTTGCCATTTCCTCATGGGTATACATCTTTTTTTACAAGTTTTTTTATTTTTATTTAGATTTATGTTTAGACACTATAAAATAATTATTATAACATCATTGTTGTTATAATGTAACAACAATGAATTATAACAATGACTCTTTTTCAAAGTTTAGCATATGTACTGAAGTATCATTTTTTTTTGCAATTATGACACATTATTACAGTCAAACCTGAACATAGTGTTATATATGTGTGTATGTTTGCATTTGTTCTCCATAGTGGATGAGTTGGGCCATCATTTCTGTGTGTTCTGCATTGTAGCCGTTTTATTTTTGACAAATTATGTAACAGAGAGCAACTTATGGCAGCCCATTTTTCATTTCATATGAGTGATTTTGTGGGTTTGGAGGGATTTGGGGGTGGAGGTGTTGTGTGTGATTACACCATCAGGGATATGTTGTGGTATCACCCCCTTCATTTTTTGTGTGTGTTTTCTGCATTGTAGCTGATTTTTTTTGACAAATTATGTAACAAAAAGCAATTTTTTATAGTCTCCCATTGATGTCTATGGGTGATTTGGGGGGGAGCGGTGTATGTGTGTGAGCACAAGCGTTCCACATTGTGGATGTGCTATAGGGTTGCCACTTCATTTCTGTGTTGATTTTTTCATTTCCTCATTCATTTCAATGCGGGATCTCAGGTGACCCCAAACATCCTGAGAGGGATTTTTTTTCACGCTAACAAACAGCCAGATATCGTTCTAATTTATTATTTGTTTGTAGATCTATCAAGTGTCAACCACGAAATCAAGTCTCATGACATTTAGATGAAGGGAACAGTTTTAATTTCAGCAAACGTCATTTGGTGTCAGCGCATAAGGGTTAAAGGGATAGTTCACCCAAACATGAAAATTATGTCATTATTTTCTCACTCTAACGTAATTCCAAACACATGGAGATATTTAGTGAATATACCTGGTTGGGGGAGTTCAATGAAATGGCAATACATTGTAACTTTAATGCTAAAAAAAGCACCCAAGAATGTCAGCAAAAAAAAAGTCCATGCAGCTTGAAAAACAACCTAATATGTAAGTATTTTTATAGAAGTCATTTTGATTACCAGAAAATTATTTTGACTTGTGGGGGGAAATATCTTTAAAAAAAAAGCCAAAATCTGGGTTAAAGTGGATGGAGTCAATGTGTAAATGTTTAAATACTGTTTTAAAAGCTAGCCATATGACATGAACAATAACCGTGTGAAAAAGAATTTCAACGTGCTCTTGTAGTGTCCATAAAATCTTTAAAATATATATATTTTAAAAAAAAAACTGTACTTGCAGATAATATGTTAATTAAATAAAAGGCTGCTTAGAGGCACAGTATGGTTTTTTTTCGCCGCTAGGGGTCGCTAAACTCTTCAAAATGAGCGTGGGCTCATGGAACTTGTCGTCATTCCGATGGATCTAATAATGTTTATAGCGAAATAACGTTATGAATGAGTGAATGCATTCATGTTTTTTAACATGACTGTGGTACAAAGCAGGGTGTGGCCGAGAATCGCGGGCGCGATTGCTAATGAGAGACAGATGTACCACACGCGAGTCCCAGGGGATATAGAGGAATGAGGACATTTCATTCTACCGAACTACTCGCAAAGCTAAAATACTACTAATACAGGTCAGTTTATTTGACGAATTAAAATTGTGAGGTAACGCAGTGCTGTTGCACTTGGTCTCACGTTATACTATCATACTAAACTGCATTGAAAGTATGTTATTCTATGTATTTGTCGGCTGTATGTGAATGAGACTAACAGTAAGCTAGATCAACATTAGAATATCATACTGACGATATTCTAACATTTCATCGTGTTGAGCTATATAACATTAATTAGTCTTATGTAGCCTACATTTGCTTACCTTGTCTAATAACGTGCAAGAGCGGCTTCTCTGTCAAGTCAAAGTTTGTAAACCATCTCGGAAACGCCACGCCGATATTGTTCCTCGTTTTATTTCCTCTTTTGTCCCAAAGTTTGCTTGCCATGGTCCATAATATTTGAACGAAACAACAACAGCGTGCCGCTAGACGTTACATCGCTGTCCGCTTCTGTTGCCATGGTTACTATGCGGTACAAGGAAACCATGGATAACGCAGATATTACGTCATTGACATGCGACAATGACAAGGGAGGGACGGGCACTATTTAAAATTGTGAATTTCTTTGAATTAACAAATTCTTAGAAACATTTATGATAACGTAAGTACACTGCTGAACGAAATATATAACACTGTGCAAGTGTTTTTTGGACATTTTAATATAAAAATCTTACAAATTGTGCCTTTAAAGAGAGTACACTTTCTTCTTCTTCTTAACATATGCAAGTACACTTTTAAAAAACGTGCACTTTGTAATAATTGACAGTCAAATAAACTTACTTTTTTACTTTTAAGTAGATTTAAATAATTGTTTTAATAATCTTTTCACTTGTTTCTTAATTATAATTTGATTATATATGCTGTTGCCCGAGCTGACCTTGTATTGACCCATTCCTTTAATTTGCTTTAGTGTGGATATTTGTATCGCAGTTTCATTTATTACCTTTAAAATGCAATGTTCCCGAGATTGCCATAATATGAAAGGTAAAATTTTTCATTTAGAGAGCCATTATCCTTTGAACAAAACCTAAAAAATGTTATGCTTTTAACAAAACCAAAAATTTTCAGCCAAAGATACTTACGTTAGTAGCATATACTCAAATCAGTTGATGTAAATAATGAGAAATTTCTCTCCCCACGCTGTAGAACTTTATCTATTTTGAGCTACTTTGCATAAAAGGATTTAAATTTATAGGGAAAGTCCATTAATGTTAGATATTAGCATTACATGGGTGGGTGCAGTAGAACCACAGTTTTAATGTGTTTTAGCGGCCTCATTTATTCCAGTTTTGAGAGAGGCACCAGACTCAGTCTAAAAATTGCTTTGTGTTATAAAATAATCCAGCATTTATTTATTTTTCTCTTTTCTATCATTTGCTCTCCCCTTTCCCTCAAACACAAACAAAGATGTGGACGCTGTCACCATGGTTACCGAAACACAGCTGATTGACTTGCCGTACATCAGGTACACATTAGTTTAAGAACCATTAAAATCTGACCACTAGTGCTGACACACATTGGTCAAGTTCTCCATCACCATGGTGATGTGATGTCAAAATGCTCATGGGACTGTACGCAGAGTCTGTACACAATGTACGAGAGCTGCTACTTGAAACCAATTTGCATATGTGGCTTGATATACTACCGTCTATTTCAACACAGTTTTTTTTTGGCATAAATTCCAACAGTCAAGGTGTGGCACATACTCATTGTCTCACCCACATCAAAGTTATTAGCGGGGGAAGTGTGTCAGAGAAATAACATTCTTTCCGAGACTTACGACTGGGTACACTGGAGCACATGGTGTTTTAGCAGTGGCACAGTCATTCTCAAACACTTCCCGTAGCAGATAAGTGGATTGTCATTCACTGGAGGTACAGGCAATGACTGCCAAAAATAAAAAACTGCAGAAATGATATGACGCTCTTCCCCAATCACACACACATCCACATATTCATGTGTTTATAAACAAAAAGCCATGCCTGCAGTATACTTAAGGTCACCATGAAATCAAAATTGAAGTTTTTTGGCTTTTAGTATGAATATGATAGCCTTACTATTATCTATAAGCTAGTGTGCTCCAAAACAATGACGAAATTCAAATTTAGAAGATATAAGCATTCAAAACCAAACCTATACACTTCTCCCACTTCCACCAACATGGATCAATGATTTTGATGACACTTCAGCATCTTATCAGATTTTCTGTCCAATCAAATGCTCTCTAGAATCTAAAGCAACCCGCCCCCTACATTTTAAATAGATGCTGAAGCTGTGTCATTTGTTCACACATTTACTATTTTCTACATGGTGAATGGCACATAGTGCACTATATAGGGGATAGGGAACGATTCAGACAGTGTAAATATGCTTTCCATTGGAGCGAATGAAGTCTGGTTTCACGTTAGTGTCACGCGAACCGCCACAATGTGCACACAGTCTGCTCTGGTCCAGAATGGTATATATTTTTAAAGCAATATAGAGGAGATTAGGAGGTGAAACAGTTAGAGATTAGGAGGAAACTGAGATTTTACCGAGCTCAATGGCTCTGGCCAAGCTGTGATTTAAACAAAACACTATTGGCTATTTTAAAAAAGGAGAGGATCTGTTTGATATGTCCCGCCCTGTCTTCCTGTTTCAGTGGAAATTACGTCAACACGTTGAATAATGCTGCACGTTTCAAGGCATTTCAGTGGGCATTTAAAGGTAGGTCTGTCAGGTTTGCATAACAAAACCAGCCCAATTGCTATTCAAAACTAGCCCAATCGCATTCTGGAGGGGTTCCCCGGTAAAAATTACGTTCTGGAGGTTAAAAATCATGTTCTGGGGGGTGGGGGGTCTTGCTTCAACCTGAGGAAAAAAAAAAAAAAAACCCACGGAAACAGTGTAAAAGTAGCCCAATTCCATTGGAAAACCACAGACTTGACAACACGGCTTAAAGGTTAAAACTTCAATACTTAAATAGCTAGTTCCCCCAAAAAATGTAAATTCTGTTATTTCTTCTGTGGAACACAAAAGAAGATCATTTGAAGACTATGAACTGTTGTTGACCATACAATAAAAGTCTTGGGGTCCAAAACTACACGATATCTACACCAGGGATTCTCAGCTCTGGCCTTCAAGGTCCACTTTCCTGCAGAGTTTTGCTCTAACCCTAATCAAACACACCTGAACAAGCTAATCAAGGTCGTTATAGTCAGGTGAGTTTGTTCAAGGTTTGAGCTAAACTCTTCAAGTAAGTGAACCTTGAGGGCCAGAGTTTAGAACCCAGATCGACACAATACTAAACAATATGATTACATTTTCACTTTATAGTTTTGTTCAACTCCTAACACACAAAATCCTTACTTGTCACACAGTTTCTGAAACCTGGCACTCAGACACCAGAACCACACACCAAATCTGCAAAACCATAAACTAATTCTCGGCCTTCAACTAAGTTTTCGATTTCATAAAACACTTTTTGCAAACACAACACACAACTCTCTATGTATCACACAAAAATCTAACAGGAAGTATCTTGATTTCCTTTTTCAAACACAACCATTGTTTCTGGTTGATGTATTTCTTTTCTTTCGTACTGTGTAATACTGTATTCACAACCACAAATGCTTACAGTAAAAAAATAAATAGTTTGGTTTCTATCTTGCTTTTGTGTTTACCATGAATTTTTCAACATCTCTCTGCCAATTACTTTTTAGTCTTGTACAGAAATGTACATAGGAGCTCATGAAAGAAGAGCTTTAGGTTTTAAATACAACCCGAATTCCAGAAATGTTGGGAGGTTTTTAAAAGTCTTTCAAATCACATGTGCCAATATTTTATTCACAATAGAACATAGATAACATAATAAATGTTTAAAGGGAGAAATTTTACACTTTTATCCACTAAATGAGCTCATTTCAAGTTTGATGCCTGCTACGGGTCTCAAAAAAGTTGGCACAGGGGCAACAAATGGCTGAAAAAGCAAGAAATTTTGAAAAGATTCAGCTGGGAGAACATCTAGCAACTAATTAAGTTAATTGAGATCATGTCTGTAACATGATTAGCTATAAAAGGGATGTCTTAGAGAGGCAGAGTCTCTCAGAAGTAAAGATGGGCAGAGCTGTGAAAGAGTGCGTAAAAAGATTGTGGAATACTTTAAAAACAATGTTCTTCAACGTCAAATTGCAAAGGCTTTGCAAATCTCATCATCTACCTTACATAACATCATCAAAAGATTCTGAAAAAACTGGAGAAATCTCTGTGATCAAGGGACAAGGCCAAAGACCTTTATTGGCCGGTACTCATCGGCATGATTGTGCCAGAAACCACTTCCAGTAAACACAATCCGCCGTGCCATCTGCAGATGCCAACTAAAGCGCTATCAATCACAAAGGAAGCCATATGTGAACATGGTCCAGAAGCACCGTCGTGTCCTGTGGGCCAAGGCTCATTTAAAATGGGCTGTTTCTAAGTGGAAAAGTGTTCTATGGTCAGACGAGTCCATATTTGACATTCTTGTTGGAAATCACAGACGCCGTGTCCTCCGGGCTAAAGAGGAGGGAGACCTTCCAGTGTGTTATCAGCGTTCAGTTCAAAAGCCAGCATCTCTGATGGTATGGGGGTGCAAAAGTGCATACGGTATGGGCAGCTTGTATGTTTTGGAAGGCACTATGAATGCTTAAAGTTATATAAAGGTTCATTCCTCAATGCCAGATCAAAAACATAGTGCATTATCTTGTTCTAGCTTTTTTAGTCAGTTAACGTTATGCTATGCTAGTAGACTAAGCAATTATGTTATTATTGCCTTAGTGGAAAGAAAAAAAAAACAAATAAGGGGAAAGTGAGAGGGGGTGGGGGGCGGTGGGAGGGGGGTTGGGAAAGGGACTCGAACTCGGGTCCCCTGAAGCGCAACAGCGCTATATGGCGGCATACTGCCCACTGTCACAGTGTATGCAGGATATCTGAAGAAGGCAGAAGACTCAGGATTCCAAAGAACTCTAACTGTTTAATTGCAACTCAAAAGGGCAGGCAAACACGCCTAACATAACAGTGACTGGACAAAGAACAGACAGAAACTGAGGGCTTATAAACACAGCAAACAAGGGAGCAAACAAGACTAATTAACAAGAAACACCTGAACTGAAGACACTAATTAACCAGTAACAATGAAAACAAAAGTGTGGCGGGAAAAACTGAACAAAGGAAGACATGTGACAAATGAAAAAACAGAGTTCAAAACAAACAGACATGTGACACCCACAAGGTTATCACCGCCGCCAGGGAAATGTTTAATTAGCATTGTAATATACTTTGATATATATTTTAAAATACATAAATTGGCATATTTTCATCATTAGCCATGCTTTTTATGACTGAATAGCCTACATAGTAAATCGATTTTCTATCAGCTCTAATCAGGCACTGAATCTTGCATGTTCTCTTTTTATTAATCACAAATAATTCAGTATAACTCCAGTACTTTGTGCTTTGACCTTTTGCATATCATATAAAAAAAGAAAAGTGCTTATATTAAATGTGCACTTGTAGTGTACTTATGTGTACATATTTTAAAGTCAATAGAAGTAATTATGAAATTACATAAAGATTATATAAAGATGAACTTAAGTCCTACTTGTCTGTCAAAAAGCAGACTAAGTCAATAAGCAGACTTCATTCAATATGAATTTTAACTTTCATTTGACATGCAATTAAGTGACCGTAAACATTACATACAGTATTTTCTTTTCAAGTATGTCTCTAAGTATATTATGTCTCTAAGTATTCTTTTTAAAAAGTATGCTAAAGTGTGCTGCTTTTTCACAAGGGTAGCTTCATTGTCTTAAGCTCTTTCCCCAGTTAGTTCTTCTACATTTTGGCAATAACTTAGCGGAAGCCGCACCTTCATTGTGTTATAGAAAGCCTCAACATAAATAGCACATTAAAAATCATTTTTCATTAACTTTGTTTATAGTATGTCTGCTCTGTACAATGTTTCATTTAGGCTGAGACTATATTAAGTGATCTTACTGTGGCAACCTAGGAAACAACCCCTTGTACAGAATGTGCATTGATTACTAGAGAGAAAGAGAGAGAGAGAGAGAGAGAGAGAGAGAGAGAGAGAGAGAGAGAGAGAAACTGTAACTGTACTAAATGCCGATACAGCATTTCCCACAGCCACCCACAGCTTACAATAATAAAGATCACTGACCTACAGGCAGCATTATGGGTGGGCTTGTGGGAATGTTTGTGAATGTTGTTTTGTTATCAACTTGTCTATACTGTGCAAATACTTTTCTGTAGCTGGTAATTAGTCACTAGTAAATCAAATTAGAACTGCAATTACATTCAATAATTAACAAAGTGCAGACTTATTTAAATGACTGTGTTCAGACAACAAGAAATTAAACCTGTCTACTTTGAGGTTAAAGTAATTAGAACAAAAAATAAAATTGGAAACTCTGAAAACACTAAATATGAACTTGAAACCAGGACTTTTAACTCATTGTTATTAAGACAAAATGCAATGAACCTCAAATACTGCACTTTGCCGAATCCCGTAATTATCTTAGAAGTGCTTATTATAATAGACTGATAATAACTTCCAAACATTTAAAAGCGCCCAGCGTGTCAATGACATTCTGTGTACAGTCAACATCAGACTACAGAATGACTACAGAATTTACTTTATCATATCCAAATATTTTGTGAAAGAATATCCCCACATGTATTTTCAAAACTCCATTGATAACATTTACATATTCCTCTTCTGATTATTGTCTTAAAAATAAATGTTCTTTATAGTTCCATGAAGAACATTTAGCATCCATGGAAACTTTTCAGGTTCTGTAGTGGGAAAAAAGGTTCTATTAAAATGTTGTTCACACTAAGAAAAAAAGTGTTCTTTTAAGAACCTTTCACCTTTCAAGATTCTTTTGGGGAACCCAAATTGGTTCTTATTTGGCAACCCCTTTTGAAACCTTTATGTTTTAGGGCCCTATTTTAACGATCTAAGCACATGGTTGAAGCGCATGGCGCAGGTGCACATAGGGCGTCCGAATCAACTTTTGCTAGTTTAACGACGGAAAAAATGGTCAGAGCGCCGGGCGCATGTTCCAAAAGGGTTGTACCTACTAGTCTCTTAATGAGTCATGGGTCTGTTTTGGGCATAACATGCAATAAAACAATCAGGACGTCATCTCCCATTCTCTTTAAAAGCCAGGTGTGCTTGCACCATGGTGGATTGCTATTTACAAGGTGGAATATAGACACCTTCAACTTGACGAGTGTGTATTGCCACGATTGGTCAAATAATTAGCCAATTTCATTTGTCATTACTGCAAATAGGCAATTCTGATATATGCAATTACTATTCATTATGACATGTAGGCATTTTTATCTTTATTTTATCTACACAATAATAATATTTTACATTGTGATCCTTTTATTATTAATATTTGGCATGTTTGTGTGCTGCTGTGCATCCCTGTGTGTGTAACAAGCAGAGTGTACACATGTTGTGCACCTGCCTATAGGCGCATATTACTAATGCACTCTTTAAATAATAAAAAAAATAGACCAGGTTTTTGGTGGTCAATGGCGTTTTCAGTTGCCTCAAAATAGCAACACGCCAACAATGCATCGAACACACCTCGTTTTCAGACCAGCACGCCCATGGGCAACAGATGGGTGCAAGTGCATTTGCTATTTAAACAACATGGGCACTGGACGTGAAAATGATAACTGCGTCGGACTAAAACTAGCAAAAACACTTGCGTCGCGCCTGGCGTCGCATTGCACCGAGTGTATGAAAAGGCCCTTAGAGTGTATATTCTGGTTAAAATTAGTATATTCCTGTGTACATGGAATGAACATATTCTGAATAAACTAAGACAAATCTCACTCTAAAAGTGTACTTTTAAGTGAGACATTCATAAATTAGCAAATTCTGATATTATTCAGATATTATGTGCATGTAAACATGGTCACAAAAGAATATTTGATAATTTTTCTACTGCTTAAATTATTCGTACCATTAGCTACCAGTTCAGCACTATTTCAGATCTCTTTTACAAAGCCATATACAACATCTATTCATATCATCAGACATCCTTTATAAAAGCTGCAGTAATTCCACAGCACTGACCGTAGCCAAAGCTGTCAACAGCATCAAAGCACTGTTACAATCAAACCACGTCACTTTCAAGCATGGGAATAAGCCATCTGAAGAATGTGATTAGCCTTCTTGTCTGACACCAAAGATAAGTCAGTATGCACAGTTGGTCCCTTGACTGCATGACTAATTGGAATTCCATTATACATTAGCAACATAAGCGTTTGCTTTATTAATTACAGGAAAAGAGGCAAATAAAATTCAGTGAACAAAATTTACATAATGCATGAGGGAAAGTTTGCTTGAGCAAATGTCAAAATGTAATGTACCTATGATGTAAAATCATAGTCATGAGTCATCATTTGAAATTATTATATTATAAAAAAGTGGTATTTTCCGAAGGCAGAATCCAAAGGGAAAAATAAAGAGGGATGTAGACGTAAGAAAAACACTCAACCTCCCCCTTTCTTTTTCTCTTTTGGTACTTTGAGGTATTTCTAGTTCAACATTTCTCACTCAAAAACAACTAACAGACTTCAAACACTGAAAAGAATCACTTCAAGGTCATAAAATTTGATTTGCTCAGCAGTTAACTTGCTCTGTGTTGTTTTGTGTCCTGACCCTTTACAGTAGGTAGCAGATCTACCATATAGTATTGTATTTGTGCAGATTTGATGCTTACATGAGTTTTAATGGTGAAAAGTATCAAAAAGAGTTCATGGATCGTTTTTCTGTTTACCCTTCATGTTGTGAAATGGGTGCAAAGTCACCACAGGCAAATGCAACCTTAGCTGATAGAGCTTTCTAAATTGACTATATTTTACCAATATAAATGCTTGATCTCAACCTGAATGACATATAAAGGACATAAAAAACATTATTTTCTCATTTAGATATTTACTGCAAGAAAGCACTGCATATGCAGGATTCTGAGGCAGTAAAATAACAGCATTCTTGGGGGCTTGTAATTATTTATGTCAGTGTGTTTGATGAAGTGGCAGTTGGCCTGTTTGGAGGAGAATTGGCTTTCAACTGCTTTGCCCTGCTTGATGTCCCATTATGGTCATGTGCCTTGCTGATGTGAGGTTGTGGCTATAATGGTGACAAACAGGATGCTGTTTAAAGTGGCAAGGAAATGAATTACTCCACAAGGTAATAGACATGTGGTGTAATTTGCCTGAAGTGGCCTCGGGTCATATATGGTGTGTTTGATGAGTATTGAGTCAATGGTTTTTAGAGGACAAACGTGTTTGACTTTGGGTAACCTTTTTTTACCTTACTTGTTTTGGGGTCCAGTTTTAGCTGAATTGGTTAATATTGGTTTAACTAAAAATATCAAAAGGTCAGTCCACTTCAAGTGGTCCAAAAATTGCAATGTTGGTGGGGTTTTTTTATTACCTCTTTGTATGTACCTCTACATTCTTATCTAGTCCCCCACCACCCACAGCTTACAAAAAAATATGTTTATTCAAGTTAGTATACTTCTTTTAAACTAAAAATAAGGAAGTCTACTTTCAGTCTACTTTTATGTACTTCTCAGAAATTTATTTTACATACTTATTACACTTAAGTATCCTTGACTTATATTGACAGAAAAGTCTAAGCATATTTGGCCTATATGTATCGTAGGCAAGCTAGTAAGAGCTGTGTATGTTAACCAAACTCCCCTGGCCTCAAGAGGTGCACTAGCGCCTGACGCTAGAGACTGAGGTCTTTAGCGTCCTTGTTAGCGTGCCCGCCTCCTATGCCGGTTCGAATCTCGCTTGGAGGGGGTCGAGTAGGGCCGGTTACATTTGGTGCCGTGACCCGGAGGGGAGTGGGTGTAATGGAGGCAAGCTAGTAAGAGCTGTGCATGTAAACTTTACTCCCCTGGCCTCAAGAGGTGTGCTAGAGACTGTAATCTTTAGCATCCTTGTTAGTGCGCCCACCTCCCATGCGTAAGACGCCGGTTCGAGCCCCACTCGGAGAGGGTTGAGTAGGACCTGTTACATTTGGTGCCGTGACCCGGAAGGGAGTAAGGTTTAGGGGGTGAGTGTAACGGAGGCAAGCTAGTAAGAGATGTGTGTGTAAACCTCCTTCCTCTGGCCTCAAGAGGTGCGTTAGAGACTGCGTCCTTTTTGACACACCCGCCTCCCATGCCGGAGACGCTGGTTTGAATCCCGCTCAGAGCGGGTAGAGAAGGACCGATTTTTGTTGAGATATACTTAAGTATTCCAAGTGTTGTTGTCCACACTTTTGATTTAGTAGCCTATCAAATATTTTTTTTTAACATAGTTTTACATGCTGTCTTATAAACTTACATTGTTTGAAAATATTGACTTAAAGAAAACAGATATGTTCCTAATTCCGAGTATGTGAATTTTTATGTAGTCCACTGGTACTGTACATAGGAATTTACTTCAAGTGTACTTAACTCTTTCCCCGCCATGGAATTTTCCAGCAATCCATGTTTTCACTCTTATATGCTAGGGGGCGCTATTAGGCATCATCTGAAAGAGTACAGAATCTCTGGATCAAAACACAGGAATAGAAGAAGCAGAAACAAGCAATAGAAGCACTGCTTATGCCAGTCCTGAGACCCTGAGATTTCCAGCCCTGCTCCAACACACATACCTGTAGTTCCCTTTCAGTCGGTCACGTTCGACGTACGTCAGTAGTGACCGACGAATTGGGATATCGCTAGAGAGCCCTATCAGCTTCGAGTGAACTACAACAGGCCAATGGAGTTGGCGTGCGATATTTGCATAATGCGCACCGCCCCCGCCAGGTGGTATAAATAGGGGAGCAGATGCAATCGCACTCTGTCTTTCGCTTCGGAGCCATCTAGTGTGTTTCCAGCTTCAGACTTCAGTGAATTCTTCAAGCTAAGAAAAAGAAAGGAAAATTTCTTCTTCTTGTGTTGGTGTGACGGCACTTCAGCGAGGTCGCGAGCTTCCCGGGGAGCCTGAGCTTAAAGCTCTCAACTGCTGTTTTGACAGCACACATTTCCAATTCCCAGCATTGTGTCTGTTGCAATTTGGGCCGGTTACTCTGTTGTGTTCGGGGAGTGGTGTACCCGAACACATCGTGACACTCCCTGTGTGCTTCAGCACAAGAGAGCTGAATTTTCCCCTCCTGAAAGAGCTTCACAGACGAACCCTGCGTCTTTTTCAAGATGTCATTTCGTCTGTGCGTTACTGGATGCGGTCGTTCTTTGGTCCCCGCTGACGGCCACAATCGCTGCATCACGTGCCTGGGCGTTCAGCACGCTGAAGCAGCTTTTGTGGATAGTTCATGTTCTCACTGTGGGAACATGACTATTGCAGTGTTGAGATCGAGACTCTCGTTCCTTGGTTCTCAGGGAGCGGGGGTCCCCTCCCCTATGCCCCGTGCCGCCATTTTCTCTGGCTTCGGCCGGGATGACGGTGCGCCTGCGTTTAGGCAGGGTGATCTGAAGATCACGGTCAGGGCTTCCCCGCCGAGCGCCGCTCCGCGGTCTCCTGTCCCCTCTACCTCACTGCAACCGGTGGTGTTGCCATCTGAGCGTGCTGGTCCCTCTATGGAGCGACCAGCCGTTTCTTTCGGAGCACCGGCGGATGACTGCATGTCGATCGCGGCATCGGAAGGTGAGCAAGAGTCCTCGGGAGATGAGGACTCGGCTGCGTTACCTCCCTCCGGGACCGTAGCGTTGTCTGAGCCCGATCCTGAGTTGACGGCTATGCTTTCCCGGGCTGCCGAGAAGGTCGGGCTCGTCTGGAACCCTCCACCGTGTCCCGAACCTTCTCGGCACGATGATTGGTACCTCGGGGCGGCCCGCGCTGGTCCCCAGCGCCCCGCCCAGATGCCATTCTTCCCGGAGGTGCATGATGAGGTGACCAGGTCCTGGCGGACGCCCTATAGCATTCGTGCGAGACCTGGTCCCTCGTCCGCCTTCAGCAACCTGGATGGCGGGGAGGCTAGGGGATATACGCGGATTCCCCCAGTCGAGAGGTCTGTTGCGATGCAACTGTGTCCAACGGCCTCTGGCTGGTGCGGTGAGCCGCGTCTCCCATCCTGGGCCTGTAAATTCTCGTCAGGCTTGACAGAGAAAGCTTACAGAGCCTGCGGACAGGCTGCCTCCGCCTTGCATGCCATGGCCCTTTTGCAAGTTCATCAGGCAAAAGCGTTGATAGAAATGCCCCAGGGAGGTCTTGACCAGCAGCTGCTTGGGGAGCTGCGTGCCGCCACGGACCTCGCCCTCCGGGCGACTAAGGTGACGGCACGTTCTGTTGGTCAGGCGATGGCCACACTTGTGGTCCAGCAACGCCACCTCTGGCTGACCCTTGCTGATATGAGGGATACCGACAAATATCGGTTCCCGGACTCCCCCATATCACAGGTCGGCCTTTTCGGCGACGCGGTAGAGAGCTTCGCCCAGCAGTTCTCTGCCGCCCAGAAGCAGGCTGAGGCTATCAAACATGTCCTGCCCCGGCGGTCCGCTGCTGCCTCCACCCCGCCGCCGGCAGCACAGCCTCAGCCCGCTCGTCGCCGAGGGCGCCCGCCTGCGTCGTCCTCCGCCCCTGCTAAGTTGGCAAAGCAGCAGCCTACACCAGCCAAACAGCAGGGTGCCGGTCGCGGACGCGGCGCCCAGCCCACTCAGGCCAAGCCAGGTGGCAAGAGGTCGAGGAAGACGCGACCCTGAGACGGGCGACCTGGAGGGGAAGGTTCCTGCTCTTCGGGAGAGGACTCCATCGTCTCTCCCACCCCCGGAGGAGGGCCGGGGGGAATTTGTGAAATTGTCTGTCCCGCCGCTGGCTCTCCGGAGTCCAGCGGTACCCACTTCATCACAAAAAGAGCAGTTTCCCAATCCTCCAGGTCACAAGAGACTGCGGCTGTCAGCACGCGAGGCTCCGCCTTGCCACTCGCAGCCCACTCTCACTTCGCCAGCAGGTCCCAGTGTGATGGTCGAGGCCGCCCCCCAGCCGTCTTCCATTCACACTGTCACCTCGCAGAGTCTGACCCCACTTCGGGCCGCTGCGCCGTCCGAGTCGGGTTCCAGAACTCTGCTTCGCTGCCCCACCCCCGGTGCGTCTGTGGTGCCTTTGGTCCCGCTGGCTCGGTGTCTGGAAGCCTGGATAGCGCTCCCCAGCCCGTCCCGCTGGCTCATTCGCACTATCAGACTCGGCTATGCGATTCAGTTCGCCCGGCGTCCCCCGGTCTTCAGGTGTGTCCACTACACTCAGGTGTCCCTGGACAATGCACCTGTTCTCCGGGCGGAGATTGCTGTCCTCCTGGCGAAGGATGCAATCGAGCCGGTCCCTCCAGCCGATATGAAGTCAGGGTTCTACAGCCCCTACTTCATTGTACCAAAGAAGGGCGGTGGGCTACGGCCAATCCTGGATCTGCGTGTCCTGAACCGGTCCCTTCACAGGCTGCCGTTCAAGATGCTTACGCAGAAGCGCATTTTCGAATGCGTCCGTCCCCAGGATTGGTTCGCAGCGATCGACCTGAAGGACGCGTACTTTCATGTCTCGATTCTGCCTCGTCACAGACCCTTCCTACGGTTTGCGTTCGAGGATCGGGCATATCAGTACAAAGTCCTACCCTTCGGGCTGGCCCTGTCGCCCCGCGTCTTCACGAAGGTTGCGGAGGCGGCCATTGTTCCGCTCAAGGAACAGGGCGTTCGCATCCTCAACTACCTCGACGACTGGCTCATCCTGGCCAGCTCGCGGGAGCAGTTGTGCGAACACAGGGACATGGTGTTAGCTCACCTCAGTCGGTTGGGTCTTCGGGTCAACTGGGCAAAGCAAACTCTCCCCCGGGCAGAGGATCTCTTATCTCGGTATGGAACTGGATTCGGTCGCCCGGACTGCGCGCCTCTCCGAGGAGCGCGTCCAGTCAGTGTTGACCTGCCTGAGTACGCTCAAGCGCAGGACAGCGGCCCCACTGAAACTCTTTCAGAGGCTCCTGGGGCATATGGCATCCGCAGCCGCAGTCACGCCGCTCGGATTGCTTCATATGAGGCCGCTTCAACACTGGCTCCGTGGCCGGGTCCCGAGATGGGCGTGGCAGCGCGGTACGTTCCGTGTCCCCGTGACACCGAACTGCCGTCGCACCCTCACCAAGTGGTCGGACCCTTCGTTCCTGCGGGCGGGAGTTCCCCTCGAACAAGTGTGGAGGCATGCTGTGGTCCACACAGATGCCTCCTCCACGGGGTGGGGAGCCACGTACAACGGGCATGCAGCCTCGGGTCTATGGACAGGGCCCCAGCTGCATTGGCATATCAATTGCCTCGAGTTGCTAGCAGTACGTCTTGCACTGGGCCGCTTCCAGGAGCTGTTGACAGACAAGCACGTACTGGTCCGCTCGGACAGCACTGCGGCCGTTGCGTACATCAACCATCAGGGTGGTCTACGCTTCCGCCGTATGTCGCAACTCGCCCGCCATCTCTTGCTATGGAGTCAGAAGCATCTGAGGTCGCTTCGTGCCATTCACGTCCCAGGCGTGCTCAACCGTGCAGCCGACGAGCTCTCACGGCAGCCTCCGCTTCCGGGTGAATGACGGCTCCATCCCCAGGTGGTCCAGCTGATCTGGCAGCGCTTCGGCGAGGCACAGATAGATCTGTTCGCCTCCCCGGAGACTGCCCACTGCCAGTTGTTCTATTCCCTGACCGGCGGCACGCTCGGCACGGATGCCCTAGCAATCAGCTGGCCCCGGGGCCTACGCAAATATGCGTTTCCCCAAGTGAGCCTTCTCACACAGCTCCTGTGCAAAGTCAGGGAGGACGAGGAGCAGGTCTTGTTAGTGGCTCCATACTAGCCCACTCGGACCTGGTTCTCGGACCTCACGCTCCTCGCGACAGCACCTCCCTGGCCCATTCCTCTGAGGAAGGACCTCCTGACTCAGAGACGGGGCACCCTCTGGCACCCTCTGGCACCCGCGTCCCGACCTGTGGAAACTCCATGTGTTCCAGGTTCTGAGTGATCTCCCGCAAGCGGTCGCAGACACCATCACTTCCGCTAGAGCTCCTTCTACGAGGAACCTCTATGCGCTGAAGTGGAACCTATTCGTCGAATGGTGTTCCTCTCAACCAGAGCGAGAGGACCCCCGATCATGTTCGGTCAGAACCGTGCTTTCCTTTCTGCAAGAGGGCCTGGAGCGAAGGCTGTCTCCCTCCACCCTCAAGGTGTATGTTGCCGCTATCGCCGCACATCACTATGCAGTTGATGGTAAATCGCTAGGGAAGCACGATCTGATCGTGAGGTTCTTGAGGGGGGCGAGGAGACTGAATCCTCCCCGGCCCCCCTCTGTACCCTCTTGGGATCTGACCCTGGTTCTTACATCTCTCCGGGGTCGTCCCTTCGAGCCTTTGCAATCAGTCGAGTTAAAAGTACTGTCCCTAAAGACCGTCCTCCTGGTTGCATTGGCCTCGCTCAAGAGGGTAGGGGACCTGCACGCATTTTCGGTTGACGAATCGTGCCTGGAATTCGGGCCCGGTGACTCTCACGTTATCCTGAGACCCCAGCCTGGATATGTGCCCAAGGTTCCTACCACTCCCTTTCGAGATCAGGTAGTGAACCTGCAAGCGCTGCCTTCGGAGGAGGCAGACCCAGCCCTAGCTTTGCTCTGTCCCGTCCGCGCTCTGCGCCTGTACGTGGACAGAACGCGAAGCTTCTGTAAAAAAATAATAAATACTGTTCGGTTTCTCGCACAAACCGATCATTTCGTGTCTTAGGACATCAATGTGTCGTCACGAGCCGCAGGGTTTCATTTGGATTTGTCTGTGCATGTTTTTTTGACTCTTATAGATGGAGTTCCCATTGACATGCATTATACGACTGACAGACCGCAACGGTTGGAGTTAAAAAACATCATTTGTATTCTACTGAAGAAACAAAGTAACCTACATCTTGGATGCCCTGGGGGTAAGCAGATAAACATCAAATTTTAATTTTTGGGTGAACTATCCCCTTAACTTTATTGTCCCTGAAGGCAATACTTTATGTAGACAGCATTATACATACACATACATACAGCAACACAACACACACAAAATAACACACATTTATAATAAGTCATGTAAAAACATGATTGCAGCAGGTATAAAGGAATTTTTATATCTATTTGATTTGCACAAAGGGAGTTTAAATCTCTGGCCTGAAGGAAGCAGTTGAAATTCAGTACACATTGGGTGGGTGACATCGGAAAGGACTAACTGGCCTTTCCTAGTCACCCTATGTTTATACATTTGAGTGATAGTCCTTAAGTCAGTCCCCACTATCATGCTGCACATTGTAACTACAGAATACTGCTCAACTTACTCCTATTCTTTACATTAAGATTGCCATACCAACAAATAATGAAAAACTTAACACTGATTCTAGATTCAGATAAAACAGGTATAAAACATTTTCATAAAAGAAACATCCATATTAAAAGTTCGAAGTTTCCTCAGAAAACACATTCGTTGAAGAGCTTTCCCTCTAATAATGTCAGTGTTTGCCTCAAATTTTAGTTTATCATCTAAAACTACAGTCCTTAAATATTTATAATGCATGACCACTTCTACCATGATGTCCCTTAAAGGTGGACTCAGTAGAATTTCAAAAACACTGTTTGGAAGTTAGTCAGGCCGACACCAACAACAAACGTGTAACCAATCAGCATTAGGGGGCGTATGGTGGTCGAGGAGAGAGAACGAGCATGAGGGAGATTTGAAAAAAGAAAAAACACTGCAGAACGAGAGATGGGACACAATACAAAAGAGCTCAAAAGAATTTTACTGGAATGAAGGTTTATGGCAAGCATTTTAGGACCCGCGTTTATATTAGAAAAGCTTTCCAGCGCTGGGGAGAGCTAAGTGGGAAGGCCTGAAAACAGACGTGGAGGCTGCTTTGATTTCTTCTCATGTGAGTAACACTGGGTTTTGATTGTCTGGAGCTGCTGTGCAGTTTGCAACTAACAACAAACACTTTGTATTTACTCTTGTGTACTGTATGTTAATTTTTTGCGCTTCCTTGTCGTTCGTTCATCAACTGCGCTTTATTTTTCGTGAAGCATTTTGTTGCGCGTCAGCTGTGATAAACAGACATCCACTCGCATTGCTTGTGTTACAGTGGCTAGCTAGCGAGAGTTGTGCAGTTAAACTACTGCACACTGACGGCCGCTAGAGAATGTGGTATTTAGCGTCATTGTTAGTGCACTCACTTCCCCTGCCAACAGTGATCAGGCCGGGGTTCGAGACCAACTCGGTGCACGGTGGTTAGGATTGGAGTGTGAGTTTTGGAGGCGGAGCAATAAAGAGAGAGGAGTGTTTGTTTGGGTTGATTTTAAATATCAACAATGTCCAACAGCGTTTTTAGTATACTTACTACATAAAGTATAATTAAAAATATACTTGAACTTTACTTAAGTATACTTAATAAAATAAACTTGAAGTATGCTTATTTTTTGTTAGGGCAAATCGCAAAAATCGCATTCTCACCCACATAAAAAAATAATAAATAAGAGAAGTTTTAAACCTGAAATGCTCTGTGTGCACACAATACTTACCTTGGTAGCCCCTAAAAAAGATTTAGGACAGAGACACAAATCTTCCAGTTATAAAATGACCCTAAAAAAAAGTGGAACTTTGAGCAATTTTGATGATTCTACATCTAAAGTTATGGTCACATTAGCAAAATTTGCAAGCAAAAAAGGTTAATTGTCTTTTGTCAGTAGTGTAGTGATGTATGAAGCACAGCTCACACAGAAGTCACTTTCAAAGGTCAACACAGCGAATCTGCATGACAAACTTGAACTCGTTGTCTAATCTGCATGGGGAATGTATTTTATCCTCATTCGAAATTCCCAGTCACACATTTCTACTAAAATGACTGTATTTGAGGTTACACGTCCATATAACCAAAATTTGTTGTGGGCCATGACACAAAGATATCGCTGTGGGTAAACAAAGTAAATAAAATAAAAATAAAAATACTACTATATATCACCTATATTACTTTATAGCTCCTATTTTGACCCTCAGCCTGACTAACTGTCCTCTTTACCCAAAGATTTTGATTGGGGCCCCTGACATATAGTGACCCCCCACCCCGTGCCCTTGTCCTAAATGAGATCCTCCAGCAGTTTCCTGATTTGCAGACATTAGAGGAAGACAGATGTGGCTCAGAGTGGCCATGGTTCAGCCCTGACCTGTCGCTTGGACTCTCTCCCCATCCGGTTTACATCAGAGTCACTGCCCGAATGTCTGTGTTGTCTGTTTAACTAACATACTGTACTATACTGCATGTGTGTAGTTTAAAGCCTTACATGACAAATATGGAGCAAATCATGTTATCGTGAATATACTGTTGGTGTATAAATAGGCAGGCACTTTGTAGGTCAGATTAAATGCAAGATTTACCTATGATTATAGAATCAGGGGCCGTATTCATAAAACATTTTATCTTACCACTAAGAGTTCTCCTAAATGGCAGTAAAAGTTCTTAGCTAAGAGTTTTCTCTTAAAACCTATTCACAAAGCTGCTGAGACCAACTTTTACTAAGGAACAGAGAGAAGTCTTAAGCTAAGAGAAAGCGCGGGGTTGACCTCGTTGCTATGGACTATGCCCACAGTGATTGGCTGATAGGGGAGGAGTCTCTGTCAGCGATTAAATCATAGAAATATTGTAGAATGAGGTATCATGTTGCCTTATACAAATAAAGGTTTTAAAATAAAAATGTTGCCATATTCAATTAAAGGTTTTAAAATGTAGGCTAAGTGTCACTAATTAAACAAGTATATGTTCAGCTAATTGTCCGCCTCTTACATGTTTGCATCTTGAGAGATTGCAGAATTCAAGTGACAAATTATGTTTTATAAACAAAGTTTTGGAGGAGCACATTCAAAGTCTATCTAATCAGCTTGAGTGGAGGTATATAAACACAGACGAGAGCCGACTCACATAGTTACCTCGACAGTTTTCTGCATCCCTCCGCCAACCCGTTCCTCACTCTCGGCTGGCTGGGGATACGAGGAGAACTCTGGATTTGAGCAAAATTCCAAGCTCGGAGCCCTCGATCCCCTTGGACAGCACGCCTTACTCTATTTGATCATTTGTAAGTGCGAACTAGTGAAAACAGCTGTCACAGTTAATCAGGCATTATTGTTTATTTATTTATTAACGATTTATTTTTGCCGTTTTATTGTAGATTCAGATCTATAAATCAAAATATGTTTTGCATTTATGAAGAACAGGCTCAGCACCCAAGGCTCTATCACTATTGCCTCAATGGTGTACAGTGTCTTTGGGTGGATTGCAAAGGCAGACTGGCACCAACAATCATTTTAGGACTGTTTTTGACTTTGTCTAAGTGACTTAGAGTCCTCTTGACTACTCCTAGCAGTTTCACAGATTTAGGAGCTAGTTTTAGCACTAAAATGCTTTGTGAAATACTCTTAGATCAAAAATTTAGGAGTCCTAAAATTAGGACTGACACGGCCATTATTTTTAAGAGTTTCTCCTAAATCTGCAAGTTAGGAGCTACTTTTAGCCTTAAGATGTTTTGTGAATATGGCCCCTGGTCTCTACAGACCCGATTGTAATGCCACTAATAGAAGAATGGTGCCGAATGCTTATAGCCAGTGGCTCCAGTGCCAGGTTGAATAATAAGGGACTAAGGCAACACCCCTGCCTTGTCCCACGATAAAGAGGAACATAGTCCGATTTGTCCAGATTGGTAAGTATTGCGGATTTTGGGTTTGCATAAAGCATCTCAATGTATGTACAAAAATTTTTACCAAACCCAAACTTATCTAGCACTAAATATAGATATCGCCACTCAATCTGATCAAAGGCCTTCTCGGCATCAAGTGAAATAATGGCTGCCTTAGACCTCTGAGAGCCTACACTTTACATAACATTTAACAGACGTCGAACATTTGAAAAAGAGAATCTACCCAAAATAAAACCAGTCTGAGCAGGATGAATTAATGAGGCAATGTGTTTGCTCAGACGGCTGGCCAACACTTTTGCAACAACCTTCTGGTCACAGTTAAGCAAACTTAATGGTCTATAACTGGAAGGATCAGTGTCATCCATCCTCTTTATCCAGCTCCTCTCTGGCAGCCTCACTAAGCTTCGGAATGTCCATAGTATCAAGAAAGTCAGTAATATCTGAGTCGGGCACGTTACATTTTGAAGTAAAAAGATGCTTATAAAATTCAAGAAAACAAGCATTTATTTCCTTTGGCTTAGTTAACAGCACACCGGAGCCTGACTTAATTTGAAAAATAGCTCTTTTGGCCTGCATGCCTCTTAGTTGCCGAGAGAGTAACCTATCAGGTTTGTCACCCATCTCAAACTGTTTACGTTTTATTTTAAGAAGCATATTACTGACCTGCTCACTCAAAATATTATTATATTCGTATTTCAGTTTTAACATGTTATTAAGATCAGACTGGGATTTGGATAGTCTATATGCCTGCTCCATGGGTGGAAGCAGGGCTTCAATTTCGGCAAGACGTTTGCGCTTCTCTTTATTTCTGGGATCATCAAAATTTGGACCATATATGTTTAAACAAGTAACCGGAAAGGAATTTATATGACCAGATACTAAAATATATCTATCGGCAGGATCAGCAATGACAGTTGACAAACGAAATGGGATGGATTTGCGGAATAAAATGTCAACACCCCTAGCCTTTGAGTAAAAAGAGGACTGATATACTTGTGAGGTCCAATTAGATCTAAGGCATCTCTGTTCAGTCTGATTAATGTGGGTCTCTTGAAGGAAAATAATATCAGCAGAGAGGGACTTAAAGTTTGCAAATACTTTGCCTCTTTTAATCTGGTGTCCCATACCTCTAACATTCCAAGATACAAATGTAATATTTGTCCCTCCAACAGAACTAAATTCTGGGTTCTGGAGTTCTGGGCAGTTCTCCTCTGGCCTACAGCGAACAGTGCATGATTATGATTCAGGCAGCTTTCATAAGTCCGATTGGGAATTTTACCAGAGAGTTCAAATATTTCAATCATACCCCTGTGCATTAAGAATTAATTGAGGGAGGGCCAGGTGCTTGACTAATGGAGCAGTTCTCTGTCCTGAAGGGCTGCACACAGTGCTGTCCCTTTGGAAAACCTGTGACCCAGCAGAGCCCTAAGCTAAAGGATATGTTTTCATCTGGGTACACAAATTGTTAAATTAAATTAGATTTCCAGAGAAATGCTTATGCCAATTATTTTATTTTATTTTATTTTATTTTTTTAAAGAAAATGAGGTATGAGTCAATTATTCTGTCTGGTAATCAACAATATGCCAAAAATGCTGTTGACTGAACTTTACTTTTACTGAACCTAGAAAATTTCTTCCAATAATCAAATCTATTAAATTTTTTAGGTTCTTTCATAACACTTTCAAAAGAGAAAAAGTGAAATATGAAACCATATGCAGCATTTTTCTTTCTGACATTTTCACTTCACATAGGAATTTGATTAAATATCACAACTGGCCACCTGGAGACATGACTTGTCTGAGGAAGATCTATGAGGATGATAACAAAATGTTTTCGTTCGGCTTAAACAGTCTAGTTTATTGTCAGTTACTGCATGTACTCAGGGGCGCATTAACGCACAAGCTCCCATGGGCTGAAGCCCAGGGGCTTACACTGGGAAAGGGGCCTACAGGCTGCACAAAAATAATATTTTTTAAATAATTATTTTTATATATGGTAGTTTACAGCATTGACACCAACATTCTATAACCGAACTCACACCTGTAAACTTTCAGCACAACTGCATTTCCGGCAAACCCCTGGTGTGTGAACAGAACCAGTGTTATGGTTTAACTGATTTCATTGGGAAAATAAGTAGCCAAAATTATCCATTGTGAAAAACTGTACAACATTATCATTTCAAAATTTATTGTAATATTTGGTGATGTAAGTATGCATTAGCCTATGTTAATGTATTTGTAACCATTTGTATCAGACTGCAGCCCAAACCGACTGTAACTGTTACAAGCGGACTTACATGTTTTTGCATGTCTTTTTCTCAAATAAAGCTAATCAAAAACCCAAACCACCTCTGTTTCTACTGTCACAAACATGTAACTAATCCCATCAATCCCATTCTATCATCCAATAACCAATGCTATACCTGTGGAATTTCACTGCAGCAGCTGTTTATTTGCTCTGTGGCAGGGTTATCCAAAGTCCGGCCCGGGGATGAATTTCAAATGGCCCGCAGCTTGTCTATTAAAATTGTATGTGGCCCGCCACGCATAATTTACAAATCATGCCGTTTCACAATATCAATACAAAGTGACAGCACTAGATTTTAAGCCAGGTGTAGCAGTAAACCGTGTCCGTGAGGGACAATTATTTGATAACTGATAAGCGCTGACATTTATGTTGCGTATGAGAAACAATTAAAGGTGCCAAAAGTGGAACAGTGCTACTCGTTTGAACTGCACTGCAAGGATATATATTAGCTGTGCCCAAAAGACAGCACAGCGTGAGCTTAGAGCGAATGATTTTACTCACTGACTGGTTTAAATCACGCAACCACTAAACAGTGCCACAAGATCCAGTGAGAAGCGTTCGAGTTTGGCAGAGAGTTCTCTGATACAAACACAAATGTCTTTGTTACATCCACCAGCTGGAGTTCCCTTGATTCCCACCAGAGGGCACACCTTCCGTGTTTGTGACCCTTCCCAATGGACTGCATATCCCATAACCCATTGCCCTGACTCATTATGCTTGATTACTTTCAGCTGTTTCTCATTACCCTTGTTAACTCTGCATATAAACCCTTTTTATTCAGTTATTTCTGGCGAAGTCTTGTATGTGTTATTTTTGAGCGCTACTTCTGGTTTGTGTGTCATGGTTTTGATCTTCTGCCTGTTTCCCTGGATTTCCCTGTTTGCCTGTGTCTTGGTCTATGTTATTATCTGGATTGTTTGCCCTGTGGTTTTGACCCTATGCCTTTTATATGGATTACAATTGTGGATTACCCTCAGTAAAGCTCTTGTACCACTGTTTGAAAAATTTATCTTCCAGAATCTGGCAGTAAGGTGTGGGAGTTCATTTTTAGTCCATCTCCTATCCTGAAAAGTCTGTCTTGCAGAAATGGAATAAAAATGATCTTCCAAAACTTGCCCTTGCCTAGCCCTTCATCCCTCCCCCAAGACCACCTTTACTCCACCACCCTCTTGGACTTTTTGTCTAGTTTTGGTTTTATGTTGGGTGTCGGGAGCCACCCATAGAGGGGGGGATCTGTCACGCCTAGTTGTGGTTTTGTTTCGTGTTCACGTTTCATGTCTTATTTTAGGGCGAATAAAGATTTTTCTAGTCGACTAGTAGTCGTTGATTTAAGCCATTAGTCGACTAATCGCGTGTTTATTTTAACAAGCCATAAATCATAATAATGAGCATTTAATTGCCTATATATAATACATAGTCTATTCAGCACTCAAGCGCACGCATAAAGTTTGCCACAGCACATCGGCAAACGTAATGATTATGCTGACTCGTCATATCTGAGGTAGTGGACGTGCCTATATGCAGGTTTCATACAGATTACATAATTTGAGAATATTTATTTTCCATTTGAATTCGTTTCTTTAAAAGTAGACATTTCAAGCTTTCTATAGATATATTTCTAGTGTCTGTGAGGCAAGTATACACTGAGTTTCGGTTCATGTTTGTTACACTCAAGTTCACTGAGACCGAGATGGCAGAAAGCACATCCTGATTGTTTTCATTATTTTACAAAAGCACAACATTTTACTGTTATTGTGAGTTTACATAAATAAAAGTGGACCCTTTATAGTTTGTATTAATCTTATCTGTATGACCAAAATGACGGAGTATTTTAAGTTAAATGCAAGTGATTGCACCGGTACCTACATCACGTATTATGCTAGTTTTGAGCTGCAGTTGTTTCAGTTGAACTCGTCAATACTCTGTGCTGTGATATATCGTCCTCCAAAATTCAACAAGGATTTTATACAGGACTTTACAGAGCGATATATGTTTAAAACATGATAAACTTTTACTAGTGGGGGACTTCAATGTTCATGTCTGCTGTTCTTAAAATCCACTGGCTAAAGACTTTTTGGATTTAATTGACTTTTTTAACTTTGTCCAACATGTACAGGGTCCTACCCACGAAAAAGGCCACACCTTGGACTTAATATTATCTCTGGGCCTGTCTGTTGGGGATACTGAAATTCAAAATGCAGTCTTTTCAGATCATATGTTTATTTGTAGTAGCATTTTTACTTCATGTGTCACTCAGTCTATCTGTCATCCAGTTCGTCAGGTTCTTGATGTCCCTCGGACTAGATTAAAAATGAGTGGTGACCGGGCATTTTCAGTGGTGGCTCCAAAGCGTTGGAATAGCTTGCCTTTATATCTTAGACTTTTACCTACATTGGGTTCTTTTAAAAGAAATCTGAAATTGTATTTATTAGAGTTGGCCTTTGGCTCAACACACTGAGTGAACAAAGTGGGTTTCTTGGCTATGATGTTTGTTTTATTTGCTTATTTATTTATTTCTCCTTTTCCTTCTATGCTGTTGGTCTCCCTTTTACTAGTTACTATTGTTCCTAACTAACCGACTAATAAAATCTTGGTCGACCAAAGCCTCTTCTAGTCGACTAATGGTTAGTCGACTATTAGGGGGCAGCCCTATCTTATTTTGTGGTTCTTAACAGCTATGTTATCTTGCTATGTGCTCCCCTTTGTCATGTGATTCCCTTGTCCTCATGTGATCATGTCATGTGCTTCCTTTTTTAATGTGTTGTTCTCATTGGTATATTTTAATCATGTTCACAGGTGTGTCTTGTCAAGTCATTAGTCTCTGTGTATATATTGACCTCGTGTTTCATCAGTCTCTTGTCTAGTATTGTTTGTGTAATCCGCTGTTTGGTGAGTTTGTGTTTTTATTTGTGTTTAAGTTCATTTTCCAAGTCAAGCCTAGTCATGCTTTAAGCCTTTGTTTATTTTGTACATTTGGAATTAATACTGCACATGGGTTTGTCAAACTTGCCAACAGTGGACTGTTTGTTACACTAATTCAAATTAACATTGGATAGGCTGCCAGTGTCATTATGGTTAAATAATATATGCCCATGCTGTCAGTTTTATTCATTATCCAGGTAAATGACAAACCTATACATTTCTCTGTCATACCCAACTTTGTGTGGTGAGTTTTGCTGGTTTATTGCTGAGTGGATACAATAGAAATTAAAACTGATTTGAGGTGTGCCAATGTAAATGGTAAAACTTTTAAGTCATAAGGTAAGAATATTGATACTTCATAAAAGGCATTATCTGTGATGAATCTCTGGCTTCTCAATAAAAAATGGATGCTTCCTTTCCTTGTTCCTCCATCCTCCACCCTGTGACCGGGAATCCGGTCAAAGTTAGCCATCTTGAGGGTATCTCAATTCTCTAATTGCACCATGAGGAGGCAAGGAACAAGGAGTGAGGAAGCTTCTAGAGCAGCTATGCACAGGTGTATATGTGGAAGTCTTAGAGGTAAAAAATTAGAGGTAAAAAATTATATAAATACTGTTCGGTTTCTCGCACAAACCGATCGTTTCGTGTCTTAGGACATCAATGTGTCGTCACGAGCCGCAGGGTTTAATTTAGATTTGTCTGTGCATGTTTTTTTGACTCTTACAGATGGAGTTACCATTGACATGCATTATACGACTGACAGACTGCAACGGTTGGAGTTAAAAATCATCATTTTTGTTCTACTGAAGAAACAAAGTCACCTACATCTTGCCCTGGGGGTAAGCAGATAAACATCAAATTTTCATTTTTGGGTGAACTATCCCTTTAACTAATGCACAGATAATCATGTTTTAATGTCTAACTCATGAAGAAATAAACCATTAATTGATGATTACTGCATCAGCAACTAATTAAGTTTCTATATGATTAATAGATTAATTAATATTTGAATTGTTATTAATTAAATGTGTCATAATGTATTAATTCCTTAATAACATATTTTATTAACTAATAGTGTAAGTTAATGTGTTAATTACCACAATGGTTTGAAGCCATGTACTTCAACTTCCAGTTGTCTGCTTTAATTAATCATTGACTAATGATTTGAAAATGTATTATTATGTTATGACTTTACTTGTTGAGGCACATGACTATTAACTAATTGTTAAGTAATATGTCATTATGGTTTTGACATCAACACTAAGCCATGGATTTCAATTTCCAACCATCTACAACCGTGATTCCACTGATGAACTGCTGCATCCAGAATCTTGTTGTTCATGGCACAGGAATACAGTATGTCAGGTTAAGTTTGAGGTCTAGGATTCAAAGGTGGAACACCAAGAACATGCTGCCGCCCGGGCACTGCTATTCCGTAACACTGTGTCAAGCCCGGACAAAGAGAATAGAATCCATTATAATCAGTGATAGTGATGCTACACTGGATGCGGCATGACGCAACACAACACAACAAAACGTCACTTCTGTTATGAAGGACAAATGGCCTTGCAATGGTCTGTCATGTCCAGTGTAGACAGCTGTTGCGGCATGACTTGACAATGGTCACATCCAGTTTAAACACAGTGCAACATCAATCTGTAGTTCAGATTCTGGTGTGTTGATATTTGTGTGCAGCCCAACTTACCCATCCTTCATTCTCTGACATTACACTCACTGCATGTGCAACTGTCAAAACCCACTAATTACATATTACTTAACAATTAGTTAATAGTCATGTGCCTCAACAAGTAAAGTCATAACAATGATACATTTTCAAATCATTAGTTGGAAGTTGAAGTACATGGCTTCAACCCATTGTGGTAGTTAACACATTAACTTACACTTTTAGTTAATAAAATATGTTATTAAGGAATTAATACATTATGACACATTTAATTAATAACAATTCATATATTACTTAATCTATTAATCATATAGAATCTTTATTAGTTGCTGATGCAGTAATCATTAATTAATGGTTTAGTTCTTTAATGAGTCATACATTAAAATATATGATTATCTGTGCATTAGTTAAGCATGAATTAATGCATATTAGTGCACCCGTATTGTAAAGTGTTACCCCTTATTCTGTATGACCATATTCTACATATCTTAATCCATACCCAATTCCTATCCAATACCTAAACTTAACTACCTTACTGACTACTAAAAATCACTAATGGGAGTAGTAGTAGTTAATAGCGCGAATTGAGCCCTAAACTAAAGTGTGACCATAAATTTAATTTAGTTTTACATTTGCAGTTTAAATAAACCATACATCTCAAATATTTCAACAGGGCATCTTGCTTTATTAATATTTACTATGAGTTTCTTAAATAACCAAACTTTAACAAGGGCAGATTCTTTGAGCGCAGCTGATGATGTTTTTAAGTGGTGCTTGAGTGATCAAGAATATTCCAATGTACAAATAAGCTTTCCTTTGATTCCACCATCCTCGTTTTTTTTTAGAAAAGTGAGAAAAGGAAGCGAGGATGCACAAATAAGAAATGAGAAACACCCCAAGTTTTCTGTAACATCATACACTGCGAGAGAGCCACTCTTTGCTGAATGCAGATTTGACAACTTACAAAGGTGTGGCTATAATCTGCATACATACTTTTAAATGTGTAGCAGAAGACTAGGCATTAGGCAAGCTTTGGGACATACTACTACTTGTTGCAGATGAAATATAACGTGGATAACATTTTTTGTCAGGTTAGGTACTGATATTAATCACGAGTCAAACCCTTCTCTACTTAACCATCAGTCTTGCACATCCACCATGTTTGTGTTTTTTTTAACACTTTTTATTTGTATTTGTAGCTCAAATCAAATCCTTGTCCAACGAGCAATGGGTTGTGGGGAATATTAGCCGTTAGACTGTGGATGGATGTGCACTTCGGATCCTAACTGGAAATAGTAGACTATCTTTGGAATACTTATTTCAACATATTACCATTTGGGACACACTAAATCTAATTTCGAATACTATTTGGATAATATGCAAATTGGGATGTAGCAACTGTCCTTGGTTAAAAAAAAAAAAATGGATTTACTGATGTTATCAAGGACTTTTCAGCTAGAAAAACAAGGAAGATGCTTTTCTAAAGTTATGTAATTTGAATTTATTCATAAAAATGGAAATGTCTATGTATTGTTTAATGGCCTAGTGACATTTTTATTTGTGATAGGGGGCCTACTGTAATACTGTAGCCCAGGGGCTTGTGGTTATCTTAAAGCTCCCCTGCATGACATTTACTACCACTTTTTGTAGATCCATGTGATGACTGACTATTGAAGTAAATCTGCATTTACCTACCTTTCATTTAAATACTAAAAATGTTATCTAAATTACACCTAGATAAAAGACATTTCTAAATCATCTACTCAGTTGAATAAAAGATAAATAACAGCAAAAACTGTACATATGCCACATTTCTCCTGCATGTAATGCTGCTTAAAAGAGGAAACAGCAACTTTAGCTGACTTTCACAGCCCACCTTACAAATCTCTCGCCCATGCAGAAAAAAAAAAAAAAATCAAGCCAGTCGTCCTCTAGTTTGCACCTGTCTTCTGTCGCGTCACGGAAAACTCAGACCGTGCATCTAAGATAATTTATCTACGAATTCAGCCCAGCCCAGCTGAAAGACTAATGAATCCTCTCATGATAACAATGGCACCTGCTGTAAACTATATGACCAGTCATGACCAGGATGACAGTGCACTTCCCTATCTTAATCTATGGACCTGTGTGAACCCTTAACTGACATTCGAAACCTCTGATGGGTGGAAGAAGCATCAATAGGTGTGGCACACTGAGGCTGGGCCAGGGACTTAGCAAACGTTTGCTAAACCTCATTAACCTTTCCACAAACAGGTCTGGAACACAAACTGTCACATCCTGGAAACCAAACATCAAAATGTTCCAGAATTGCCAGTTAGTGTAAACATTTCATAAGAATTTCTTCAGCGATTTTTGGAGTTTTGAATAATTTTACTTATTATAATTTTTTTTTAATCACAATTGAGTGGTTAAATCTGGCATAAAATCCATTTAGTTATTAATAGCAATCTATATGTGACTACCGTTTTTAAATAAAAAGAGGAAATAGAGTGCATTACTGCCCGCCCCCTTTTTTCAGGGGCACTGGTTCCGGAAGTTCCTTTTTTCTTTTTTCCCCATAGGGATTTTTAAAAAATAGTATAATTTTAGGTACAGCATCATGGGTAATGTAATTTTAAGAATAAGCTGAAATAATGTGGGCTGATAGCTTCAGCAGAAGTACATACCATCTTTATCTTTAACAACCTCGTAGCTCACAGTAGGGATGTCTTTAAAGGTTTATAAGTTATTGTTCAAAATCAATTTCCCTACGGAGAAAATGGAGTTTTTACCTCTGGAACCTGACTGTTGCACTCTATAGGAAGTACAGAGGGAAAAAAAAATCTGCTGCCCTACATATCTATTGGTTGCATAATGGCCGACACTTGAAAAACTAAAAATGTTTTACTTCTGAAAGCCTGTTTTTTTTCCCTCTGAGTAAAATAAAAAAAAAGAATAAAACTGGCAAATGTGAAATAGTTTAAAATGAGAAATAAAGTCACACTGAGAGAAATGCAGTCGCAATAAAAACAAAAAACAAAGTCACAGTTAATAAAAAGTCACATTGCGAGATCTAAAGTCACATTGTAGGTTATAAAGTTGAAATTACAAAACAAAATCACATTGTGAGATACCGTAAAATTCTGGGGAAAAAAGTTTAAATTGCGAGAAATTAGGTAAAAAATTTGAGATATGAAGTAGCAATTACTAAAAATAAAGTCAGAGTTGTGAGCTATAAAGTTTAAAATTATCTTCTTTTGTTTGTTTTTTTAACTCTAAGGCAAAAACAGGCTTCCACAATTGACTTTTGATTGTGTAATGCTTTCAGGTTGATTCAGTCCTATTAAGTACAATTTTGTGCTAGAATAAAAGCAATTCATTTAAATGCTACCCCATAAAGGACCACATTTTTAGGCTACAAGACAAAATGTTTGTACAGAATACTACAACAACATGCAAAGTGTACTATATTAGAGGACACCTACTTAAATGAGATATTTTAATAAAATTACAAACCTTTTCCATTTCTCATTTGGCATTCTGTGATCTAAATATGAAATGAGAGACAGAGAAGGTAAAAGAGAGAGAAAAAAACTAATCAAACATAAAAAAATATCCTAAAGTGAACATGTGAGAGGAAACAAGTCCATCATGTACATCCTTTAAGTGCTGTAGATTTGTCTTCTTGATTGATTCTGGGGACAGTGAGCTTTTATCTAAAATTGACCGAAGTGCATCGCTGTCTGTTTCCATTACTTTGTCACTTGTTTTGACAGTGTGCTCTCTACCGCATTCAAATAAGAAATGGATCAGGTTGGCGCCGCTGTTTTGCATTTTAGTGACCGCATGAGCGTCCATCCATCACCGAAATTTGGATGGAATTGTTTAAGGAGTTGGGATGGATCATTGTCCTGCTCATTGACCAAGCAGGCAATTAGTGGAACCATGGTAATAGACCTTTCATTGACCCTTTTAATGCCTAGTGCTGTTCCCTAAAATCAGTTCCAGGATTATGAATGTTTTTTGTGGCATAACATAGATACAACATAAACTTTCATTATATGTGACATACTCTAGAAAAAATATATGACTAGTGAATCATGGCAGTACACTGTATCTTCTTTGGATATAGACCAGAAATACAATGTATACATATATATGAATTTTCAGTATATGTATTATTTATATATCCATGTATAGTACAGTACATCTATACATTCATGGTTAGTAGTAGGTATACTGTACAATTCATTCCTTGTACAGCATTTTTGAAACCTAAAGCTGACCGTTGCCATCTTGGCAGTACGTCACCGCGCGTCACTCCCGGATAACAGAAAATGGGCAAAGAGGCGGGACGTGGGTGGAGCTGAGGTGACGTGACGACAGCAGACAAATGGTTAGTGGTGACAGCAGCGGCAATCCACCTGTCACTCAAGTGGCCACGCCCTTAATTATGCAGAACTTTAAGGCTTAATACAATTTAAACGGATGAGTTATAAAAAAATTCACCCCCCTCACAGTTGTCATGAAGGGCAAAATTAGCTATATAGACCAAAACCACAATTTGTACCAGGCTGTAAACATGTTTTTTTCCTGCTGTAAAGTTGGGCATTTTAACAGGGGGCTCAATGAGATTCTGCTCTCTTTTGGAGCCTGTCTCTAGTGGCCAGTTAATGAATTGCAGTTTAAGTCACTTCCATATTGGCTTCCGTATAATCACATCTGTATAGCTCACAGTGTGACTTTATTTCTTTAAATTTATTTTAATATACATATATAACAGTGGTGTGCGGTGGTGTTTTAAAATGAGGAGGCAAAGTCCTCATTTATGTCCCTGTTCCCCAGTTTTTTAAGTTAACATTACATAAAAAGAGAGACTAAATACAATTATATTTTGTTATTTTTACACTATGTAATGTTCTATTTAATAAAACCAAGTAAAAATTTCATCAAGTTAGTGTTTTTACTCATTTTTACATTTATTCCAAAATAATAACTAAAGGCAGTAACAATTTAAACAATATATTTTATTTATAAACTAATATTCAGCTTTTCTTTTTAATAGTCAATTTATTTTCAGCAGTCATCAAGCTTGTACACACTGGTCAGTCACTCACAGACACAAATATGTACCTTTATTTTCACTATGCTGATTGCTCACTAAAAAAACCCAGAGTCATCATGTTTTCAGGCCATTTGGAGTTTGATTTTGACATGACACAAAGCAGTGATATGTAAGTGACAGTTGTTTACTTACTTACTTTTAAATTAGTTTTCCCATTAACGGCATCACTGTCTTCATTCAGGCCGATTCGAAAACGAAAACAAGAGGCGGGATTTATCACACAAACCAATCATGTCCTATCGTAACCGATCATATCCAATCATAGCGCAATTGACTTTCCTCCATTCATTCTCAATTACCCCCCACTAAACCAACCGCACGCTTAGGGTGCTCTGCTTTGTTTCTATGAGCTGAAGGGAGGCACAGAGACGCAGACTCCTGCTGTAACTTCACCTGCGGGTATCGCTGTTTGACAGTGTTTCTTTAGAAAAACGAGTGACTTTTACAATTTTTAATGTCAAATTTTGTAACATTTGCATTGTTTTATTTTTGTAATATCGATTATTTTCTCATCCAGTTTTTTTGAGGAGGCACTGCCTCCCTTGCCTCCTCAGAGGAAACACCCCCGATATATACCAAGTTATGTCATGAAACTTTCGATGGCACAGGCTGATGGGTCCTTAAAGGATTAGTTCACTTTCAAATAAATATTTGAATAGGGAAGGTGGTCTGGCGGAAGCTAGATATTTTACTTTTGTTTGTCAGAAAAAAGAAAGTCATATACACCTAGGATGGCTTGAGGGTGAGTAAAGCTTGGGGTAATTTTCATTTGAAAGTGAACAAATTCTTTAATACAACCTGAGGCCTGTTGCATGAAGCTAGTTGAACAAACTCTGAGTTTCAGAGTACTTTTAGGACCAGATTTACTATATAGGGCAAATTACAAATTAGTGTGAGAGCGCAATTTCACATATGCACTGATGGGAGTGGCAAGTTTTGCGCATGATCTACTGCTGACGCGGGTCGACTTGTTACATGTAATCTGACAAACATGTACACACATATATATATATATATATATATATATATATATATATATATATATATATATATATATATATATATATATATAGGCCAACATGGCTTGGCAAATGGTATGTTTGGATAACGTCTTCCTCTGGCATTCCAAAGAAATTCCACGCGCTCTCTGTTCTCTGCGGTGTCTCCTCCTAGCAGCACCAATTGCAGCCATGTCGGAAGATGGGTTAAGACATGCTTTTTTGGCGTTAAATAATGGCACAAATAACAGTAAATTGACCAGTGCAAACATTAGTAAATCGAGTTTTACAAATGCATATGTACGGAGCCCTGGACATGACATGCATGAAAAAAATAGAAGGCTAAATCGTGCACTCGATTTACTAATTCATTCCCTCAATTTACTAAATTGTGCGCACGATTTAGTAAATCGAGGGAATGAAATAGTAAATTGTGCGCACGATTTATTTTTTTTTCTTGCATGTCATGTGCGGGGCTCTGTACATATGCTATAAGGTCAGCCGCAAAAACAACTCAGTCCACACCTTTTCAGCGCTAATTTTTCACTATGTGCCTTTAGTAAATCCTGACAGTAGTTTTTTAATGCCAAAAGAGGGTTTGCGCTGGCGCAAGCTGTTAGTAAATCTGGCCCTGATGAAACCATACAAATCAAACCTGGTTTAGATCAGGTGTAAACGTTCTGTCAATTTAAGGTTGATTCAGAGTTTGTGATTAACTCTAGCGTGTGCACCTGAAAGTGTGATATGTGCCGCAAACAGCCAATCACATAGAACATGGAGAGCGTCAGAAGGCAGTTGAATGAAAATATCTGAATATATCAATGCATGTGTATCAACTGAATTTAAATAATCATTTATAGGTTCACAAAGAGCTCAAAAGAATACACATAAGCTTAATGTGTTTATAAGCTTTATATATTAAAGCTTGTATTTATACATGTTTATATTAATCTAAATGCAAAGTTTAATATTAATTGTCAATTAATATTATATAAATATATTAAATAATTAGCAGCAAAAGACGGGCTCTAAAAAAATTTTTCACAATAAACTGCTTTAATTTGGAGCAAGAGATTTAGGGGGAATAGCTTTATTGCATCAGATATATGTCACTCTGCTCACAGCTGATTGGTACAGATCTCTAACCCAGAATAAAACCGAAGCAGGTTAGCCATGTAGCGTAAGTTACCATGGTGTTGAACAACGTTAAAATCCAATCCACCTTCTTGAGCCCAAAAAAAACCCAGTTTGCTCAAACTAATCTCAAACTTACCTGGGTAGGAACTGAAACCGCCTTCATGCAACAGGCCTCTGATGACATTTACCTCATTTACATGGCACAAGCTGATTGGTTCCAGTTGCATCTGCAGCCAATGAGCTTGCTGCTCAACATTTAAATAGCTGGTTAGAGTTTGCTATAGCAGTTTGCAGTGCAATTCAGTGTTCCTCTGAAACCCTCCACCTTCCCCAGCTCCACCTGTATAGATCTGCTACAGGTAATTTTATATGTGCTATTTGTGTAGCAGCAGTATATGTCTTGTATGCCACAGCTGCGTATCGGCATTTGTATTGGCAGTAGCAAGTTCCTGTACTTGCTCTGCAGCACGAAATATCACGACAGAAATGTATATTTCTATCATGACAACTCGTTCACTATGTGTGTGTGTATATGTGTGTGTGTGTGTGTGTATATATATATATATATATATATGTATATATATATGTATATATATATATGTGTATATATATGTATATATATATAATATATATATATATACACATACACAGCTTCCTTGCTTTTTGCATTTGTTTTTGTTTTTGTTTTCTAGTAATTTGTTAAAATCTGACATTTGTTACATTGAAGTGGTCATTTCCATTTATGAATGCTATTTTTGCATCATGTACTAGAAATGATGGCAATAAATCTATTTCTGGCATGTATTCGATCAGGATAATGTATATTTGGACCATTTGTGTAAACTCAAATATACATATATAATATCTCATACATGGTGGTTCACAGATGAGTGTGGACTATAAACCGAACCCTGCTATTTCCTAGCGGTGAACTCTAGTGTCAATTTACAGCATGTACAGCATGCCTGACTAAACAGATAAGCCTATACCTCCCTCTCCACCCTCATTTCCCCAGGAAGATGGGCAATCTGCTCATCAGATCTCCCTGGCACTGAGTGAGACATATATCTGGCATGCATGTCAAAGATAAAACAGTTTTAAGAGGCATCCTGTGGAAAAACCTTCTCTTCAAGTGTTTCATTTCCTTAACTGCTCTCACTGCTCTTGTGAAGTTGAGTATGTATGTGTGTTTGCATGTGCAGTGTGTGTGTGTGAGGGTGTTTATGCCCCTGTATTTGTTTGTCGAAGGTTATTGTTGGAGCCAGGAGATGCGTAAGTAAACTCGTTTTTCTGTACATGGTGGATATCCCTTCTAAGGAAACATTTAGCAAAACTCGTGGCCACTTCCTCACTGTTGTATCTATATAGAACAGACAGCATTATTGTTCTCTGATGTAACATGCCAGCACTTTCAAAGCCAAGCTGACGCAATAACATCCAGAAATGCTAACGCTGTTCTAAATTGTTTATGCCTAAACGCTAAATTGTTTATGCCTAAAACAATTAAAACACCTTAATATCCTAATAGCATGTATGGTTATGTTTTCATTATGCTAGCACAGGATGTTCAACCTAAAAACTGACAGGTTGAAACTGGCTGTACGGAAAGGAACATTTACAATTAATGAGGCACATTTCGTGCATGTGTGCTCATAAACGGACTTAACCGGTGTTTACAGCTACATACTGAAAAGATCTGATCGAACACAAATGGAGAGGTTAACACAGGGCATTCACTGAGGTTACTACATGAATATACAAACCAAAGCGCAAATCCACCTACATACCGATTTTAATTTTCTCCAGTATCAGATGCCATTGAACATGTTTTGTTTTTAGCATCACAGAGCAAGCTGACAACCAAAGACAACATGCTATTTGCACAAGCAGATGCATAGTTAACTCACATACACGAGGCACAGGCTGCAACAGTCTGGTGAATGATTAAACGCATGCTGCGATATGTTGCATGGACATTTGACACAGCAAGAGAAGCTACTTGGAGTTTGGTGCTTTCATATTGTCTTATCTGATTGGGGTAGGAAACCTTGAAATGAACTGTGCTTTGCTGAATACCATTCTGTACATATATAGTTCAGTTATGTATAAGTGACAAACACTTGCTACCAAATTCACTAAACAACTAGCTAACAACGTCATTTAAAAAGTGCATTTAAAAGTGAATTACCTTAAGTGAAATGTGCCCTTGTGGGTACTTCAGATCTTAAAAGTAAATTTTGTAAAAGCTGTACTTGCAGATAATATAATATTAATGAAATAAAAGGCTACTTAAGTGTACATAAAGAGAGCAGACATTCTTGACATATTTCTTAACACACTTTGTCATGCTTTGAAGTCACCATAAAATCAAAATTGACAATTGTTTTTTTATGGAATACTGCAGTATTTACTATAAATGACATTCATGCAGATCTTTTTTTTTTTTTTTTTTATTAATTTGCTCTCATATTTTTTTAATCTTTTATATTTTTTTTTTCAATTAACTCAAAATTTTAAGGCAACAAGGTAACTTACTTTTTTAAGTTAAACCAACAATTCTTTTTTACAGTGCAGTCATAACTGTAGTGTGCTACTTAATGTTACATTTAAATGTACATGTACTAAATTCCAACTTCATCATTGCAAATGTGTATTACATATATATATATATATGTGTGTGTGTGTATGACATACAAGTTTCAATAGAAATGACATAAGAATCTTTTTGTTTACCCAGTATAAAGATGTACTTAAGTCTTACTTAAATGGGTCAAAAAGCATTTAAATAAACTATTATATGTTATCATTTAATTGTAAATTACATTCTTTTTAAAAGAATGCTAAAGTGTACAACTTTTTTTATGAGGGTATGTTAGCAAAATAAAAAAAAATAAGGGGGATTTTCCAAGATGGCCTACCAACAGCTAATGAGCAACTAAAAACCAGTTACCAAGTTCAAAACAGTTCCCAGCTTATGCTGGATTTTCCAGCAGAGATCACAGTGCCGTAGGTGTATGTCACTCATTCTCAAATGTAGCCTGTCTAGTTGCTCTCACCAGCCTTGTGGTCCAGGGGTAAAATTACAGTCCGGAGAGAGTGTGCTGTTTAAAAGCACTAGGTTATCAAGCATAAATAAAACATGACTAAAAATTGCCGGACATTTACACGTCTCCGTTCACTATTATTCGTTTTAAATAACTAACATTGAATGGTTTAAGCTGTTGACTTTCATATTTCTTATTTGTAAGCACAAGACAAAACTGTTTATCACTATGTCAACCATTACAATTTCAAGAGAAACTTATGCATTTCATACATATGCAGAACAATCATTTAAGAGATTCAGTCCCACATTTAAATGCAGTATTTATGCCCCAAACTTTACAGTGTGTAAGTGACTGTATAAAGCAGAAGCAATATTACTGTAAAAATATGCAATTGGACGAAATCATAACGCTTTATTTGGCAGCTCCACCTTATAAGAGGGGCTGTACCAATAGAAGCCCTGCCTTAAAATAAGAGGAATAAAAGAGCCAGTCTCCTTATTGGTTCCTCTAAAACGTGCATGTGAATTGGCTGGACCAACTATTATTGCATTATTTGAGTTTTTTCCATTTAACGTGAGCAATGAAAAAAAGTTTACTTGAATAATTAAAGGGATAGTTCACCCAAAAAATGAAATTTCTGTCATTAATTACTCACCCTCATGTCGTTCCAAACCCATAAGACCTTTGTTCATCTTTGGAACACAAATTAAGATATTTTTGATGAAATCCGAGAGATTTTTTTTTTTATCCCCCATAGAAGACAACAGAATTACCACATTCAAGGTACAGAAAAGTAGTAAAGACATGGTTAAAATAGCCCATGTGACTACAGTGGTTCAACCTTAATGTTATGAAGTGACAAGAATACTTTTTATGCACAAAAACAAAACAAAAATAACGACTTTATTTAACAATTTCTTCTCTCCCCTCTCAGTCTCCTACGCTACTTTTTTTTTTTATATTTATTTTTTCAATACTGAGTTGGCGTTCTGACGTAGAACATGGAAGTGCTGCACTGTCTATACAACGTAAACAGAGTAGACTGACAGGGAAGAGAAGAAATGGTTAAATAAAGTCATTATTTTTGTTTTGTTTTTGCGCACAAAAAGTATTCTCGTCGCTTCATAACATTAAGGTTGAACCACTGTAGTCATGTTGACTATTTTAACGTGTTTACAACATCTCTGGACCTTGAATGTGGTAATTTTTCTATGGGGGATAAAAAAAACTTGGATTTCACCAAAAATAATTTGTGTTCCGAAGATGAACGAAGGTCTTACAGGTTTGGAACGACATGAGGGTGAGAAATAATGACAGAAATTTCATTTTTGGCTGAACTAACCCTTTAAGACACCAATTGAGACACATTCTTTACATATTTATAAGAGTGTTGTTTTTATTCCCTGAACTATTGTGACAGTTATTAGTAGACAGGAAGATTTTTAAAAGCTAATTTGTTGTGTACAGAATTAAATATGCAAAACCTCTAATTTTGAGCAATAATATAAATATTACGTTTGTCAATAGTCTCCTGTCTCCATTAGTAAAACCCAGAAAACGTGAGGCAAAGTTTAACACTGATGGATAAAAATATTGATCTTACACTGCTTAGTGACAAAACACAGTGGGAATCTTCTCTAGGTACACAGAACATCCATATCACAGCAGAGATCATTAAAAAAAGAACAAAACAAGAGTTTCTCACCCAACTATCTGTCTGTCTATTATAAATATATTAAATGTATTTTTGTTTTTTATAACATATTGACTTAAATTTAATAAATATAACAATAATTCTGAAAGCAACATTAAATAGCTTCATTTTCTGTTCCTCTGCTTCTCTTTACAAGTGCAGTGCTCTGCAGGGTAAGGAAGCTGTGCTCTGATTGGCTGCTGACAAACAGTGACATCCTCACTGGCTGCTATAAGAGTCCAACTGATAGTCAGGAGCACATTTAGTCTACAGTGTGTTCAGCCGGGAGTGCTGTGTGCATGTAAATGAAACAAAGATAGACAAAATGAGCCTGTAATTAAGAGTGAAACATATAGAGCACACTCAATGTGAGAACACTATGTGAGACCAGAACACTTTCTAAGAGAAACACAATTCAAAAGGATTATTTTTGGATATCTTACGGGAGTCCATGAAGAGTGGAATTAAGTTGGACGACTCTAAAACACTCTCCTGATTTTTAGTAAGTGGATTGACTCTTTTTATGGATATTCTCCTCTGACACATTTAACATGCATTAAAGTCATTCTCATACTTTGCTTTCTGTTTGACGTTGTATGTACTTTCTATTTGCTTGTGCTCCCTGAAAAGCATTCCATTTCAGGCTAACATTGCTCTCACCATAGTTTATGTTGATTTTCCTTCCTCAGGTCAAAGCTCATGGAGGGAGAGGATACGTTGAGCACGGAGAACACCTCCCTGCCCATGAATGTTTCAGCCGGGCTGAACGATTCTTCTCCGGTGTCTTCACCTGGCTCAGACTATAGTGATGTAGAGGTGGTGATAATTAGCATCTTAATGGGGCTTCTGGTTCTAGGCATCGTTTTTGGCAATGTGCTGGTCATCAGCGCCATTGTACGATTCCAGCGTTTGCAGACGGTCACCAACTACTTCATCAGCTCCCTTGCCTGCGCCGATCTGGTCATGGGCCTCATGGTGGTGCCATTCGGAGCCTGCTACATCCTTCTCAACACGTGGCACTTCGGAAACTTCTTCTGCGAGTTTTGGACAGCTACGGATGTGTTATGCGTGACCGCTAGCATCGAGACGTTGTGCGTGATCGCCCTGGACCGGTACGTTGCGATCATGTGGCCTCTACGCTATCAGTCGATGCTTACGAAGCGGAAGGCCTGCGGGGTGGTCCTAGGGGTGTGGGCGGTGGCTGCCCTTATCTCTTTCCTGCCCATTCACATGGAGTGGTGGGTGTCAGATGAACCTGACGCAGTGCGCTGCTTGGAGAACCCCACCTGCTGCGACTTCAACACGAACGCCGCCTACGCCGTGACCTCCTCCATCATCTCCTTCTACATCCCGCTGGTCATCATGGTATTTGTGTATAGCCGGGTCTTCCAGGAGGCCCGTAGACAGCTTCAGAAAATTGATCGCATTGAGGGGCGCATACGCACACAGAGCTTCAGCACCCAGGAGGGGAATGAGGTGAAGAACCGGAGGACCAAGTTCTGCATGAAGGACCACAAAGCTCTGAAGACCTTGGGGATCATCATGGGAACCTTCACCCTCTGCTGGCTGCCGTTTTTCGTGCTTAACGTAGTGGCGGCCATCTGGAAGATGGACAACATCATGTTGCCTTTCAGGATCTTGAACTGGATCGGCTACGCCAACTCCGCCTTCAACCCCCTGATCTACTGCAGGAGTCCTGAGTTTAGAAACGCCTTTCAGGAGATCCTGTGCTGGAGAACTTCTCGTCTACCCTCCACAAGGAATAACAAGGGATATATCTACAGCGGCCACAGCTGGCAAGTCCACAAGAAGACCACCAGACAACGAGAGCCCTCACCAGCTTGCGAAACAGAAATGGGTGTCGACTGCTTGACTGCAGGCACCAAAAACACAAATGGGAATTGTAATAAAGCTGTGATGCCCAACATTTAGCCAGTTTTGAACATTTGGATATTCTCTTCATATTCCCTGGAGCACTGGAGATATTTCTGGTTGCAGCCACTTTTGTCTGTGACAAAACATGGTTTTTAGATGTTTTAGCCTTTTGAAACAAGAAGGTCTATTGTCATATTGTGATACTTGTATTGAGTCAGAACAAATGGAAATTAAGTAACTTCTGTTTTTGGACAAATGAGGAAAGAGAGAGGGTTTGAAAGCCAAGACAATCTACCTCTGGATTCCATTTACTACCTCGAGACACTTTTCACGTCTCAACTGAAACCTGCATGGATAGTTAATTCATAATTTATTCAGAAATGCCTCAACTTACAAACCGAGAGTCTAGATTTGTAGTGGATTGCAGATCTTAAAGAGCATCAGAGGGGTGTCTTATAGCAGACAGACTTGTTACATTCCGTTAAGAGCTTGGGCTTCTCCAGTCAGAGGAAATATAACCCTCTGATGAGGGCCAACAGGTGCACATTGCCGTCTGTGCTATAACCAGCTGTTCTTGTCGAAAGGAAAAAGTGAAGGAGCCAAGCAGTTCTCTCCAGCCCAAGCACTTCAACCTTCCCCCGTTAACATTTCCACTGGGAAATCATTTTAAGGTTACAGCTGAAGCTGTATCTATAAAGGGTCATGTTTATAAAAGTAAGTACGCAAGTCTACATTTGTAGGCTGGGTGGCACAATATTGATGATATATTTAACATGTCACTATACGTCTAATAAAGGTGCCAATAAATCTCAATGCTATTTAAATGTTGAGTATGTAAATCTTGATGCTATATCAGCATCCTAATTTCAGGAATACAACTTCTGGCATCTAATTTATGGGGGTGGGTTGTGTTTGTACTGTTTACAGATTCCTGAACAAACAGTCCTTTGGGCAAACGGCACAAGCTCACCTGATATTGATCTGACGGTTGTTTATTTCCATCTGTTTAGTTTTATATAATAGCCCGGGCAATCCACTTGATTATGACAGATACACTGCTGGAAGATATCTGACATTACAAAAAGCTGACAAATGTACGTTTACGCAATGGCCCAGTGTTGGTGTCATTGACAGCACGTTTGCTCATATACAGGGACAGTGTTTTGCTCTTTGAGCCCCCTTCCTGTGTATGTGCACACACACACGCGCGCACACACACACACACACACACACACACACACACACATGCGTATGTCATAAGAATTTGAGGAAGACATAAAGACAGCTTATGAGGCTGTATAGACCTCAGTCGATCATTGTAGCACCATATTTATTTTTTGCCAGGAATAAAAACAAGGTTGTGATGAATAGAAGTACAGTGTGTTCAAAGAATTGTAGTCTTAATTAACAACTGGGTCATTTTTAGGCTGACGAAAGATATGTCCAAAAAAAATTGGTAGAAAAAAAACTCCATAAAACAGTTTTGAAAGCTGTGAGTTTTGAAAATTATGATCCAGGCCCTATATGCAGTACATGCTATTGCAAAGACTGTAAATCTATGCTCACACAACCTCATTTTCATCCACATAAAATTCATTATGGTGAGTTTACACAGACTAAGGTCTATTCCAGGTCTATTTATATGTTGTTATGCTGTTAATATACACAGATGTTTGAAATACAACAAAATATTAATATATAAAATTAATATAATAAATAGTAATTATAAATTGTAGAAATATATACAAGCATGAAGTATTTCAAATGTCCATCTTGGATTGTTTTTGTGAAATACGTTCTTTGGGATAAAAACTGGAAGCTTGAATCTCTTTTATTATGTGAAGCATTTAGGGTGTTTTGTTGTTGGTACTGTAGTAATGAACACATCATGCTTCTCATGTAAGGTATTAGTCAAACATCATCTTAGGCACATTTTGTATGAAGTATTTACTACATTGATGGACAAAGCAGTATGTGAATGTAGCCTACTATATTACTGTGTTTTGACAGCACATTTCTGAAATGGTATCTGCTTAGTTTGTGTCATTCCACGAAACAAATGATCTTGTTTGCCAAGTGCAAATGTTTCCTCTATGCTACTTTTACCACAAAAAGTGTTTTGTTTTAAGGTGTATTATTTTTGTTTATTTATTTTTGTATGTCCAACCAGCTGCTTAATGTACAAAGTGACAAAATAAACATGGTGGTTTGTAATGCTGTCTTTGAGTCAGGTCCTTGTTTGAAGATGTTGCACACTTTATGCCATCTAGTGTTGACGGGAAGCAGGAAGATTTGGGAATGTTTTGCTTTCAACATCTTCAAAGTCAACTCTATTTGTCTCAAAATTTTATATAATATTCATATATCTATCTGCATCTATCTGTATACATCTATTATTTATCCCTAAACAGTAAATTATTGTCAAAGAGTGTTGTTACAATCTACATGTCCTGATTTTGTCCTGTAAAAAATTATTTTAATAATTTATCACATTTTTTCTTTTGTCAAATCAACTTAATAATTAATTTGGTTCACATAATATTTTAAGTTTCCATTGATTAAATCAATCACCTTCATTGTATTAACTCAAATTTTTAATTTCAATGAACTCAACATTTTAAGGCAACCAGGTAACTTCCTTTTTCAAGTTAAACCAACAATTACTTTTTACAGTTTGGGTAAACATATTTTGTTGATCCTGGAACAACATTCCTGTCTGAAAATTTAGTCCTAACCCTACCCATAAGTTATGCCTAAAATCGGAGGGAAATGATGAATAACACTGATGTAGAAGCACCTAGCCCTGGTTGTAAGCCTAAACTTGGCAAACTTTAAACTTGTCCTTCAAATCTGATTGGTTGAATGGAAGGTTGTTCCAGGATCAACAATGATGTTGATCCAGGAACATGCTGTACTCGGCGAAATAGGTGTAGACTAATAAAATATATGTACATTTTAAATTTACTTAATAATAATATAATCCTTGTTATCGCTCATTCTCAAACAAAACTATTATAACTTATTTCAGAAGAACCCCACCTTAAATTAATTCTGTGTTATTTTAACCTTCATGCAGAAGCTTCTGTAAATATTAATTTAAATGAACTCTATATGTGCTCTATGGTGCTCTTTTCAAAATATTTTTAAAAGACTTTATGGTAAAAAGTGATGTATTTTATTTAAAAAAAAGGTGGTTTATGTTCCTTTGTTTTTTCAATATTATCGCTAATAATTCAATTAACTATGGTTATGACAATAATGGTTATGTTTATGTTTATTAATGATGGTAATATTTATGAACATGCTGTTATGTGTTGCAGCAACAGCAGAGTGTGTGACCCAAAAAGCCACAGAAAATAAGGAACATTATCAAAACTGCATTATGTCACACTCAGTGTAAAGGGTTAAAGAACAAACAGGTGCTGCTTGAACCAAACTATACTGGGTTCCTTCATTCCACACAGCTGTAGACACATTGTCAAGCTTTAATCCAGACAGATGAAAGGACATTTGGAGCAATGAGTCCACAGATTAATGCTAACAGACTGTGGGCACCACAGGAGAATTAATAATTTGTGTATTGAGTGACTCTGTCGAGGGCACAAAAAATAGATTTTTCTCCCTGTGATTTCCCTTTGGTACAATAAAAGTCCAGAGAGACACAAAGATGAATGAATGATACAAAGGCAAGATTACAGTGTACAAACAAATAATCAGTGTCTCTTTGCAATTAAATAAGTTAATATTAAAATATTAGCTGTAATCCGGAAATCACAGGAAAAGCTAATGGAATAATAAAATAATAAAATATTAAATTAGCTGCACTAAAAGTCTCTATTTAATGTTTGAATCACCAAATGTTTTTTCTTTTTTCATTATATTATAACTAAAAATCAAGCACAATGTAATTGAACCTTTTTGGCATGTTTATGGGCATTTTAATAATGATGTTAAAGTCCTACGATCATACTCTACTTTTGTAGAGTTCTGCTGTTTAATGAAGGAGTGGGTGGACAAGACAGTTGCCCTGTGACATCCAAAGACGTAAATCTTTCCAAAGAAAAATCACTATACGCGGATGGCTAAATGCATACAGGGTTATCTGTTCACCCACTGATGAAGCCTGCAGGACTCATTTTCACAATACTGATGATGACTCAATGCTTCATATATAGCTAAGTAAAAGGTTATTTGATAATAGGACACTGAAAAAAAAAATCTCCATTTCATATTAAATAATTATAATTATAAAATAGTATAATTATACATTTAAATAGCTGTTTTCAGGGAATTTGTATTGGTGACAGATGAAGCTTCCAAAATGAATTCCTTGTGTGTGCAAACATACTTTGCCAATAGTCTCACTTTCTGACTCTGATTTTACTTGTATAAATTTTAAAATTTATTTGTAATTTATTCCTGTGATGCAAAGCCGAATTTTCAGAATCATTACTCCAGTCTTCAGTGTCACATGATCCCTCAGAAATCATTCTAATATGCTGATTTGATTTAAAATTGTGTAACATACAATCATTTACGTGCCTGAAAACGCAATTGCACCCCCAGGTGGCCGATTTCTTCAAATTTCTCACAGGCCTCTAGGGCCATGAGTCAAACAGGCCCAGTGAGTTTCGTTCCGATCATCCTCAGTTAACCTTGTCTGATAGGTGCTCAAACTTCATTGGTCGACGGCGGCCGTGTTTCTCGAGATACGCGAACATCATCATATCACCACACCTTGGACCAAGACACTGCGTGCCAATTTTCAAGTCAATCGGACTGACTGTTGCATAGCTAAAGCTGTTTTCATGTTTTTTTTTTTTTTTCATTTCATTTCAATTCATAGCTCTACCAAGTGGCCAGTTGCTGTGTCCTTTTTCAGGAGACCACAGACTGAGGCCGTACATAGGTGTACCGAGTTTGGTGAAATGATCTCATTCCGTTCAAGAGTGATAGTCGTTTTAGTAAAAGTGCCCAGGCCCACTGCGAACGTTTTGCCATGAATAGAAAGTTTGACTTTTTTTGATATTGACAATCAGACTCCAGATAATCTTTCTGTACTTGTTTGATTCTGATTGGGCAAAAAATCTAGGACTAGTTCACAAAAGTAGGTTTTTTTAAAAAAAAATCCAAAATATCTAAAAATTTTGCGAAGACAACGATCAAATCCGTGAGATTAGTTCGTCTTGAGCCAATTGGATTCCAACAAATATAAACACTTGAGTCCGCGACTAACAGTTTAGGAGTTATGGGCAAATTCGTAATTTTGATAGCTGTAGCGCCACCATCAGGACGATTTGCCCGATCACTTTTAGGGCAGAATGCTGATCTTTGAAAATCCTAAAAAATTACAATAGCCAGTATCAGACAGCAGCATCTGATGCTTTTGTTTGTTCCTTTCTTAAAGGGTTAGTTCACCCAAAAATGAAAATTATGTCATTAATTACTCACCCTCGTGCCGTTTTATACCCGTAAGACCTTCGTTGATCTTCGGAACGCAAATTGAGATATTTTTGTTTAAATCCGATGGCTCCGTGAGGCCTACATAGGGAGCAATGACATTTCCTCTCTCAAGGTCCATAAAGGTACTAAAAACATATTTAAATCAGTTCATGTGAGTACAGTGGTTCAATATTAATATTATAAAGCGACGAGAATATTTTTAGTGCGCCAAAAAAAACAAAATAACGAATTATTTACTGATGGCCGATTTCAAAACACTGCTTCAGGAAGATTCGGAGCATAATGAATCAGCGTGTCGAATCCGCAGTTCAGAGCGCCAAAGTCACGTGATTTCAGCAGTTTGGCGGTTTGACACGCGATCCGAATCATGATTCGACACGCTGATTCATAACGCTCCGAATCTTCTTGAAGCAGTGTTTTGAAATCGGCCATCACTAAATAAGTCGTTATTTTTATTTTTATTTTTTTTGGCGCACCAAAAATATTCTCGTTGTTTTATAATATTAATATTGAACCACTGTACTCACATGAACTAATTTAAATATGTTTTTAGTACCTTTATGGATCTTGAGAGAGGAAATGTCATTGCTCCCTATGTAGGCCTCACAGAGCCATCGGATTTAAACGAAAATATCTTAATTTGTGTTCCGAAGATCAACAAAGGTCTTACGGGTGTAAAACGGCACGAGGGTGAGTAATTAATGACAGAATTTTCATTTTTGGGTGAACTAAGCCTTTAAGGCATGTTCACACCAAGAACGATAATTATAAAGATAACAATAAAGATATAGTTCTAAAAATCATTCTAAATATAAAAGAACAGCACTGTCCACACCACAGCTATGACAATAATGAGAAACAATATCACTTTCGGAATTATTTTTTTCCAGCTGCTGAACGATAAAACACTGACAGACAATCAGAATCCATTCTAATTTAAGGGCTCACGCATTTAAAATGGCAGATGACTTTAACAGAGAAGTTAATCGCCGAGGTCCAGAAAAAGCCACCTCTGTTTGACAATTCAATTCAAAAACCCCTTTTCAAGGAGACTTGAAAGAAAATGGATATAAAACAATCGGTCATACCATCGAAATAAATGGTGAGAAGTGTAACAGTGTATCATAAAATTACCTCAGGTATCCAGCGCTAGTTTCGACGACATTGCTTCTTTTGAAGTTGCAGTGAAAAAGGCTAGGCGTTGTTTTTATTCCACAATATTGACTTCGTCAGCTAAATTCACTATTAGATTAGATAGATTACAGTAGCTAGATTCACTCGAAACATAGCATGCCGAGGACATCTGCTGGTTAAAGACGTGCAAATGCAACATAAACAACAAAAACAAGCTGTCTCATTTCGGAGGCTGCGTCCTCCAGAGGTCGCATTTGAAGGCTGCATACGTTATCAAGAATGTCTTATTTAAGAAAAGTAACCGTAATAAAATTGACTGTTATTCCTCGTGAGGCTGTAAAATACTGTAATTTCTTTCTTACTTTGCAATCTAACGGTTACTTTCCTTAAATGAGACATCCTTGATGTACACACTTTGAAACCACAGCGCGTGAGCTTAGATTCGTTGGTGTGGACGCAAATATAGTTATCGTTATAGTTATCTTTAGAGTTATCGTTCTTGGTGTGAACAGGCCTTTAGTGTGTTCTATTCTGAAGAGCCCAAGTCAAGACCATAATTTAAAAAAGAAAAGAAAAAAAAGAAAAAAACACATTCAGTCAGTCATTTAGTGGATGGATTATAATGACTTTAATGATTCTGTTCTCTCTGTTATTTGCTGCCTGTCCCCTGGGTCCACAAAAAAAAAAAAGAAGAAGAAGAAGAGGAAGAAGAAGTCTAAATAACATGTAATTATGGGCACCTGCACACTTATGTTTATGCTAATCAGTGTGCTTGTGTCTGTGTAGTTCAGTCTGCAGAGTTAAAAGCAATAAGAACCAGTCAGGCTGAACACACAGGTGAAAAACAGATGCCTATAATACATAATTATCTTTAAGGAAGTAGTTTTCATTAGGACTGTGAGGATGAGGAAACCACAGTTGTAATGTAATGTAGCTAATACTGTATTACTTTAAATGTACAACAATATTTTGAATAAATACACATTAAAATTACATATTAAATCTACAAAACATCCAGTTGGTTTTTCATCCAGTCAAAAACCAAAAATCAAAACAAATTCAAATCACAACCCTAAAGGTATATCCAAAGGACAAAAAACGACATATGTATGACAGAAATACATAAATATGAAATATGGCAGACTCAAAAGATGTCCTGCATCTTTTAGCGGTGAACTGCAACTGCTTCACAAGCTGTAACGGGTTGCTGTGTAGTAGAATGCAAAGATGATGCAATGAATAAACACCAAGAGATAAACATACACAACACAACTATCATAACTTTAACATGAGACCATGAACTGAGAAAACTGAGGGCTTAAATACACAAGGAAAGATCATTGACGGAACAGGGAACAGGTGTGATTTAATAAGGAACCATGACAACTAATGAATGAATGAGAACTCAGGCAAAACAATGACACGGAAAACGAAACAGAACATGGCAAGAAAACTAAGGGTATGTTTACACGACAACAATGTGCTAAAAACTGAAAAGTTTTATCTTTGTACAGATGACATTATCAATCCGATCCAAGTTCACACAGATGCACAAAAATGACTAAAAACGCTGTATTCTGCTGCCAGGCCAATAGTTGGCGATGTCACTTTGTAATGAAAGACTACGTGCCAGTGAACATACGCATTCTTTTACAGAGCACTAGTGCCAAACGTGCGGCTGACTATACTGCCTTAACTATAATACAAACACGCATGCCTATAGACTAAACATGTAATACGCATCTGCATGCTGTCACCATTTTCACAGATTCACGTTTTTGTAGTTTATAAGAAGACAATAATGGTATCGTTTTCAAAAATGTGCACTTTGAAACCTGCATTTTCAGACCCCCAAAATGGCGTTGTCGTGTAGATGTGTGAACGGCCAAAACGCTTAAAAAGTTTTCTGATTTTAGTTGAAAATGTGTTCGTGTAAACGGCCCCTAAAAAGAATATGACTGTGACAGAAGTATGCTGACCAAGATTACATGTGAAATGAATGAATGAGACAATAATGTCACTTGGAAGGCCAAACAGCTGAAATACACTGATGTTTCCATAGCTATAGGGAGTCATTTCAGGGCAACATTTTCAAATGATAATCATCACTGATTACTATTGTAGTAAAACCCTGTAGTAAATCTGTGATGAGGTCATTGGCTATATGAACACAAAAAAATGCATTCAGTGAGTCATCAAGACATCAAAAATGTTTTCTCCATAGTGCATTCCATGACATGAAATATTCTTGACAGACGCCAGCTTTAGTATACTTGAAGCCTTCAAAAAGAATGAACAATAACACCTAATGATGAGAATATATCACATCTAACGTGTAATCCATATTTTATGGTCTGTAGGCATTAGGACATGTTCTGCTTCATGGTGTTTTGGCCCCTAAAAGACAATTTCAAGGCCTGAAACTAATCAGTGTAAGACTACAAGAAAACTAATCACAGGAGTAGAACTTGCCAGGTTTACCATAACTTCATACATGCCAGAGAGGATTTGATGTATTCAAGTAAATAACTGGTAGATTCATATTTTAGATAGTATAAACTAATGGATTTTCAGTGAAATTAGTGAAGCCTACATTAAACACCTATACATTAACCCTCCTAAGCTTTTCAAAAAAGGGTCACATATTGGCTGTTTTCTGTCATTTTTGACCAGGAACAGTAAGAGTGTAACCTTTGAAATTAAAATATATAAACTATGGTTACACTTTAATTAAATATTTCACTTTAGACATTCTACTTACTATAAGTAACTTTGCAACTACGTGTCAGCTATCATTAATTTGCAACTACATGTCAAGTAACTCTCATTAAAGTATTAGTAGACTGTTCAGTTAGGGTTCGGTGGTAGGGAAAGTGATAGTGAAAGTGACATGATGTGTGGCCAAGTATGGTGTCCCATACTAGGAATTTGTGCTCTGCATTTCACCCATCCAAGTGCACACACAAATCACCCATCACTAGATATTGTTGAAAAGTCATTATTTTGTTTTTTTTTTTGGCGCACTAAAAGTATTCTCGTTGCTTTATAATATTAAGGTACGACCACTGTACTCACATTAACTGTTTTGAATATGTCTTTTTAGTACCTTTCTGGATCTTGAGAGGTTCAGTGACATTGCTGGCATCACTGAGTCATCAGATTTCATCAAAAATATCTTAATTTGTGTTCCGAAGATGAACGAAGGTCTTATGGGTGTAAAATGACATGAGGGTGAGTAATAAATTACATTATTTTCATTTTTGGGTGAACTAACCCTTTCATCTTTATTTTCAACCGTAGCTGACAAGAACAGATCACACATAATGGATCTAGTGAAAAGTGTCCTTCTCTCCCAGAGGAACTTGAGAGACACACACAGGCCTTCCTGGATTTATGCCATCTTGCCCACTATGACGACGACAGCCTGCGTGTGTTTTTCCGGGCAGGTCTCATGGAGACAGACCTCAAGGGAGCTTCCAGGAATACGTGTACTGGGTCCAATTTCATTGCGGATCCAACTTTACCATCGGTGAGGTGGAGGAGAATCACCACATTACATTCCACGCTGCACACTTCATGCTACCCGCCACCACCATCTCTACAGAAGCTAGAGCCCACCGCAGACAAGGATCCCGAGCCCACCATGATGCCAGCATCAGATGTAATGCCAGAGCCGAAGATCGTCCCAGAGCCCGACAAAGAATCTGACTAGGTGTGTGAGAAAGCAAAATCATCTGTCCCAGAGGGTATACTGGTGGAATATGAGGGGATGGTGTGAAGCCCTGTCCCGTCAGCTAAGGCGAGTGTGAATGTGCTGAACTCTGAGCCCCTGATTTTATTTGAGGATATGGAGGATAATAGCACCAAGCCTGTTTCATCACCCGGAACCCTGCCTGTTTCATCACTCTGCACCGAGCCTGTTTCATCTCCCAGCACTGAATTATTGATGTCTGTGATGTTCCTGTCTTGTATCCCACTCCCATCCTGTTCCAAGTCGGCCAAGAGAGCTGTGCTAAAAAATTCTGCCTGTTCCACGTTGGCCAAGGAGGACATTCCTGAGAAGTCTGTCTGTCCTGTATCGGCCATGAAGGCTGTTCCTTAAACTCCTGCCTACACTACCCTGTCCGCCAGCCCTGTCTTCACTTCATATTGTTTGACAGCTCAGCCCTGGACTGTCGACCTGTTTGCTCCACCTAGTACCTCCGTGCCCGTCATTTCTCCTTGGCCTGTCGACCTGTCGGCTCCACCGTGGCTCCTCGGCTCCACCCTCCTCGGCGTGTCCTTGGGCACACCGGCTCCGCCTTAGTCCTCTGGCACCCTGGCACCCGCTCATCCCCACGGCTCCACCTTGGTCTCCAGGACCTTCTGTGTTGCCAGTCTCATCGGCTCTTCGGCTCTGCCTGGGTCTCCATCACCATCAGCCTTATCTCAGTCGGTTGTCCCCTTGGTTCTATCTGCCAAGTCTCCACCATGGCTCCTCCCTCCCACAACTCCACTGTGGGCATATGTTCTGTCCTGTCTCTTACTCCTACCGCTGACTCCTCCCTGGCTTCTACCTCCGTTGTCTCCTCCCTGGATTCATCTGCTGTTTGCTTCGCCCTGGTTTCTGTGGTCTTTCCTTTTGCCTGCCCTGCACCCACCTCCTAAGCCTCCTCCCGCCCCCCTCAGTTGGACTTTGTTTGTTGTTGTTATTATAGTTAAGGCAGTATAGTCAGCCGCTCGTCCCCACAGCTCCGCACGTCGGCTCTTCGGCTCCGCCTGGGTCTTCATCGCCATCAGCCTCATCTCAGTCATTTATCCCCCTGGTTCCATCTGCCAAGTCTCCACCATGGCTCCTCCCTCCCACAACTCCGCTGTGGGCTTATGTTCCATCCTGGCTCCTACTCCTACTCCTACCGCTGGCTCCTCCCTGGCTTCTACCTCCGTTGTCTCCTCCCTGGATTCACCTGCTGTTTGCTTCGCCCTGGTTCCTGTGATCTTTCCTTTTGCCTGCCCTGCGTCCACCTCCTGAGACTCCTCCTGCCCTCCTCAGTTGGACTTTGTTTGTGGTTGTTGTTGTTGTTGTTGTTGTTATAGTTAAGGCAGTATAGTCAGCCGCTCATCCCCACAGCTCCACAAGTTTGTTCTCTTTCTCTTTTCTAGTTTTATCCAAAGTGACTTACGTACAAAGGTAAAGGTACAAATTTCTTGCTTTCCCTGGTAATCGAACCCATTACTTTTCCCTGGCATTTCTATCACCATGCTCTACTGTTTGAGCTACAGGAAAACATTTTACAATGTACAATGGCACTATGCTGTCTGTTTCAATAGCATCAAAAAGTAGAGGTGCTTACTATTGATGTCCTAACTCTCAATGTGTTCAAACAAAATGGACAAGAGCTGTATGGATGACCCATTATTAACTTACACTTCAAAAACCCACTAAAACTGAAAAAGTTTCAGTAATGAAACTCTACATGGTGCAAGCTGAACAAAGCAGAACACTCAGAGATCACTGAGGGTGCTTCTGAAATTAGTGAGGGTGCTGTTACAGTTACAGTACAAATATAAAGTATGGGCAAACAGCACCTAAGTACCACCTGTATAAAAATAGTTCAAGCATAACAAGCATTCTACAGTAGAGTAAGAGGTTGAATTTTTCATTTAAAACATTTATTACTTTAAAAACTTTATAAACTTATCTATTACTCAGTTGTATACAGTCATGATTTATGATGCAAAATCATAAATATTAAACAGGGTATTACAAGACTTATTTTTTTAAGTGTAGGTTTGGATGTAATTTTTAAAAGACTTTTTACATATGAAGACTTCAGATGCAAACGCCTCTAAGTGCCGTCTGAAATGTCTTTCTAACTTAAACATTTTTATCAAGCTCGTATGTTTAGGTTCAGTAATTCCACTTTAATGGCAATTAATAGGTCCTTTTCATTGCCATTAAAGTGAAATAACTGAACATAAACACACAAGCTTGATAAAAATGCTTATTTTAGAAGAAAATTTCAGATGGCACTTAGAGGCTTTTGCATCTGAAGTCTTCATATTTTGATGGACTTGTTTTTAATGCTACCGCTAATTAATGTGATTTAATCTATGAATTACATTAAATTAATTACACTGAATGTTTTTTAAATCTATAATCATTTCATAAATTAATGTGCATACACAATGCTATTTGAATGCTTGATTCTTATTGGTCAGTCATGGCATTCAGCTATCAGATATTTTCTAATATTAATATGGAAACACTGTATATCATCTCTGACATTTCTGTCTCAGCTTTCTCAATCAACTTGCCAAATAACAGCTTTGGCCTTTTTCCATGGCACACACACACGTTCATAACAGTCAAATTTACCATTTTAAGAGTTTGCCAGCACAGGTACAAAGGTTGGTTACTTCTCTAGTTTAATATGCTCTTGTCTAACCCAGTCCAGGTACACTTTATGAGTCAGGACAGCAGCTGTTATACACACGATTAACATGGCTCTTTTACATTGGTGCTGTAAATTCAGACATATGCTGTGTTCAAAATGGGATAAATCACCTACCAAGGGCACTTCACATTGAGAACAATCATGTCTGCCATACTGACAGGTTGCACCAAACCGAAGTGCTCAAAACTGACCACTTCCACATCAGGATGAAGAATTTCGAAGTTTACAACGGAATGAAGTTTACAACTTCACTCCCATGATTCTTTTTGTACACAAAGGGCGCCCTGCTTAATTGACTCAGCAAAATGACGCAGAAGTGCATTCCAAGGAACAGTTTTTTGGTCCCCTACTTCTTTCATCCCTTTTTTTTTTTTTTTTTTTACATTAGTAACCTGTACTTTGTCATCCAGACTGCTTGTCAGTGATTACTGACATAGACAGAAATAGTTTTATTGAATATACCAAAGAATGATGTGTCTGTCTCCTGAAATGGGCAGGAAATCTTTATTCCCAACATTAGCATGGCCTTGACCTTATGATCATAAGACTGTTTCCTTCCATCCATCCACAACTTCCATCTATCTGTTCATTATCCATCCATCAGACAATATTCTAGCCACCCAAATAGATACAAATAAATTGCCATGATTTTGAAGATTGCTAATGATTGATTGGAGGTGTTTATGCAAAATTATTGGAAACCAGTGTGTGAATTAATTTTTTTTGGATTTTAAATATTTTGATTAAAATGGATCATGGGACATTTGAATGTTTATGCTGCTAGTTTCCACTCAGTACACAAGAAAAAACACCAGGATATTTAGGAGGATATTTTCTTTAAGTTATATGCCAATTACAAACATTTGAAATTTGAAGATTCAGAAATTGTATTTTCCGTTTTATTTAATGTGAAATCATTCAACAGTAATTAAAGAGGAGTACATTGAACATTAACAGTGGAGTAATGGATTGTACAACACTGACACCATCTGGACAGTATGTGGAATCTCCTCATACCCTTTGTGGGTATGAGGAGATGTGGCATGTGGCTATCTCCTTTACAATAAGGCTTGTTTTGGACATGCAGTTCCCTATTCAACCAGTATGTGTTAAATGAAAGGTTGTAAAAGTTGCCCACTGTCCTCCTCTATTGAATGACACTGGTTCCATGTCTCCATCTCCTTGAACAAAAAGGCTATGTGCTGAATGTCACATGAACAAACAGGAAAACAAGTGTCATCCCATCCACTTGTTAACAGCAAAATCAGCTAACCTAGCCAGTTATTTTCATTACTGGCATTTTATTGAACTTTAATATACAAATGTTAGAAGGAAAAAAAAAAAAAAATTAGATAGGCCTACCAATCTGCATATGGTTATGCCCATCCGGTAACACTTTACAATATTGTTTCGTCATTAATATATAACTATACAGCAACAAATGAGTAAAGCAATATTAACATTCAAGTAACTACTAAACTACTAAACAGATCTGGCAACATTTAACAATCTAACAATTCACTATACTATCCCTTGGGAAAAGGAAGTGTGTATTTGTATTGAATGTGCACTTGTAGTGTATTTCAAATCTTATAAGAATATTTAAAAAAAACTGTACTTGCAGATAATATAATATTAATGAAATAAATACATTACATAACAACATACATAACATAACATAAGTGTACTTAAAGAGAGTAGACTTTCATGAATTAATATTACTCAGTACTTAATGTATAATTACACTGTAGCACGGACACCTTAAAATAAAGTGTAACCCAAAGTTTTACTTTGATAATCTTTTGTGAGGCTTTAAAGAACACTTATTTCAATGTGTTGATTAACATACCAAAGCACGTTTTAACGTATGTTCTGTATAGTTTCATAGTGTCTTGGTTCTGATTTCCCTGTTCATGTGTGCCCTGTCATTGTAATTTGACCATGTTTCCTAGTGTGTGCCATTTTGTTCCCTTAGATACTGACTATGTTCACCTGTTGTTCATTTAGTTACCTCATTACTCCCTGTGTATTTAAGCCCTTAGTTCTTCAGTTCATTGTTCCATGTCACATCAGTTTATGTGGTTTGCATTTTCTCCTACATTTTCTTAGTTTATTAGTCTAAATAAAGACATTGTTTGTGAACTCTATTGTTGTGCATGCTGCAGACTATTGTTACAGAACACGGAACCTAATAAAAAATGGACTTACCAGCCATCCAGCTGCTTTGTTTAGAGCAAGAGCAGCAATCCCTTGAGGACCACACCAGAGGATTTCTACAACTGGCATGCCTAACTAACTTTCCGGATCGATCCCTGTGTGCGTTCTACTATACCAGCTTGAATGAACGCACCAAGGCACACCTACCCGGTGGGGCTGCTTGTAGTGTACTAGGGAATGGAGGAAAGCTCCGCCTACACTACCACTGCTGAAGGTGAGCTGCAGCTGGCCTCTGCATAGGTTTTTTATTATGAGGAAATTGAAGAGGTTATTTCATTGAATCTCTAGTCCCCACTGGTCCTCCCAGCTCCAAGTCTGCTGTGTCTCCACTGGTCCTGCCCAGCTCCAAGTCTCCTATGTTTCCTAGGATTCCACTCAGCCTCCCTTTCCCACCTCCTCTTCCAAAAACAGCCATTTCCTCAGCCCCGCCTCCGCTGGTTCACTTTAGCCCCTTTGGCTGCTCTTCTGACACCACTCCACTGTGTGGATTAACCTTGAGTCTTCACTTCCCCAGCATTGCCCAGGAAAGTGGATCCCCTGGCTCCACCTCAGCCACCGTTCCTGTCACTCCACCTTGGTCCGTCGACCTGTCGGCTCCTCCTTGGTCAGATGTCACACTGCCTGCGTCATGGACTTATGAGCTGTGCTGCGCTCCATTTTTCCACTCCTTCGGCTCCATCTGGCTCCGCCTTCCATCTAGCTCCACCTCGGGCCTCAGTCCCACCTGGCTCCACCTCAGTCCTCAGGGACCCTGGCTCCACCTCGGACGCTCGTTGCTGCGGCTCCACCTCCAGGACCATTGGTGCCCCATCTGCTATCCATCTGCGCCCTAGGCTCCACTTCTATCAGCCACGTCTCAGTCAGTCATCCCCCTGGTGTCGACAGAACTCCAAACTCCTAAAACTCTAAAACTCCACCATGGCACCTCCCTCCATTGACTCCGCAGTGGGCTTTCATCCTGGCTGCACTCTGGGTCCCTGTCTGGCTACTCCTGCTCCTGACTTCTCCCACCATCATTGCCATCACAATTTGGCCCTTGTCAAACTCGCTTAAATCCCTACGCTTGTCCATTTTTCCTGCTTCTAACACATCAACTTTGAGGACAAAATGTTCACTTGCTGCCTAATATATCCCACACATTTACAGGTGCTGTGATGAAGAGATAATCAGTGTTATTCACTTCACCTGTCAGTGGTCATAATGTTATGCCTGATCGGTTTATGTTCTGTTCTGTTTAGTTTCATAGGTTTTTGGTTCTGTTTTCCCTGTTCCTGTTTGCCTGTGTGCCCTGTCATTGTAATTTGACCATGTTTCCTAGTGTGTGCCAGTTTGTTTGCTTAGTTACTGACTATGTTCACCTGTTGTTCATTTAGTTACCTCATTACTCCTTGTGTATTTAAGCCCTTAGTTTCTTCAGTTTATTGTTCCGTGTCATTTCAGTTTATGTGATTTGCATTTTCTCCTACGTTTCCTTAGATATCTCCTGAGTGTATTTATATTACTATATAAAGTGCTGCAGGGATGATGTCAAAACTCAGAAGACTAATTCACCAATGGTTCCCATGAGATTTTCCTATGGGTTTTTATAAGGGGGTTTTTCAAATGATGAGCAAACTGCACACCCCAATCGTTCTTATCTTGTTACTTATTAGAAACATACCTTTTTAAAAAAATAAACATAACAGCTTCAACATTTGCGTTTTCGATATCGGTGTGTGTAAATTACATTGTAGAGAAAAAAAGTCCAAGTTATGTATACAACATACGGTGAATTTAGTTACCTCATTACTCCTTGTGTATTTACGCACTTAGTTTCTTCAGTTCATTGTTCCATGTCGTTTCAGTTTATGTGGTTTGCATTTTCTCCTACGTTTCCTTAGAGTGTTTATTAGTCTAAATAAAGACTTTGTGAACTAAATTGCAACTTCATTATTACAAGTGTGTAATTACAAATATATTTAAATTTTAAATACATGATATACAAGTCTCAGTAGTAATGACATTAAAATATATTTTAGTTTACCATAAATGTTTTTTTGTACGTTAGGCAGTACACTTCAAACATATTTCAAAGACAATATAAGTAATTATGACATTATAGAAGATTTTAATTTTAGAAGAATGTTTTATTTTGAGGGTGTTTTGCACTATTTTCTTCTTCTGGGTTTAAAAATCCATATGTCAGCGTCACTTCACAGTATACTATGCCCTTTATTTGCATTTTTCAAAACTGGTGAGAACTAACCGGTGATGAAATTGGGGATTTCAGTGCTGTAGGGACGATGTCAAAACTCAGAAGACTAATTCACCAGTGGTTCCCTTGAGATTTTCCTATGGGTTTTTAAAATGGGGTTTTTCAAATGATGAGCAAACTGCACACCTCAATCGTTCTTCTCTAGTTACTTATTAGAAACATACGTTTTTAAAGAATAAACATAACCGCTTCAAAATTTGCATTTTCGATATGGGTGTGTGTGTAAACTATGTTGTAGAAAAAAACGTCCACATACCACACATCTTATTTTACTCAAATTGAAAAACCCCATCATAAAAACTCATAGGAAATCTCAAGGGAACCATTCATTTTCTGGTTCAGGTGTACTTAATTAGGTTAGAGCTTAACTTTCCCTCCATTCCATTCTGAAGGGCTCATCTCTGTGCCCTAATCGCTTCAGAGGGTTTATCTTCCAGGGGTGCGCTTCCCGAAAGCATTGTTAGTCAACTATGGTCGTAAGTCCCATTGAACTCTATTGGTAACGACGGAACTTGCGACCATAGTTCACTTTGGGAAACACACCCCAGAGTGAGAGCTTCCAAGTGATGAAGCATTAAGGAGGCAAAAAACTCTTCATTGGAATTGATTTCTGGACTTCTTAGCATCTTGCCGAGCCAGGAGACGCTATTGCCGCACAGTGTACACATAGAATCATGGGAGTGAAGTGTCCATCAGTTGTACCTTTAGAAATCCTTCATTCCAAAGGGCCCTTTGAAGCATCCAGTTTTGAGTATACTTCAGTTTGGAATGATCCTTCAATATGGCAGCCATGATTGTTCTCACTTCAAAGGGCCCTTGGGAGGTGGATTTATCTCATTTAGAACCCAGCCATTGTCCCTCCTGCTGCCAGTGCGTTGAAATTCCAGTGTTGTTTGTCCAACATTTTTGATTATATGGCATAAATCCATTTTACATAAATGTCAAAACACAATAACAAATCCAGCACACTGAGTTCTTAACTATGATTAAAGAGTTTATTATGAAACAATAGTATTGATTTTTTTTCGTAAACCAAAAAAAATCCTTGAGTTGACAAATGACAGTCCACTGTCACATTTTACCACAGAATATAGCTGTTTGGCACAAATGAACTTTGGAAACAAATGGAATGTGTACAAGTTTAAGGCAAGCATGATTTACGCTCAGACGTTAGGGTCACAGATTTTTTTGATGAGGTCTGAGACACAACTCCACATCATAGTCAAACTGACACTTATGTCACCAAAAGAGCAGTTCAGCCATTCATTCTGAGCTGTCAGAGAATCCAAAGTTTGATACTATCAATGTAATGTTACATGCTGTATGTGTGGCCCACATACAGCATAAAGCTTAGCTTACATTAGCTTCATTCAGAACAAAGGTTTTAAAACAAAACTAGGCTACTCACAGGTTTTACAGGCTCATTTTTGTTCCACATTTCAAATGATATTTATCACCCCTGCTTTCCATACTGATAAGTAATTCTAATAAGAAAAGTAATGCTAGTAAAGATAAACACAGGGGGGAAAAGGATCAAAAATCAAAGCAAAAACATTACACTCACAGTTCTGTGAAATGCAAAATGTAAAAAAAGCTGAAAAAAGTGAGGAAAGTGGGAAATAAAATAATTTAAAATAGTGAGATTAATAGTGTAATGCACAGACACATAAATGGTTATCTGCAGTCAGATAAACAAATCGTTAAAACATTTTACTCCTAGCGCAACTCAAGTTTATCCTTCAAAAGTGTATCATTCCTCTATACGTATATAACAAGCCATTCTGATTCAGTGTCACTATTTGAATGGTTTTTGTATTCCATTCAATATTATTTCTTTCATGTTTGTGACACTTGTTTCAGATGAGCACTTTTATCAGTTAATCTTTGGTGGAAAAGGAGCTGTGAGGGCTGAGACAGTCTGAGCTGACATTGTCAGAGCTCATCCTTCTGCTGAAGATTCTGATCCTCGGATCTCCTCTCACAGTTACACAGTGCAGTGTGATCAGATGGCTGAGGCACTATTTCCATATCAGGATGAACTACAGGCCGAGTGCTCTGACGATTCGCATAGGTCTGTAAAAGGAAAGAACATACACATTTACTAAATTTACTACTTTCTCCATGTTACCTGTAAGGCTGTACCCATAAAAGAGAAATGTACAATCATGCAATTTCCTCATGTAATATTTATGTTCTTTTATATTGTTTTGCCCATGTGTTAATCTAAACTCTTTTGTAGGATTGTTTTTATGATGGATAGATGGACATTTTTTTGAGCTTCAAAATCTCGCCCTCCATTCACTACCATTATAAAGCTCGGAAGAGTCAGGATATTTTTAAATACAACTCTGATTGTGTTTGTCTGAAAGAAGATAGTCATATACACCTAGGATGGCTTGAGGGTGAGTAAATCATGGGATAATTTTCATTTTTGGATGAACTACCCCTTTAATAGAGTCTTGTTCGTGTCACATGTCAAGTTGTTTGTGGTTCGTGCTCATATACTGGAGTCCCTAATCATGCAGATTTTGGCTACATGCTCTGAGTAGTACTGTACAGTAAGAAAGTTATTTTTCATTCCCCGGAAATTAACATTTCTTAGAATTAATAAACAATTAACACTGAGTGTTCGCTGGACAAACAGGTTAGTTGATTGTGGTATTAATTCTGCTACATCAAGTTAATTCTTACAGCTGATCAAAATTTTTATATAATTAATTATAATTAGTTATAATTAATTACTCATATTTCCTTTTGGGCTTATTTGCTACATGGGTGTTGACGTTTTTGGTAAAAGGGAATGCCACAGTCCTTTTTCTCTGTTTTCTCTAGTCATATAGCACTAATTAAAAAAAAAAAAATCAAGTCAAGTTTTATTAAAAGCCCATCTTGCCAGCGGCAGGTCAGTTTTGACCCAGGTATACAGTATCAACTGAGGCTTTAGTTTACAAATGATGTTAAGCAGACATTTCTTTAATCTATTGGTTTGATTTGTCTCATAAATACTACTTATATTCTTATACTCTTTCCCATATCTTACACACACTTGTAAGACTGAATTTTGTTGGTAAACATGAACATGCACACGCAAAGACACTATAAACAGACGAAAGATGTAACTGACATAACAAAAAAGGTTTTCCTTTAAAAAACGAACCACTGCAGAATGAAAAAATGAAAAATCTTTTTCCATCATAAAACTGAAAGCTTATGCAAGTAAAATGACTGTCTGGACTGTTATGAGTTATAAGTTCTAAATAACTATTATAAGGAGTTATGAGAAATTTAATTAAATACATTGATTTCAATTGCATTAATAACAGATAATTCTCAGATTATATGTTCTTATAAATTTCACGTAATGAATTTTTATATCATAAATTTTAATTTAATTTTAATAAAAAAAAGTGTACATGCAGTAATAACATTGTAATATTTAAAGCTTTGACATTTTTCACATACACTCATTAATGAGAAGTTACTGATCAGATATACAGTTCTATGGTTTTAGTTGAAAAATATTAAGATTCATAAGTTCAAGGGTCAAAACTGGCGTGATGAATACAATCCTCAACTGGATGTACCTGGAATAAATACTTTGAATGTTGCGATCCTATCGGACTTATGATAGCTACCTGAATCGTAACAAAGCACTGTTCGCCAGAGGAGAACTAGCCCCCCGACTAAGCCTGGTTTCTCCCAAGGTTTTTTTTCTCCATTTTAACACCTATTTGCCACCTGATGTCACCTGTTGGAGTTTGGGTTCCTAGCCGCTGTTGCCTTTGGCTTGCTTAGTTGGGGACACTTGACATTTGACTTGACATTTGATATTCAACAGTGCTTTGATCTGCCTGCATTGACACCATTCTTTAAGAGCTGCTGTGCAGCCAAAATTATATACCAGTTATCAATGTAAAGCTGCTTTGACACAATCTGCATTGTAAAAAGCGCTATATAAATAAAGGTTAAAAAAAGAAAAAAAGAAAAACTGACCAGGCAATGTACAAGCTGTCTGTAGTTTTTGAATGCATTAGGAGGCACATTACATTTACCAATAAATTATTCAGCATTTATTTTGCTGTAAATGGCAGATTCTTACCTGAAAAACAGTGTAGTAGTAGCAGTAGAGTCTGTGAGGCTGAAGCAGATCTCTCACCACCGACTGTCCGGTTTTAGCTATGGCCTCTGCCTCTGTGTCATTGTTCTGTGTACGTTAAATGATGAGGGGGTTATACAAGTAAATATACAAGTTATAACAATTACAAAAAAAAATCAGTTTTTGTTTTGCATATGATATATGGGTCTCTTTTTTTTTTTTTAATTTTGTAATTATGAAATGTAATTTATGCTGTTACTGTAAATAGTCAATGTGCTCCAAACGCAAGGACACTGTTTGTACCTTAGCCCATTTAATCTTCTCGATGAGGTCAGAAAGGTCCCTCTTCACTGGTATATAGTGCACACCTGGTTTCAGATGTGTGTAAAAGTGTTCGTAGTATGGTGAATCCTGTTTTAAGACCAAACTGTTGCCCAGCATCAGGTACGGAAACCTATAGGCCGCTACTGTTCCATCCACATTCACCTGGTATTTGTACTAGAGAGATTTTCAACAGTAGAGCAAAGCATGTCACAATTCTTAATCTGTATTATTTAGTAAGCAGAGAAAAAGCATATCACAGTTTATTGAAAGTTTTTCATTACTTTCATTACATTACTTACCTTAAAAAAATCAAAGAAACCAACCAGTGGTGCTTTGCCAATTTCCTTCTCCCGTTCACGAAAGAAAAAAAATGCTGTTATTCCCGCATCGAGCAACTCTGGATTTTCTTTGGACATGGTTACCAAATGCAAGCGTTCTTCTCGACTGTCCCTTCCTCTGAAGAATGCCTTGTCCATTTTATCTGACCATACAGGACCTGGAAAACCAACAAAGAGAAGTGAGACAAAGAAAAGTAAGCTAATATTGGAGATTGACAGGAACTGACGTTCAAAGAAGCACCTGTGTTCCCTGGACTGACAGCAGGTCATTTGTTACGCCTCTCATTGCCTCTAAGGATGAGTGTGTGATATCATATGTGGGAAGAATGATGTCCCGTGTGTCCGTGGAGCCGCACCATGAGATAATAGGCACTGGTCCAGGTTTGTCACTTACTTTCCTGTTCTCCATTGGCCAGTCTCCTACGTTAATATAAAATTCCACATCAGGCATTTTTACCTGGAGGAGACAAGACAGATATAACAATAAAATAGTTGATATGACATGTCCAATGAATCACCATAAAAATGTAAAATAAAAAAATGAAAAAAATTATAAAGTACTTATAAAGGTCTCAGACTTTTGTTCTCCAAAATGTTTCAAAGTGAAATAAGACTTAAAGGTAAGAAATAACCTCCGTAGCTTACTTTTCGAGCGAGGGAGAGCAGTATCTCATCCGAGAACATCTTGAAATCTGTGTACTTGCCCAGCGAGCGCCGATGCACCTGGTTGTTCAAGATGGTATAGTGAATGAGTCCACCTCGCTGTGCAAAGCGCTTTGGAACCTCCTGCAAGAGCTGCTGCAGGTCAATAGATGGAAATGAACTGAAATCCTTTTGAATTTGGGGGTCTTCCTCTGGGCACTGCATAACCTTCTGCCATGCTTCCACATCAGACTCTGGACAATCACAGTATTCATGATAAACAGGACCTGATGGAATTTAAAAGATTTTATTAGGCATATTATGCAAAACTTTCTAAAGAATTGCAGATCATTTGGAAAAGAGTTTGTCTTTACATAATACTAATAGATGACACTTTTGCATACTTTTAAAGAGTTCTTTTTATGGAAATAATATAATTTAAAAGAATATAAGTGAGAACTGAATGCAATGTTTTTAGACATTTAATTGTAATTTAATGTATTAAAGATTTTTATATTTTATATTTAAATACATCTTTATATGTAATTTCATCACTACTTCTGTTGTCTTTGAAATATGGTTAAAGTGTACTGTACAAGCATCTATGGTAAACAAAAATATACTTTCTATTGACACTTGTCACGTTTGTCACATATTTACATTTATTTGTATTTGCACATTTGTAATGATGAAGTTGCAATTTAGTACATTTAAACTATATTAACTTTAAATGCAATAATGAATAACACACTACAATTATAATAAAGTACTTTTCATGTGCTTTTGTATATTAGTCAACACATCAAAATAAGTGTACTTCTATACAGGACAACAAAAGTAAAACATTTACTTCGAAGTAAAACTTTTAATTTGACATTACTACAAAGTTCACTTTTTAAATGTGTACTTAAGTGTGTAAAGAATCATGAAAGTGTAATCTTTAAGTACACTTAAGTGGCCTATTATATATCTGCATTTTTTTTTTTTTTTTTTTTTTTTTTTTAAATAGGCTTAAAAATTGAAGTACACTTCAAGTGCACATTCAATACAACTACTGTAATTATGTGTAATCTCACTACAAGTGCAAAAGCAAAATATAAAGTTTGGCCTGCAGGGGCTGGCTAAAACTAACCCACATCTATCAATGTCCAAAAAAACTTTACCTCTAAGAGTGTATGGTGACTTTGCCACTAGCTTATCTTGATACAAAACTTCAATCTTCAAACCCTTCAAAGAACTTCCATAGAGGCGGTATCTGACAAGTAGGGAGCCGTCGCCCCGATCCAATGGTGCTGGGACATGGATACGAAGATACTCCTTTTCCAATGAGGATATCTTTACTTTGAAAGAGTCTTTAACTAAAAGAAATAAAACAGAAACCATAAAGTGTCCAAGAAAAGAAACTGACATGCACTAGTTTAAACTAAACATAGCTTTCAGTCAATTTACACAAAGGAAATGAAAGTAAAAATGTATATTTGCGTTGATTACTAATATATTACTAAATACTGACTTTTTAAACCAGAAGAACATTGTGTATTACTGCAACAGAGATCTTAAAAATCTGGTAATCCTTAATAATAAAAAGCGTCATTCAAAACACGTACAAACACTATCTCATTATTATATACTGTAAAACAGAACAGTAGAACGTACGTTCAAACATTAGAAATGTCATTAAGTTTTAAGCCTGATAATAAGTTTTATTGATATGATCTAATTTCCAATAGATATTTTTATATATGATTATATATATTTACATTCTTACCAGGAGACACGGTGATGTTTCCTCCTTGTGAATCAACAGTCTGAATGAAGAAGTATCTGACAGGAAGCACAACATCAGGATTCAGTCCAGGACCCCACACAAGACATTTACCCGGATCAATCTCAATACTCTGACAAAAGCCTACATTTAAAGCTGTAACAATGACCAGGGCGAAAGCAACATTTGGCACATTTGGAAAAGACTTTCTAATGTTTATATGAGGGATCATTTTATCTGCTGTTCCTGTCGCTGAAAGCAACAGGGGATTGAAAGGGGACTAAATTACAGCAAAAGTTTACTGCAAAGCTCCTACGAATTTATTGGCATGGTTAATACAGACGTTTTTTGCTTATTCTTGTTTTATATACCCGGACTTGTTGCATTAAGGTAGAAAATAACAAGTTACGAAATAAGTAGGGTGGCTTTTGAGTGTGGCGCTTGTGCTGCGGTGCGCCTCAATAATAAATCCGGCGAGTTTCAAAAACAATTCAAGAGTTCCGGATCTTATGAGAATGGAAGTTCCTAATGTAATGTCACAATGCAGTTCATTTTATTAGCGCTTCATGCAAAATCATAGACTGTAATAAAAATAACATTAGCTTATTTTTTTTAATGAAATTATATTTTATAGGTGAAATTTTACTTATTAGGTGAATAAAGTTAGAAATGTGCTGCTTCATGTCTTTTTTCATTGAATATCAAAGTAATTTTTATATTCCGCTCAGAGCTAACACAAAATTATAAAGCATTACAAAACATTACAAGACATAAAGTCTTTATTTATGATACACTCAGTGGCAGAGCTATAGTTTTATACACGGGTGGCCAGGGGGTGGCCAAAGCCACTGAATTGAAGGGGTGTCAATTGCAATAAACTGTGAATTCATCAGATGATTGTACTCAATTAGCTTACGGGCTATGATGAATAATTAAGGCTTTGAAAATTCGAAGGGTCAATGAAAACCACATTTGTGATTCTGTGTACAAGTGAAAGGAATGACCGCAGGCTTGAGAAGATTGTCAGGCGAAGCCGATTTAAGAACTTAGGAGAGCTTCAAAAGGAGTGGACTGAAGCTGGAGTCAGTGCATCAAGAGCCACCGCACACAGACGTCTTCAGGAAATGGGCTACAACTGTCACATTCCACGTACCAAGCCACTTCAGAACCAAAGACAACGTCAGAAGCATCTTACCTGTGCTAAGGAGAAAAAGAACTGGACTGTTGCTCAGTGGTCCAAAGTCCTCTTTTCAGGTGAAAGTAAATTTTGCATTTTATTTGGAAATCAAGGTCCCAGAGTCTGGAGGAAGAGTGGAGAGGCACAGAAACCATGTTGCTTGAAGTCCAGTGTGAAGTTTCCACAGTCAGTGATGATTTGGGCTGCCATGTCATCTGCTGGTGTTGGTCCACTGTGTTTTCTGAAGTCCACAGTCAACGCAGCCATCTACCAGGAAATTTTAGAGCACTTCATGCTTCCTTCTGCTGACAAGCTTTATGGAGATGCTGATTTCATTTTCCAGCAGGATTTGACACCTGCCCACACTGCCAAAAGTACCAAAAGCTGGTTCAATGACCATGGTGTTACTGTGCTTGATTGGCCAGCAAACTCGCCTGACCTGAACCCCATAGAGAATCTATGGGGTATTGTCAAGAGGAAGATGAGAGACACCAGACCCAACAATGCAGATGAGCTGAAGGCCACTTCCATACCACCTCAGCAGTGCCACAGACTGATCGCCTCCATGCCACGCTGCATTGAGGCAGTAATTAAAGCAAAAGGAGCCCCTACCAAGTATTGAGTACATATACAGTAAATGAACATACTTTCCAGAAGGCCAACAATTCACTAAAAATGTCTTTTTATTGGTCTTATGAAGTATTCTAATTTATTGAGATAGTGAATTGGTGGGTTTTTGTTAAATGTGAGCCAAAATCATCACAATTAAAAGAACCAAAGACTTAAAGTACTTCAGTCTGTGTGCATTGAATTTATTTAATACACGAGTTCCACAATTTGAGTTGAATTACTGAAATAAATGAAATGTACACTGGCTCTTTGGGGTCTCCAGAGACCCCAGGCAACAAAATGTAATTTTGTAACAAAATAATTGTTTGCTTGTTTTTTTTAAACAAATGTAATTTTACTCTGGTTATGAATGTTTTTCCTCCACAGTTTTTGGAGGATTTATGTTATCTTTTAAATTTATATAAATAAATTAAAAAATATATTTTTAGAAATTATATACAAAAAAGTTTAAATACAAAAACAGCTTTTTATGTAAAATTCACTTTATAAATGACCCACATTTCAAACTTTCATTCATGGGGATAACATGGATAATTTGACATGGTTTAGTGTATGATTTTTGCCCATCTTTTGGAAAATGCAGTTTTAAAAGCAAAAAATTATCACTTTTACCAGTAGATGGCAGCAGAGCTCCACTATTTTCTATTTGACTAACTGAAAGATAACTTTTCACAAGTTTTTTTCAGTTGGATTCATATCTAAATATTATGAAATCACAATTATAACAATAAAAATTGCTGTCAAAGTTTAGCATTTTTTGTACTGTTTTTCAATAATGTTATATTATGATTAGAATAAAACCTGAACAAGATGTTACAAAGAGAAAAGTTGGCGTCTAGCGTTTATCATTTATTTCAGGGGTGGGGAACATTGATCCTGGAGGGCCATTGTCCTGCAGAGTTTAGCTCCAACCCTAATTAAACACACCTGAAGCTAATCAAGGTCTTCAGGATTACTAAAGTTACAGGCAGGTGGAGTGGTTTTTTCAGGCTTGGAGCTAAACTCTGCAGGACAATGGCCTTCCAGGATCAACGTTCCCCACCCCTGATTTATTTCAATCATCTGTTTTTCATAATTCTACAAATTTAATCTACACTTCAGTTACTAACTAACAGATCAAAAATTAACAGAAATTAAGTTATATATTGAGTACAAATACACTACATGAACATCAGAATGCAATGAACTGAACAGCAATAACAAATGAGAAAATAAAGCACATGGATTCTCGTGTGCGCGCGTGTGAGCATGATCATTTTGCATTGTTGGAAGTGTGCCACTTCATTTCTGTCTGTGTGTTCTGCATTGTTTCTGCTTTTCAGGATGAATTGTGTCCATTTTCTAAGCACTGAGTGTGACTTTTTTTCACACTACTGAAAAACAGATATTCCTTTTTTTTTTTTTTTTTTAAGCAACAAATTCTTATCTGTAATGTTACAAAGTAATGGAAAAATGTGACCGGACATTAACATGTCAAAAACTTGAAGCAGTCTTATACATGAAATAGCAGAATCTCTATCTGTACACTTTACACCGCACAGCCTTATTTCAGTCTCACTTGTTGAGCTCTTGTTCACAGGAGAAGCCTCCTCCATGGCACCCTGAGCAGTTAGGCAATTTGAAGTCTCTGTTGGCCCGACAGGAACTTGACCTGCCAGCCGTGGCTCATCTGTATGGGCAGGTGGGGCAGAAGAACCCCACCAAAGTATTCATCCAAAACATATACAGTACCTCTATATACATTGAATTAATAATAAATTATAAATGTGTTCAGCATTCTGCAACAGATATTTTTCGGATTTTCTAGATTATTTTAAGTCGTAAAATGAGCAGGATGTATTAAAATGTAGCACAAAGATTTGGCAGGCATTTATTCATTATACTGGGGCAGCCGGTCTCAGAGCCCTCCCTAGCTCTACAGCGCCCCACACATTTCCAATGTAAATCTGTGGTGAAAAATGGAACTGCAGCGTGCTCTCAGAGAGCCACTGGGCAGGTTTATGGCTGTCCCGCTTGACTAGAGATGTAAGCACCAGTGGCGGAGGCAGAAAGTGGATGGTGGGTGGGCCTCTAAAAGTGTGGGTGGGCCAGAATAATTCGCATCATCCCATGTTTTTCAACTGGCTTAAAGGGTTAGTTCACCCAAAAATGAAAATTTTGTCATTAATTACTCACCCTCGTGCCGTTTTATACCCATAAGACCTTCGTTGATCTTCGGAACACAAATTAAGATATTTTTGTTTAAATCCGATGGCTCCGTGGGGCCTACATAGGGAGCAATGACATTTCCTCTCTCAAGATCCATAAAGATACTAAAAACATATTTAAATCAGTTCATGTGAGTACAGTGGTTCAATATTAATATTATAAAGCGACGAGAATATTTTTGGTGCGCCAAAAAAAAACAAAATAACGACTTATTTAGTGATGGCCGATTTCAAAACCCTGCTTCAGGAAGATTCGGAGTGTAATGAATCAGCGTGTCGAATCATGATTCGGATCGCGTGTCAAACCGCCAAACTGCTGAAATCACGTGACTTTGGCGCTCCGAACTGCGGATTCAACACGCTGATTCATTATGCTCCGAAGCTTCCTGAAGCAGTGTTTTGAAATCGGCCATCACTAAATAATTCGTCATTTTGGGGGTTTTTTTGGCGCACCAAAAATATTCTCGTCGCTTTATAATATTAATATTGAACCACTGTACTCACATGAACTGATTTAAATATGTTTTTAGTAAACAAAAATATCTCAATTTGCGCTCCGAAGATAAACGAAGGTCTTACGGGTCTGGAACGGCATGAGCGTGAGTAATAAATGACAGAATTTTCATTTTTGGGTGAACTAACCCTTTAATTTGGGAGGGAAAAAAATGATGGACTGTCCCTCAGTGGCGTCAATTCACTAAAAGTCAAGTTATGGCAAGTTCAAATTACGTTATTTAATCTAACAATATTATGTGATAATATCAATTCAAGTAAATCTAGAACAAGATAAGAACAAGGCAAAAATGCAGTTACAACATTAACCAACAGCACCAACCGATTTAAAAAATAACCTAAAATAAAAAAAAAATAAAAATAAAAAAACAATCACAAGCTTGTGACACACGAGCACACATTAACCCGATCACTTTATTTACCGTTCATGTAAACCGCATACGGCCCGCTGGATCACTATAATGTTAATACTAAATCAATCCATGGAGATGTCGCTATTTCCAGCCGATCCCCGTATTAATAACAGCGTAGGATGTGCACGCTAATGTGAATGTTTACTAAAATTAGCAAAAATAAATGAAAAATTGACAATAAAAATCGTTTTTTCACCATCCAATCAGGATGGTTAACGGATTATCTTTTTACCAGGTTCAAGGGGTCACACATATGTTTGGTTTGTTTGGAAACGAAATCTGTAATGAAAGATTTTATTGTAAATTGCCAATCACTGCACTGTTCGCAAAACCCGCTTTACACCGTTGGGCCGAACGGATGAATCGTAAAGAACGGTTCCATTTATATTTCCACTTGAGCCCGGTACGGCACGGCACGATTACAAACCGTTCTCGGCCCAGAATTAGCAGAACCGTTCTGCTAGAATGCGAGTAGTGATGTCGCCACTCTGGATCGGTCACGTGTCTGTTGCCTGGCTGCCAGTTTCTCCGTAGCTTGCTAAACATGATATTTGAGCAACATGAACACAAATTAATCATACAATTAAAAGAAACTGATAATCCTCCATAACGCGGTCACTGTTTACGACTGAAGAGCTCCGTTATCATCCCCACAGTGGAAAACAAAACCATATCCGTATCGGCACGGAATGGAACGGTAAATCAAAGTGAACGGTTTGACCTCACGATGGAAAAGCGGCTAACCAGAAGTATGAAAGATACACATGTGACGCCAGAGTTGCAGTTTTCTTAGATTTCAAAGGTAAAATGCATAGTCAACAAAACCCTTAATTGCCAAATGAATGACAGAAATGTATGCACTTAATTATGTTCTGATACATTTTTGGTAGTATGGTAATATGTGGATGTGGATTATAATAATGCCATATGGAACATCTATTTTTAAATAAGCACTTTTTAACGAGGCTGAGTTGAAAATTTAATAAAAAAATACGAAAACCACATTTGGTAATCAAAAATAGACATCTGTACATTTGTTTGTTGCAAATTTACAGACAATTGCTTGTCAACTGAAAACAAAAGTTTTCCATTTGTATTTGCAAAATTGCACAAGTTTTACAGTTCATAAAATCTTTAAAAACAAATTACATTAATTATACATTAATTTCCCTTAATAAAAAGTGAATTGAGAAAGACGGTGTAAAAGGTGCGAGTGTGGATTAGTCACCTGGCCCCCTGGGGCCCGTTTCAGAAAGGAGGTTAAGTGAAAACTCTGAGTATGTTAACCCTGAAATGAGGGAAACTCTGGGTTTTCCGTTTCAGAATGGGAGGTATGTCAAACCCGAGAAAGCAGGTTAAGTCAAGCCTGTCTCTGAAAGAGAGGTAACTTATACTCAGAGTCAGTTACCATGGTAACTTACTCTGTGAACCTAACCTGGTCGTTAGCAGGTTTTCTTTGGTAAACCCAGAGTTTCCTTCGGTCTCCTCCCCCTTTTTAAAGTGCTAGTGATGTTTAAATAGTTCACTCATTCATTCACACTGCAAAAATGCTTTTCGTACTGAGTATTTTTTGTCCTATTTCAAGTACAAATATCTAAAAATTCTTAAATCAAGATGGATTTTGCATATAAGAAAATGATAAAAGATATTTAGTCTTGTTTCCTGGGGGGGATCTAAATTAAGTGCATTTTACTTAAGTAAAATTATCAATATCCGCCAGTGTGGTAATAAAAATAATCTTAATGCAAACGGAAAACAAGATTATTCGGAGTGTCTATTACTAAGTGCAAATTTACAGTAGCTCCGCCCACCAATGTCAGACCAGGTTAAAATTGATGCTTGTTCTTGTGGCTGCAGTGGTGTAGGCAGTAGTGTGTTGGGTGCGGAGAATTAACTTGTGATGCGATTGACTGGGTTCGAATCTGCCTTCTGCCGAGCTTGCTATTCTCCCTTTTCACATCAGAAAGGCATTTATTTTCAATAAAAATGAAGAAAATGATCTAAAAGTGGAAGTAAATTGCCTAATGAGTGTTTAATAATGATAAAATCATTTACACTCTTATTATTGCATCCTGTTAAATTATTATTTTTTTTCTTCTTTTTTGCCCGTGGGATACCATGAAAATGAATATTAGTTCAATAACTTACCATTCTGCCAGTTTTCACCTTTGATATTATAACAGTGATAAGAATTAAACTTGCATTGACTCAGAAGTATGTGGACGTCCTTTTGTCACGTGCTGACTCAGACAAATGACAAGGGGTGTATAGCACCCTCAGGCGAGCGCAGGTGGGGTAAAATGCCCCCAGTCAGACAAAGCAATTTGCTTTACACATTTCCAGCAAAATCAGATTACAGGAAGTTTTAGCTTAAAATTAAGAATATAATCAATTATGAATAACAAAATTATAACATCCTATTTGAAAAATATTGTTAGCTGATGCTAGCTAACTAGCTACCTTATGTTAACTTTTAACTTTGGTCATTTTTAAACAAAGTCCAAATATTTTTATTCAACCACCTAGTTGGATTACATTTGATGGAAAAACAAAGACTTTGATTCTCAGAACAGTGTAGCTACAGTAATTATGATAGAGGGAAGCCATTCTCCTGGGGGCATTTTACCACACGTGGCTGGGGGGCGTTTTACCCCACAGACTAGGTTTGAAAAAAAAAAAAAAAATTGTCATTCTGAAAATATAATTATTTTCCTTAAATAAGACATAGCCCCTATCTACAGGCCTTACTATTCTCTTATCATATATTACTGTATGTTCAACAAAACAGCAAGCTTTAAAACACTTTTTCTTACTGCTGAAAATTAGATCATTTACAGTGAAATCCATTTTCTTTCAGGCAGGCACCATAAGCTTCATGGTGAATACTTCTACATCACTCTTGTCAACGTAGTCCATAGTTACAACAAAAATATACCTTGACTTTACTTAGTGGTAATTTTGGGGAAAACAGTAGAGTTTCCCCCAACTCTACCCTAAATTCACAATTGCGAGTTACAAAGTCAGAATTGCGTGATATAAAGCCACAATTGTGTCTTATAAAGTCAGAATTGTGAGAGATAAATTGCAATTCAGATCTTTTTTCTCAGAATTGCAAGTTTATATCTATATTATATATATTCTGTATATACAGTGGGTACGGAAAGTATTCAGACCCCCTTAAATTTTTCACTCTTTGTTATATTGCAGCCATTTGCTAAAATCATTTAAGTTCATTTTTTTTCCTCATTAATGTACACACAGCACCCCATATTGACAGAAAAACATAGAATTGTTGACATTTTTGCGGATTTATTAAAAAAGAAAAACTGAAATATCACATGGTCCTAAATATTCAGACCCTTTGCTCAGTATTTAGTAGAAGCACCCTTTTGATCTAATACAGCCATGAGTCTTTTTGGGAAAGATGCAACAAGTTTTTCACACCTGGATTTGGGGATCCTCTGCCATTCCTCCTTGTAGATCCTCTCCAGTTCTGTCAGGTTGGATGGTAAACGTTGGTGGACAGCCATTTTTAGGTCTCTCCAGAGATGCTCAATTGGGTTTAAGTCAGGGCTCTGGCTGGGCCATTCAAGAACAGTCACGGAGTTGTTGTGAAGCCACTCCTTCGTTATTTTAGCTGTGTGCTTAGGGTCATTGTCTTGTTGGAAGGTAAACCTTCGGCCCAGTCTGAGGTCCTGAGCACTCTGGAGAAGGTTTTCGTCCAGGATATCCCTGTACTTGGCCGCATTCATCTTTCCCTCGATTGCAACCAGTCGTCCTGTCCCTGCAGCTGAAAAACACCCCCACATCATGATGCTGCCACCACCATGCTTCACTGTTGGGACTGTATTGGACAGGTGATGAGCAGTGCCTGGTTTTCTCCACACATACCGCTTAGAATTAAGGCCAAAAAGTTCTATCTTGGTCTCATCAGACCAGAGAATCTTATTTCTCACCATCTTGGAGTCCTTCAGGTGTTTTTTCATGTGTCTTGCACTGAGGAGAGGCTTCCGTCGGGCCACTCTGCCATAAAGCCCCGACTGGTGGAGGGCTGCAGTGATGGTTGACTTTCTACAACTTTCTCCCATCTCCCAACTGCATCTCTGGAGCTCAGCCACAGTGATCTTTGGGTTCTTCTTTACCTCTCTCACCAAGGCTCTTCTCCCCCGATAGCTCAGTTTGGCCGGACGGCCAGCTCTAGGAAGGGTTCAGGTCGTCCCAAAGGTCTTTCATTTAAGAATTATGGAGGCCACTGTGCTCTTAGGAACCTTAAGTGCAGCAGAAATTTTTTTGTAACCTTGGCCAGATCTGTGCCTTGCCACAATTCTGTCTCTGAGCTCTTCAGGCAGTTCCTTTGACCTCATGATTCTCATTTGCTCTGACATGCACTGTGAGCTGTAAGGTCTTATATAGACAGGTGTGTGGCTTTTCTAAATCAAGTCCAATCAGTATAATCAAACGCAGCTGGACTCAAATGAAGGTGTAGAACCATCTCAAGGATGATCAGAAGAAATGGGCAGCACCTGAGTTAAATATATGAGTGTCACAGCAAAGGGTCTGAATACTTAGGACCATGTGATATTTCAGTTTTTCTTTTTTAATAAATCTGCAAAAATGTCAACAATTCTGTGTTTTTCTGTCAATACAGGGTGTTGTGTGTACATTAATGAGGGAAAAAAATGAACTTAAATGATTTTAGCAAATGGCTGCAATATAACAAAGAGTGAAAAATTTAAGGGGGTCTGAATACTTTCCGTACCCACTGTATATTGTATATATTGCATATATTACTTTATAAGCCATTACATTAAATTACAATCCATATAATCCTTTTTTTTTTTTTCACTCAATTGCAAAATTTATTTTTATTATATTCTCTCTATATTATAATGTTTTTACTCAAGTAATGATTCATGAAAACCAAAACTAGTGTGGAATAATTGTTAACATTAGGGATAAGAAAGCAGTTTTAATATATTTTTAAAATTAATGTACAAATGATTCTGTACCTCTTTCGGGTTAAAATGGATGCAAATGCAATAGGAGGGTTAAAATGTTAAGTACTGTCAGAGGTCTTTCACGACGCTCCATATGCTGGGATGTGAATTTGATAGCTGCTTGATATAAAATAAATGGTGCTTTAAAAAGTCCTTGAAAGTCCTTGAATCTGGTGTTCATGAAAGAGTGGGAACCCTGATTACCCCATGATTTACTCACCCTCAAGCCATCCTAGGTGTATATGACATTCTTCTTTCAGACGAATATAATCAGAGTTATATTAAATAATGTCCAGGGTAATCCATGCTTTATACTGGGAGTGGATGGTGCCCCAAATTCTAAATACAGAAAAAACGCACTCATCCATTATAAAAGAAGTCCACACAGCTCCGGGGGGTTAATAAAAGCCTTCTGAAGTGAACCGATGTGTTTGTGTAAGAAAAATATCCATATTTAAAACTTTATAAACTGTAATCTCTACCTTCCGCTAGCTGTCGTACGCGTGCTCACGAGAGAGTGGCGTTCCAGCTTGTGATGTAAGACGCATGCGCAGCGTGAGCTCCAGTGCGAATATGCTAGTCTCGCGAGAACCAAGTTGTGTACAGCAAAGGAAATCCATGTGAAGAAGCGAATTATTTGAGCTATACTCTACATTTTATTAGTGTTAAAATGCTGATTTCTTGTGAATATCCGGGTTGCTTCAACAAAGCTAAAGTCTTGAGATTACGTGCGCCGATATCAAAGGGAGTTGCAGAGCGTTGTGCGTGACTGGCTGCCGCTTCAAAACTGGATTGTTTGTTTGTATGTTTTGCTGCACTGATCGGATTACTGCTTTATTTGGATTTCTATATCACCATCGGATTACAGTGCTTTTCGGATTACTCCAATTCTAACTGCTGGTGCTTTGGACTTCATTTACTCCGACAATATAAACATGCCTCGGCCAACAGTTTTTCAGTTTGTTTTACTGCTGCAGCCTCCTCCATCTCCCGGAGTTCCTGGTCGGTATATTCCGGTTCAAACAAATATGGCTGGGCAAAAAACAAAGTCTTGTCTTGGCTCATATCGAAATCCTCCAACATTTTTCTTAAGAAATCCTAGATTTGTACTTTTAATTCGTGACCGGTATTTTGTTTTGCTCTCTCCTCTGCACTTCCGTGTTCGTCACCGGAGCTCACACTGTGCATGCGTCCTACGTCATAAGCTGGGACGCCACTCTCTCGTGAACCCGCATATGACAGTTAGCAGAAGCTAGAGATTACAGTTTATAAAGTTTGAAATATGGATATTTTTCTTTGTGGCGAGGTGGTGGGGGCAGAATAGTTGACACTACCAATACCAGATCTTCAAGAGGAATATAATATAAAAAGCTGACTACGCCACCCCTTTTTAAAGAAAGGGGAAATAACTACCCAATGGGAATAGGGCACACAGGTTCGTCACCATGGAGGGCAAAGAGATGTGGATGTCAGTACAAAAAGTTTATTAATCTCACATAAATAGATACAACATTAAAATAACCACAATATAGGGTGATCGCTCATATGAGCTAAAATACAGCTCCGTTTCCCAGCAGACACAAACAAAGAATAAATATCTAAGGCGACTGAGGCTCACCCGTAGTGGGGAAGGCTAGCAGGAGAGTGATTATCAAAAGCAAATCACACACGCACGCACACACTCAGTGAGGTGTAAGCAGTTACAAGCGGCAACACTCCATGCTCGAAATACCACCACCAACAGGCAAGAAAAGCTAGCCTCCCAAACCCGGGGCCCATCAGCTTGATATAAACAAAGAAAAGACAGTTCATCAATAAATACACTAAAACAAATTATACCAAAACCAAGTATTAATAATAATAATAAACTGACAAAGACGTCGGTGATGCATAACTCACCACAGTTGAACGCCGACTTACAAACAAGACAAAAAAAAAAAAAAAAAAATCACAAAAGAACTGCAAATAAAGTAAATTACAAAATGGTCATTGTCAACTAAGATGAGACAAAATAACCATAGCAAACGAACACTATCAACACATGAGTACATACAAAGAAAAAAAACAAAATCATTTAATATACAAAGGAAACAAACAAATACGTAATTACACTCACACGCAGCCGGTGGCAATATGACTATAGAGCAGGCCTGCGTGCACAACTCAGGAACATGCAGCGGTAAACGGATCAACGATCCCACTCCAGCCACCGGTTTTTAGCGTGAAAATAAAAAATAAAATATAGAAAACACAACAAACAAAAACAAAACAAAAGCAAGAACAAGAGAGCAAGAACAAGACAGCAGTGCCGTCTTAACAGCATTTGTGCAGGAAACAATCACCCCAACGTCCGCATTTAGCCAGAACGCCCTCAAGGGAATCGGTTATCCAAGTGGTCGTCACTGAATGCATAGACTGTACGATTACTCACAGCAGAGTTCACAGCAGCTTAAACGCATTTAAACTGAAAAATCAACGGGGGATAATAACAGCCTGGACACCACCGCGAAGTTGCAAACCAAACACTAGTCCAACATTGAAGACTGAACATTAGGTAGTGTAATCACAATCTTAAATAGACAGAGATCGGGTGCTGATAAACTTCCACTCTGAATACATAATCATTTTTACACAAACACATTGCTTCGCTTCAGAAGGCCTTTATTAACCCCTCGGCGCCGTGTGGACTTCTTTTATAATGGATGAGTGCATTTTTTCTGTCTTTAGAATTTGGGGCACTATCCACTCCCATTATAAAGCATGGATTAGCCTGGACATTATTTAATATAACTCCGATTATATTTGTCTGAAAGAAGAATGTCATATACACCTAGGATGGCATGAGTAAACATGGAGTAATTTTCATTTTTGGGTGAACTCTTTAATGCACATATCCCTGGAAATGCAGCTAAGCTTAAAGGTGTTATTTATGATGTAGGTCTACTGTGAACAATGATGATGGATGAGATCATTCGAGAAGTGAAAGGAGAAAAGGTGATGAACGCTACAAGATTACAAATGCAAAGAAAGGGGTTGATAAGTGATAACCTCACTAGTTTGGGGTCTACGAGTTTGTATTTTGAAGATTTAAATGCTTGAGTATATGATATGTCGATACCTGTGCAACATATCAGTATTACAAGAATCTTTAATAGTTTCTTCTTCATCTGTAACCAATCCAGTTACATATGCAAACAATCTGCTCAAGACAAAGGATCATAAACTTTCCCTTTGAAAGCTTGGGTATGATTGGCCCACTGACCCCTAGGAGGAGAGGCCATCACCAGAGGTTAAAAGCCCCCGCACACTGCAATGGATGCCGTTTGTAGCGTACATTCAAAGAGGTGTTGTGAAATGATAAGCTTATGATTATTTTCCTGGTTAAATGACTCTTTTCCATAGCTTCATTCCCTGTTCCCATCTCCGGCTTCATTCTGTCACTTTCCATCCTACCTATGTATGTGTAATTGTTTGTATATGTGTGTTAGATTAGTTGTGTTCATGATTTAGTTAATACAATTTGTGCACATTACATATTTGGTTCTGACTCCCTGCCTGCAAATAACTGTCACTTAAATGATCTTGATCTTGCTACATGCTTTAAGCGCTGTAAATCCTAAGAAATAATTATTTTTCTGTGGCCATGAAAAATACCCTTTCTTAGAATTAATTAATAATCAATACTGAGTGTACAGAATGAACTGATTAATTGATTGTAATGTTAATGTAGCTACATCAAGTTAATCTGATTAACTGTTTTGAATATTTATAATTAATCATAAGTTATGAATAATTATTAATATTTCCCCTTCGAGCTAATTTTCTACATCGGCATTTACAGTATTTACAAAATATATACTTACATAGAGTTAATTAGGTAAAGAGTTAGGGGGAGTGAAGGGGGAAATAAAGCAAATACATAACAATGATTAAAAAAAAATTAACCAATAATAATACTACTACTACTAATAATAATAAACCACACATGAAAACCCGCAATACACAGTAGACACGCTTTTGTGCAGCACAGAGATGCTCTTTTGCACTGTATTATGTGACAGACAACTAGTTCTTTAGCTTGGATTAGCATTTTCCTGTAGTTTAAGTACCAGTACCACAATGGTGTTAGATGTTTTACTGTTAGACGTGAATCAGTATTATAGTCTCTGAGTTGTATATCTACATGACACTGATACTAGTGAGTTTTAGTGAGCTTTTAGTCTACACAATAATTAATTTTCTGTCCATAAAAATAGAAGCCACTTGAGCATCCCTACTCAAGATTTTCACCATCATCAAATCTTTCCATCTTGTGTGCCATACTGATGTTTACGCATGTTTTTTTTTTTTTTTGGATTTGACTGTCTTCAAACCGTTTCTGCATCTTCGGCTGTACAGGTACTGATCCTCCCATTGTTTCAACTGGTAAAGTGCAATAATAAGTGTGTTTCATTGTCTAATTTTTGCTATTCCATCATCACACAACACTACAAGCATAAAATGTTTAGAAAAAGCTAAAAGTTTAGTTAAAAGTTAACTTTTTTTTTTTTTTTTGTGAATTGTTGCTGTGAAGCCTATGTTTTGTTGTTACTGTTTTTTAATAATTCCAGTAAAAGAAACAAGCTATGTTATTTTGATTGGCAAAAACCAATGAAAATGGGTTCTGCATCAACTAAATGTCAAGTCTAAACACATCCTGTCTCTCCTGAGCCAAAGAGCGTCCACTATTGTGGTGCAGTGATGCATGTAAACAACAGATGTGTGAAATGTGTGGGAGTGTGTGCCAATTTAAAGGAGCAGATCAACCCAAAGTGTCATTATTGTCTCACCTTCATCTTGTTCCAAACCTGTATGATGTTCTTTCTTCTGTAGAACACATCTGAGGGGCCCCACAGCTGGGGGGCCCAAGCTACGGCCCTGCCAATGGGACTGATCTTTTAACCAAATATCATTATGTCAGATGTCCTATAATGATGGCATCACCACATGATTAGACCTTAATTGATTTGAGAACTGCAGGATGCAGCAGAAGGGCAAGATTTTCCCTGAATAAAGACTTACACAAGACCTCACACAAAGCTATTGTATGAATTATTTATGTTGATATTTTGTCATTTTGGAGCTTGATACCCCAAGTCTCATTCACTTTGATTGTACAGAAAAGATTGTCTGGGATATTCTTCAAAATACTCTCTTCACTGGCATCTATGGCATCTTTCCATTATACAAAAAGGCTCTTTATAGTGGAAAAAGGATTTTTAGATTATTAAAATGTTCTGCACACTAAGAAAAATGTTTCTTCTATGGCATCACTGAGAAAACCCCCTTTTGGAACATTTATTTTTAAGTCAGATTTCAAATGACATCAGGGTGAGTAAATTATGTCAGAAATACCTTCCCTTTAAGGACTAGCTTACTTCAGTAAATGATTTTGAGAGCTGTGGTTGATTTCTTTCCTTCTGCCTCATCATTCTGCATTTTCGTATACAAGGAAACCACAGTTAGTTATGTGGTTTTAAAAAAGTTTTTCCATCCTGCAAATGGCCAATGCACATCTCTCTTGTTGCTCTTTCTCTTACAGATTGCTGTTACGCAGCCCAGTACCAATTGAAGGCCTCCTGTTTTCTTGGTTTACAGAAGACATCTTCTGCAAAAGTGATTCTCTGAATGTCCTGCACATGAAGAAGTAAATGACAGGATCCAAACAGACGTTAAGAGCGGACAGGAAGAGCGTAGCTTCTTTTACCTGGAAGAGAATGAAGTGGTTGTGCTCGCTAAAACCAGCCTTGGACCTTTGGCTAAGCGTGTATGGTAAGCGACAAATGTGGTAGGGAACAAAACAGAAGACGAACACGGCCAGCAAACTAAAGATGCTTCGATTTGACCGTCGTCCTGCCTCGCTGCTGTCCCGTTGCACCCGTTTGTAAGAGCGGTACACGTGACAGGTGATGGAGGTGTAGCAAAACACCATCAGCATGAACGCCACCCAGAAGATTCCAACGTTGAAGTGGGCTGAAATTTCATGCCAGCTCCGACCCAGTTTACTTTTCAGGGCCATGCAGGAAAAAACTTCAGGTATGGGCTGGTTGGTTAATATGGTGTTGGGCAGCATGAAGAACACTGTGACGCCCCAAGCTAGCAACATGAAAGCCTTCGCTACCGAAACACGCTCCAGAAGGGAAGACACAGCGGAGGTGCTACGGACGATTTTGAAGTAGCGCTCCAAGCTGATGAGACTCATAAAGGTTATTCCTGTGTACATGCAGAGGTAGAAAAGCACAGTTGTGTAGCGGCAAACTATCAGCTTCGACTGCAAGCCGCCGTAACCAAGATAACTCACCACACGCCACGGGTAGGTAAACAGCATCAGAATGTCTGCCACCACCATGTTTTTTAGGTAAACGACTAAAGCTGAGGAGCTGGGAACCCTGAAGAAGATCCAAGCGGCAAGTCCATTGAGAATGAAGCCACAAGCACAGATGATGGAGTAGAGCACAGGTAGAACCTGATGCGTGAACACACTGCTGACATTCGTGCCGTTTTTCTGTTCCATCTGTGTATTGTTGATGTAGTCCATATCTAAAACTGAAAATGAAATAACTTTTTTTAGTTCGTGCTTTGATGATACCAGAAAATATTGTGGCACGGTTCAATGTTTTAACTTCTTCTAGGCCTTTTTGCTGATGTCCAGAAATAAAAATTGCCACATATCAGTCCATCCAGGATTTCGCGGGACTTTTTTCTTATTTTTGTGGCCTAAAATGACTGAATTTAAAAATATACGGTAAAAATATACCACATTTATACGACATTTCATACTTTTCTGACCTTGAGAACCAGATTAACATTTGAGGGCAGTAGCACCGGTGCCACTAAGTTCTAAGGTGGCACCAGCCCCTGATTTGGCAGAGCTGTGAGGGCTGACAGAAAAGCACCGAGCTTGAGTTGAGATGCAGTTAATACTAACTTTTATTTTATTATTATATTTAATAAATATTACAAATATATACTAGGGTGTGGAAATGGCTAATAAGCCAACAAGTGCTCCTCTGCAGCATCTACTACAGTGGTAATGTATTGTCTTTTTTAATAAGTGTTTGCTTTCCTACATTGTGAAACTTTTAGTTTTACTAATTGGGACAAACTATGAAGGATGATCACATTAAAAATAACATTCAAATTGGGCAATATATAAAGCTTTGAAATGCTGGGAAAAGTTGTGTGAAGCACTTAAAAACATTAGACCATTTCTGCCACAAGTTATTTCTGTTAGTGTTACTACATTACACTTAGCCTACACTTTGTGTTCATGGAACAATGTTTCTCATGGTTTCCAGATTACACAGCGCTGGGAAGAAAGCACTTAAATCCACTGCAGAATTAATAATATCACTGTGAAATCTTGTGAGAAGTATTCAAATTTGTCACAGAATTCTCTGATATCAGATATCAGATTAAACCACAGATATCAGATCAAACAGTGCCGAGGTGGAAATTTTCTCACAAGAAATTTTTGTGAACCCTTTTCACAGATTTCACATCAATGTTATTAATTCTGTGGTGAATTCAAATGCTTTCTTCCCAATAATGTGTAATAATAGTGTTGTGTGATCGCTGCTCTGAACTGTCGTGCTGAATATTGTAGAGTTTGCTTGATTTTGCGATAAATCTGACGAACATTTATGGTAAACTACAATATAGGCTACTTTAATGTCATTTCTGTTGAAACTTGAATGTATGTATTTAAAAATATTTGTAATTACACATTTGTTATGATAAAGTTGCAAATTAGTATATTTTAAATAAATGGATGAAAGTGTAATATCAAATAACACACTATAGTTAAAATTATAATCAAGTATGCCTACTTTACATACTGTGTTGGTAAATGCATCAAAATAAGTGCACTTCTTAAAAGCAAAACAAAAGATTATTGAAACATACACTTTTTAAAATGTGCTTTAAAGTAAAACTTTATAAAAGTAAAATGATAACAAAATGCACTTTTTAAAAGTTTGCTAAGAAACATAAACACTCTCTTTATGTAAACTTAAGTGGTCTTTTATTTCATTAATATTATTATCTGCAAGTATTAGTGTTATCAGATTTATTATTTATTATTTAAAGAGATCATCCGAAATTCAGTTCATCCGAAAATGTAAAATCTGTAATCATTTACTCACCCTCAGGCTGTTCCAAACCTGTGGAACACAAAAGAAGATGCTGTGCAGAATGACACTCTTATAGTCACCATTTGCTTTCATTGTATGAGAAAAAGATGCATTAGAAGTGAATGGTGACTGAGGCTGTTAGTCATTAACATTCTGTCTAACATCTCCTTTTGTGTTCCACAGAAAAGAAAAGAAAAGTCATATGGCTTTGGAACAACATGAAGGCGCATAAATAATGACATAATAGATTTTTTTTTTCTTTTGCCTCAAATAAACCACATACATAATTCTATGCTGCCTCTTTTTTTTTTAAAATTTTAATCAAAAGGACAATTTGAATGACTTCAGTCTGAATATGGTGCAATTTGTATTCAGACATTTCTAGAGTTTTAAAACACTCAAAATAACTTTGTCATATCCTCTTATTAAAAATGGCTATAAACGTTTACCATAATAAAAGAAACTTACTTGAAAAGTTGAGTCAGCTTGTATCATGACAGAGATTGAGAAGAAGCATGTTGGGGAGAAGAGCCTCACATGATATTTCAGAGGAAGGGGGCGTTGACTTTGAGACAGGAACTAAAAGAACTGCTCAGTTTGTCTCGTGGGTGGACACTTGCTCAGCACTGCAGGAGCTTCCTTCAGTGAAATGTCTCTATATACAAACAGATTTCTCCTCCCACTTCTCAAACATAACCCAATGTGATCATTGCTCATTAGTGTATATGGAGTTACCAGTTGTGTTTCAATAAAACATCAAGATGTTGCCTCAGATGTTTCTAAATTCAAAAGAGCTTTATTTTCAGCACATAAATGTATACAGTGAATGAAATAACATTCCCAATGAACAGTGCAAGACAACATAAAGGGCAACAAAATATGTGACTGTAAGATTGAAAATATCCAAAGATATTTTAAAATGAACAAAGACATTTGCTTTACTGTTTCAACCTCCTCTCTCTCTTGCTACAAGGGCCATTTGGAAGGCACAAAGGTGCTGATAGTGATCAAGCCCTATAGGCCAAAATGTATGTACATTGGGGGTCTACAAATTGTCACATCTTTAGTACAGTGGGGAAAGTTTTAATCTTCTGATTGGTCAGTTTGAATGTCTCATATTTGGGTTTCAGTCACATGGTCAAGGTAGGGATAAAAGAAGATTGTAACTGTTGCTCTGGCTCTTTTTATTCTCATTTATTATTTTAAGTGTAACCATAATCAGATATTGTCATTAAACTCTTTAATTACAAATGATGTGCGAACTAGTTTTGATTTTTAGTATTAACATAATGTGCTCCATATTGCAATATAATATCATCACCCTGTAGTAACGCTCTCCCACATATTTTGCTATTGTAACTGCGCTTATTTCTGTCGTTGGTATAAGTAGCGGTGGGTGGTAATAGACAAGAAATGTACAGTTTTCTACCATCTTGCTGATAACGTTTCTTTAGTCGCTCGGCAACCCTACAGCCTGAACCCCTGTAGGAGGTCCACCCTTACAGATGGTGCCGAAACCCGGGATCCCTTGCAGTGAGTTTTCTGAAATTTACTTTGATCGATCGTCAGAATGAGGACATTTTTTCACATTTGATCTTGTGAATGGATTAAAGCTGAACTTCTCACCAAGGAATGGGTTTTATTAAATGTTCAGATGATGAAATGCTCAAATGGTGGGACATAATTGGCAAACATCAAAAGAAATCAAAACGTGGCAAAATAATTGAGGCTTTAAACTTCATAAGTTGTGCGCAGCTGCGTGATGTGACCACACATCTATTTTCAAGTATAGAGGCTAAATGTAAAGAAGCGCATTCTAAAAATGCAGAGGCACAAAAGTCAGAGTTAAAGATTCAGGATCTTTAATCACAGCTAGATAATTTATTAGCTGAGCAGTTAGCCCTCACTGAAAAGTGTAAAAAACACAAAGAGACAATTGCAGATCTCAAGGCAAAGCTAAATGCTCAAAAGTCTCCCAAAATGCTTAAGAGCGGTGGGACTAAAAAGCATGTTCACTTCTTAGATGAGGTGAATTGCTCTGATGAATCTGGAATGTTATGTTCAGAGGCCACTGCTCAAGAAAGTGTGCCTATTTCAGTTGTTAAGGTGATGCAGCACCGGAATAGCGCAGAGTCATGTACCACAACGCATGGTGTGCGAGCATTAGAGAGTCATGAAAATCCTCAAACTCCAGGAGAACACAGCAAACAACCCTGTGGAAAAGAGAACAGGTTTTGCAGTTCCTGTAAAAAAATAGGCCATACAGAGGAAAAATACTGGTCACTGGGTAGGGGTAGACCTCCACCTTATTTTCAGAAAAACAGGAAACCACATTCTAAGGGCAAAGATCAACGCTCAATTGCAGGTAAATCTCTTAGTGAGTTAACTACATTGTTCATGCAAGGCCTCCAACTATTAACTTCACTTGCTAGTGGATTAGCAGCCCAATAGCAATAAGTTTAATAGTTAAACATCCAAATTGCAATGATCCTGTTTGTATTTTCAAATTTGTAATTGTGCTAAACACATTGTGCTCATAGAACACACATTAAAGTTGTTTGTGATACTACATGTACACATAGACTAGCTGAGTTTATTCTTTAAAACACGATTGCTTTACTGTAAGTGTTGTATGAAACACTTAGGTTAAAGGTTGTAGATGTTATCCATTCTAGACCATGTATCTTGTGTAAACTGGAATAACTGTAGTACTGGAATTGTATAGCAATTTCAAGTTGTATGTGTGACTATGTTGAATTTGTTTGTCTCCTAAGTGGAACACTCTGCTATTTTCAATATAGCTGCAGTAAAACCATGTACGGGAGCATAGAATTACCATGTGGCTACAATGTGATTCACAATTGCATTAACCATGAAAATGCTTTCCTTACCGCAGGATTCAGTAACTCTGAACTTTTGCACTTTATCATGCTCCTTAACAAAAACATTGGTTTGGAAAGATTTTGAGCCAAATCACACCTCATACCCACATTTTCAAGCTGGCTCCCTGTTACAACAACAGGACCAAATTTGCATCACAATTGTAACACTTCCTCACCTTTGTTTGGAGCATGACTTCATTTACACATAGCCACAGCTAAATGAAGCCACATAGATTTGATCTTCACACACAAAGTCAAATCTACATCCACATATGCCTCACAAAATGTATGCATATAATGTTTTTTAAGTCTAGACTGCACTATAACTGTGAATGTCATCCAGTTGTTGTTTTGTTTTTTCTTTAGATACACTAAATCAGTTATCATTTGTCTCACCAAGTTGAATATCAAAATGTATGTTAGTATTTCTCATTCTTACCTAAGCACAAAATTTGTAATATCATTAATGCCTTTGAAACATTTCTAAAACTTATTTGATTTGTTTCTTTGTATTTTGTCCATTTGATTGGAACATTGATTGTTTTGGACTTTAATTCAACTGGTTACACTGAATATTTTTGTGACGAGCAGGGCGGGCGAGAGCCGTGAGGGAACGGCGCGAGGCCGGTGACGCGAGGGTTAACGAGCTCCACCTGTGAGGCGCACCGGCCTCGAGTCTCTCACGGAGGAGCTCCGGAAGCATAAAAGGAGGAGCGACGATAGTGAAGGACGAGAGAGGACCAGGCCTGGACTTTATTTTGTTTTATTATGTTTGTGTGGCCGGCAGACGTCCGCGAGGGTCTGCCGGCATTACTTTCGTTTTGTTCTTTGTTTATTTTATTAAAGTTTATTGTTTGAATGTTCGCCGGTTCCCGCCTCCTTCTTCCCCCATCACTCGAACTGTGTTACATTGGTGCCGAAACCCGGGAGGAAGGAGGGACATGCTGTCGGAGAGCCCTCGCTGCTGAGGGGGATCGCGGTGCTGCGGAGTTCGGGCAGCGCGGGAGTGAAGACCGCGAGAGGCTGCCCGAGGCGGTGGTACTGGAGCCTTGTGAAAGGTGGGACGGAGACCCGGATGCCGTGCTCCTGGGACGAGGTGGGGTGGCTGCCGTCCTGGAGGGAGCGGAGGAATGCCGTCGTTTGCCATGGGCCGGAGCCTGCTACCATCCGCCATGAAGGGGAGGAGCAGGGAACGGCGGATTCGCTGCCGGCTGCCCTCAGCCGGAGGAGCCATCGCCGGCCGCCAGGAGGCGGTCGAGGATCGGGCCGTCCACCGAGCGTCCAGTGCCATCGCATGGCACCGCGAGGAAGAGCCTCTCGGCGGGCTGAGGACCGAGCGGCAGTGTGTCAGGGAACCGGATCAAGACTTTTTTTTTTTTTTTTCCTCTCTTCCCTCTCTCGTTCTGTCGCTCCCCTTGCTTCCGTCTCCTTTCTCTCGTCTCGTCTGTCCTTACCCCCAGGTGCTGCGGCCGCCGAGACAGGCCCCGGGGGGGAGTAGAGCGCAGTCTCGGGAGTACCCCCCGGCCTGCGAGGGGCGATGGGGGTATGTGACGAGCAGGGCGGGCGAGAGCCGTGAGGGAACGGCGCGAGGCCGGTGACGCGAGGGTTAACGAGCTCCACCTGTGAGGCGCACCGGCCTCGAGTCTCTCACGGAGGAGCTCCGGAAGCATAAAAGGAGGAGCGACGATAGTGAAGGACGAGAGAGGACCAGGCCTGGACTTTATTTTGTTTTATTATGTTTGTGTGCCCGGCAGTTGTCCGCGAGGGTCTGCCGGCATTACTTTCGTTTTGTTCTTTGTTTATTTTATTAAAGTTTATTGTTTGAACGTTCGCCGGTTCCCGCCTCCTTCTTCCCCCATCATACGAACTGTGTTACATTGGTGCCGAAACCCGGGAGGAAGGAGGGACATGCTGTCGGAGAGCCCTCGCTGCTGAGGGGGATCGCGGTGCTGCGGAGTTCGGGCAGCGCGGGAGTGAAGACCGCGAGAGGCTGCCCGAGGCGGTGGTACTGGAGCCTTGTGAAAGGTGGGACGGAGACCCGGATGCCGTGCTCCTGGGACGAGGTGGGGTGGCTGCCGTCCTGGAGGGAGCGGAGGAATGCCGTCGTTTGCCGTGGGCCGGAGCCTGCTACCATCCGCCATGAAGGGGAGGAGCAGGGAACGGCGGATTCGCTGCCGGCTGCCCTCAGCCGGAGGAGCCATCGCCGGCCGCCAGGAGGCGGTCGAGGATCGGGCCGTCCACCGAGCGTCCAGTGCCATCGCATGGCACCGCGAGGAAGAGCCTCTCGGCGGGCTGAGGACCGAGCGGCAGTGTGTCAGGGAACCGGATCAAGATTTTTTTTTTTTTTTCCTCTCTTCCCTCTCTCGTTCTGTCGCTCCCCTTGCTTCCGTCTCCTTTCTCTCGTCTCGTCTGTCCTTACCCCCAGGTGCTGCGGCCGCCGAGACAGGCCCCGGGGGGGAGTAGAGCGCAGTCTCGGGAGTACCCCCCGGCCTGCGAGGGGCGATGGGGGTATGTGACGAGCAGGGCGGGCGAGAGCCGTGAGGGAACGGCGCGAGGCCGGTGACGCGAGGGTTAACGAGCTCCACCTGTGAGGCGCACCGGCCTCGAGTCTCTCACGGAGGAGCTCCGGAAGCATAAAAGGAGGAGCGACGATAGTGAAGGACGAGAGAGGACCAGGCCTGGACTTTATTTTGTTTTATTATGTTTGTGTGGCCGGCAGACGTCCGCGAGGGTCTGCCGGCATTACTTTCGTTTTGTTCTTTGTTTATTTTATTAAAGTTTATTGTTTGAATGTTCGCCGGTTCCCGCCTCCTTCTTCCCCCATCACTCGAACTGTGTTACAATTTTGTTAATACTCTTCATGAAATGGGGTGTTTTAAACCAACATTTGTTGTTTTGTTATTATGCAATTTATTTCAATGTTTCCAGAAACAATGTAAGAGCTTGTAAGATCTTCTTTTATTCTCGCCTTGACCACTTTATCAAGTACATCGATTTAAGGGCTTATTGCCAGAGACAAATCTAATCTGACCACATCAAACCTCTGACCAATGATAAATGCCATATGTATGCTTTTGCTGTTTGTTGTGCTATATGTTCTTTTAAACCACAGGATCCCTGCTACCAAAGTTCAAATCCTGTGTCTTGTCCCAAAGGAGGGACAACTGAGTTCTACCATCATCAGTGCCTGATTCTTGTGGAGGTGTGAAGTGTTCGATGGATGATTTGCATATCTATGAACGGTGCAACACCATCTGATGGACCTTCTCATGCAGGGCTGAAAGAAGAACAAAGACTGAAGACTGACCAACTGCTATTGAAACAAGTCTGGACAAGAAGTCTGAAGTTAACATCTACACACAACAGAAAGCATGTCTTCATGGACTGTGCCACCTTTGGACTCCATGAGTGTGGCCAACGGTGCCAAGGAGGGATTTGTAAGATTGAAAATATCCAAAGATATTTTAAAATGAACAAAGACATTTGCTTTACTGTTTCAACCCCCTCTCTCTCTTGCTACAAGGGCCATTTGGAAGGCACAAAGGTGCTGATAGTGATCAAGCCCTATAGGCCAAAATGTATGTACATTGGGGGTCTACAAATTGTCACATCTTTAGTACAGTGGGGGAAGTTTTAATCTTCTGATTGGTCAGTTTGAATGTCTCACATTTGGGTTTCAATCACATGGTCAAGGAAGGGATAAAAGAAGATTGTAACTGTTGCTCTGGCTCTTTTTATTCTCTGCCTCTTTTCTTGGGCCCTCTCTGGCCCTCTCTCTCTCTCTATCTCTCAGTTAACTTTTTACATACATGCTGGGTACGATTAATGGTATATGATTTTATCATCTCATACATCTATTTTGTAACCATTTTAAGTGTAACCATAATCAGATATTGTCATTAAACTCTTTAATTACAAATGATGTGCAAACTAGTTTTGATTTTTAGTATTAACATTAATGTGCTCCCTATTGCAATATAATATCGTCACCCTGTAGCAACGCTCTCCCACTGCGCTTATTTCCATCGTTGGTATAAGTAGCGGTGGGTGGTAATAGACAAGAAATGTACAGTTTTCTACCATCTTGCTGATAACGTTTCTTTAGTCGCTCGGCAACCCTACAGCCTGAACCCCCGTAGGAGGTCCACCCTTACATGACTATAAATAAGACAATATTTAAAAAAAAAAAAGAATGAAAAAAAAAGAATAATATAAAGAACATAGATCATGCAAACCAGATATGTTGCTTTGTGAGCATAATGTACACAATACCTTCAAAAATTTGGGGTCAGTAAAGAAGTTAATACTTTTGTTCAGCAAGGGTGCAATTGACAGTTACAATAAATTTCTATTTCAAATAAATTCAGTACACAACATTATATGAAATGGACCCAAAAATGTAGATTATAGTGCAATATTTGTACTTGTTGATTTTTTTTAGTCCTTTCTTGAGCTTGACTGTGTGAATGTATGGAAAAAAGCAACTTAGACATTGTGAAAAAATGTTTGCTTTTGTTTTCCACTGACAAAAGAAAATCATATTTTGGAAAAACATGAGAATCAGGGAAATATAACCATTTCTATTTTTAGGTTAATTATTAACATACAGTGGGTACGGAAAGTATTCAGACCCCCTTAAATGTTTCACTCTTTGTTATATTGCAGCCATTTGCTAAAATCATTTAAGTTCATTTTTTCCCCTCATTAATGTACACACAGCACCCCATATTGACAGAAAAGCACAGAATTGTTGACATTTTTGCAGATTTATTAAAAAAGAAAAACTGAAATATCACATGGTCCTAAGTATTCAGACCCTTTGCTGTGACACTCATATATTTAACTCAGGTGCTGTCCATTTCTTCTGATCATCCTTGAGATGGTTCTACACCTTCATTTGAGTCCAGCTGTGTTTGATTATACTGATTGGACTTGATTAGGAAAGCCACACACCTGTCTATATAAGACCTTACAGCTCACAGTGCATGTCAGAGCAAATGAGAATCATGAGGTCAAAGGAACTGCCTGAAGAGCTCAGAGACAGAATTGTGGCAAGAGACAGAATTGTGGCAAGGCACAGATCTGGCCAAGGTTACAAAAAAAAAAATCTGCTGCACTTAAGGTTCCTAAGAGCACAGTGGCCTCCATAATCCTTAAATGGAAGACGTTTGGGACGACCAGAACCCTTCCTAAAGCTGGCCGTCCGGCCAAACTGAGCTATCGGGGGAGAAGGGCCTTGGTGAGAGAGGTAAAGAAGAACCCAAAGATCACTGTGGCTGAGCTCCAGAGATGCAGTCGGGAGATGGGAGAAAGTTGTAGAAAGTCAACCATCACTGCAGCCCTCCACCAGTCGGGGCTTTATGGCAGAGTGGCCCGACGGAAGCCTCTCCTCAGTGCAAGACACATGAAAAAACACCTGAAGGACTCCAAGATGGTGAGAAATAAGATTCTCTGGTCTGATGAGACCAAGATAGAACTTTTTGGCCTTAATTCTAAGCGGTATGTGTGGAGAAAACCAGGCACTGCTCATCACCTGTCCAATACAGTCCCAACAGTGAAGCATGGTGGTGGCAGCATTATGCTGTGGGGGTGTTTTTCAGCTGCAGGGACAGGACGACTGGTTGCAATCGAGGGAAAGATGAATGCGGCCAAGTACAGGGATATCCTGGACGAAAACCTTCTCCAGAGTGCTCAGGACCTCAGACTGGGCCGAAGGTTTACCTTCCAACAAGACAATGACCCTAAGCACACAGCTAAAATAACGAAGGAGTGGCTTCACAACAACTCCGTGACTGTTCTTGAATGGCCCAGCCAGAGCCCTGACTTAAACTCAATTGAGCATCTCTGGAGAGACCTAAAAATGGCTGTCCACCAACGTTTACCATCCAACCTGACAGAACTGGAGAGGATCTGCAAGGAGGAATGCAGAGGATCCCCAAATCCAAGTGTGAAAAACTTGTTGCATCTTTCCCAAAAAGACTCATGGCTGTATTAGATCAAAAGGGTGCTTCTACTAAATACTGAGCAAAGGGTCTGAATACTTAGGACCATGTGATATTTCAGTTTTTCTTTTTTAATAAATCTGCAAAAATGTCAACAATTCTGTGTTTTTCTGTCAATATGGGGTGCTGTGTGTACATTAATGAGGAAAAAAAAAATGAACTTAAATGATTTTAGCAAATGGCTGCAATATAACAAACAGTGAAAAATTTAAGGGGGTCTGAATACTTTCTGTACCCACTGTACATCCTCCTGATTCACTAACAAGAAAATATACAAAGGACATACCTGATTTTAAACTTAAAAGTGCCATGCAAGGATTAAATTTAAACAAAAAAAACTTAACTCAAAGTAACTTAAATCAGTTAAATCCTATAAAATACATTAGATAATAAAAGAAATACAACACAATAACATTTACAAAATAACATTTCAAAGGGGGCTTACATATGGATATCTCACCCCATGCTGAGCACTGTGGAATATGAGTGTCACAAACAGAAGAGGACAGACGAGGTAAATTAGTTAAACAAGTCTTTATTGTAGGTGTAGAAGAGAGCAGAGCGGGAATGCAACACAGGTAAGTCAAATGGCAGTAGATGGTTAGATGATGACTTAGCTGGCTGGTGATACTGTGTATTCTGTGCAGGTGAAGGACTGGTGCTGGAGACTGGTGAACAGGAGATCCAAGTAGATGATGAAGGGGAACAGATGATGGCAGACGGAAGACGGATCGGGAACAATAGGTAGGTATTTCAGGTGAGTCAAACGGGTACAGTCTGTAGCTTGTTGTAGACAAGATCAGACCCTGAATTGAAGGGATCGGTGGCAGATAAAGGGTGAGTTGATGAGGAAGTGCAGGTGCAGGGCATCAGTGTTCAGGTGATGATCTGCAGCAGGTGTAGTGATGGCTGACTGAGTGCAGGTGGGGACCAGAAGGGATGCTGGGAAATGTAGTGCTTACGGGTACTGAGTAGGTGACTGTGACAGTACTCCTCCTCCCGCATGTCTGGACTCTGGACGGGAACTGGAGTCACCTCTGGACTCTGGACAATGAAGGGCTTTTAGCTTAAAAGCATGCACATTTGCAGAAATATTGATGGATTCTCATATGTTTATGTCAATTTTCTATACAGAAGAGTAATATTTATTCAATATTTATTGTCATCACTCTGAGCACTGGATACTGTGTTTTCAATTCATACTTGCAGCCGGAAGGCACTCTGTGCACATTTAGTCCACAAATGACTCTGGTGAAGAACAGGCATACCATGTGACATTCCAGGAACTAACAGAGGCTTCCAGAGATCGCTATAACCATGGCTATAACATGAAGATAGACACATAATAAATACACAATTGCGACGATGTATACATGTATTGCCTCAGAATTTGCGTCTGAATAGCGCTCGCTTCGTGGGCGTGGGCGAATTAGTGGATAATGAGCTGACTCGCAATTTTTGAGTCTCTTTCATACTGATGTATGAGCAAGGTGGTATCGCTGGCGCGACCGCCGACTCCAGGGGGTTAAAAAGCCACCCACATTCAACCCAACGCTTGGACGTCAGCTCAGTGGGCTTAAGGGAGAGCCTAGCTGTTAGCTAGCTTCTGAAGTGCAGGGCCACAGCAAAAGAGCACTCTATTCACAAAGTGAAAGGGGCCTATCACCGCCCAGGAGACAACTGCAATGGCCTGCAACCCTAGTCGCTACCTATTCTGCCTCTGCGCCAACCTGCATTATACCGCAAATGCAGAAAGGGGACGGGCCTTGGCTGGACGACTCTCACATGAGAGTAGGCCATTACTAGGGATGCCAAAAAAGAACCCAGACTCAGATAATGAGGGGTGAGGGGCGGGAATGCATTAGCAGACCGCCTCCACTATCCCTAGTGCTTAGCCTAGGCCAGCTATCGAGGCAGCTCTGGTGAGGGCCAGCCTATAAGCATAGATCTACCTGGGGCTCATAATTGAGAGGAGGCAGAATCACTCAACCTGAATAACCGCTAAGGTGGCCTGAATCTACCATGAAAGCCCTACCTATCAGAGCTCAGAGGAGCGATGCTTACCCAGGTAACAATGTCAGGCGGCCCAGTGGGCCGACGCTAGACATTTAATTTATCTGAAGTTCAAGCGCTCGTCTCTTGCACAACAAGTCTCCAAACTTTGTACAAGAGGAGACAAGCTACTCTACCCTGAAGTGGCTATCTAGGAAGCCTGAGGAGGGCCAGCCTTCAACAGAGCAGTGACCTCAAAACCACTCCCATTCTGGGAGGAAGCCAACTCACTCGATACCATACTATTTTAATAGCTGATTTGAGTGGTGGTCTTACCAGTGAATTTACAATAAGCAAAACCAACACACAGTGGGAACTTCAGGGCCCTAAATACATTACTAGTTATTAAAAAATCTTTTTTGGTAAATCCCCACAAACTCTACACAGGGAACAGCGGTCTATAAAGAAAATACTTATTTGGTATTTTAAATAAAACAAAGACCTAAAACAGTTCAACCTACGGCCACAGAGTGGCTACCTACCACCACGAAAACATGGGGTCTACCACCCTTTCAAGCCTGAAAGGGCATTCTCACTATCAAAGTATTTTACCGTCAAAAGATCACAGCTTATAATAGGCCCAGCCCCAGGCCTGATGTAAGAAATGACTGGGGGAAACAGAGGAGGAAAAAGAAGAACAAAGAGGGTAGTTCTGGTCACCCTCAGAGGGAAGAGATCCATCACTAACGCTGACCATGTTTGTGCTGGATCACCTCCCTCAGATCCTTCTTTCTGGAGTCTCGCTTTCTTTTCAACCTACTCCTCCATGAAGGGGGCACACAAGAGGCGATGCTAGCCTTCTGGCCCTGTCTCTGGCCCTCAGGACGAGACGGGCCCTCCTGCCTGAGTGGGTGTGTATACAGATCTCAGCGGTATGCATGTTTTGAATGCCATTGAGCATGCCTTTTGCCTCTCTGAACTTTCCCACCACTGTCTTGATGGAAGTGGCAAAAAGTTCTGAGGGTGAAACCTGCGCATCCCTCCCCGATGTAGGCCAGGTTCAGCCACAGATGCCTCTCCGTGGCCACCATTGCTGCCATCGATTGACCGATCATGGCAGTGGTCTGTTTGGTGGCCCAGAGAGCAAGATATGTGGTGCGGCACAACTTTAAGCGTGATATAATTTTAAGGGGCTTAGATGGCAGAGTCTGAGCTTTCAGTGTCGATGTCCGCCCAGACACGAGATAGTTAGCAAACATCTCGTCAATCAATGGCATCGACACATACCCATATTCCCCCCCTCGACATTAGCAAAACTAGCCCGCTGATATCGATGAATTTGTGCAGAATATGGGTTCTTCCATGCCTTCTCGACCTCAGTATGCAGGTCAGGAAGGAATGGAAGGCTCACTGGAGCTGGAGCGTTATGGCCAGAGAGAAACCAATCGTCAAGCCGACTGCACGTGGTCTCTCTCCTAACGCTCTGCCATGGCAACTATAATTTGCCAGCAGCACGTTCCATAACCTCCAACAGCTGAGCATATGCAGGGCAGGGTGGCTGAGAGGATTCAGTATACTCACCCTCTCTATCCACCTCAGCCATCTCCTGCTCAGCTGGAAGAAAACTCGCTGTTGGACCTGAGGATGTAGATGACAACACATCCTCTCCCAGCAGCTCACTCTCATGAGCCGCCGAATTGCATGAGAGGTCTATACCCTTATCAAACTTTTCGGCGAGCTCCATCTGAGAGCCACATGATCTGAGTCTCTGCTCTGCCTCGGCACGACCGGGACCCGAATCATCAGGCCCAGATGCTGAACTCTCTTCCCTCGAGAAGAGAGCCAGATGAGAGCAGAGCGTTCTCAGAGGAAAATGCTCACAATTGGCACAGGCAGAGAACTTCCCATGCATGCTCTTCCCCCAGACAGTGAACGCACAGTTTGTGTGTATCATCCAGTGTCAAGTATCTCGGACACGGATCAACACACTTCCTAAACCGCCTGATTTTCTCTGTGCATTTCATACTGATTGCCAACGATAGCGCTTCACACATAATGGTCTCTGAAGAAGAAAACAGGATGACATGTTCTCTAGGTGCCCCTTATATACTTTTGGGTCGCACCATTATGATGTCATGGGCTGTCGCCGGTCAATATGAAATTGCCGTGATTTGATAAGTGTTTCAGACACCGGTTCACGCGGAGACATTCCCCATAGCGCTTGACGCATTGCAAGTTCCATTTCGCAAGAGAACAACTGACTCCAAGCACTACACAAAATGCTTACAAAATCTTTAACAATATATGATGTTTTATTAACAAAGTTTGGGAGGAGCAACGTTCAAATAATCTGACTAATTATCACATCATTTCAGCCAGCTGTCAACAATCAGTAATCAACATATCTACCCAATCAGCATGAGTGAAGGCCTATATATAAACACAGTCAACACACACATATTCTTTGACAGTTTTTTCAGCATGCCTCCACCACCCCGTCTCCTCATACTCGTCTGGTTACTTTTCTAACCAGAAATACGGGGGGAGTACTCTGGGTTCGGGCCAAATATCGAGCTCGGAACCCTCTCCTCAGACAGCACGCCAAATACACATACTATTACGCATACTATTTACTATGATTATTTGTAAGTGTGAACTCGTGAATTGAATAAAGGGTGAAGATAATTTTCCTAAGCTGGACATCATGTTATATTTAATATTATATTAATATTTTTTTAATTATAAGAAATATTTCTGCACTACTGCTATGTCACTAATTAAGTAAACTGATCTAGTGAACTCTTTTGTACAGGTGGGGCTGGACACCCCTCTAGCTCCGCCACTGTAAAACAACTGTAGCAAAATACATTTTATTTATTTAATACATTTATTTCAGTAAATAATTAAAATTCAAAACTTTATTTAATCACAAATTAATGTTAATGTTGTTATTTATATTTCAAAACTATTTATAATATCACATTTGGGTAGGCTGAATATTACTGACTGGTTACTAGCAAATACATTTTCCTCCATTATTCAGATTTACATTTTTTAGAAATGACAATAAAGTGCACAAATCACTTGGTGGTGATTACAATGTCCAGAAGCCTATTGAAATCAAGAAAACAATCAATTGAAGACATAACATCACTGCATACTAAATTATTATAGCCCTTTCCAGTCTGAATAGAGCCGTCGGTTCTCTACTACCCAGTCAATAAACTGACTGACGCGAGCATATGCTCCAGGCCGCTGGGGTCGTGCACAGCCGATACCAAAAGATGTCGCTCCTACAAGAACCCAATGGCCAGCCTCTTCACACATCAGTGGACCTCCAGAATCCCCCTGTCAAAAGCCCACAAAATATGCCAATACATTAAAAACAAATAACAATAATAATTTCCCTTTAATGATAAAAAATCTTTAACAAGTAATAAGCTAATATGTATGGAAGCTTTGCTGCGTCCGAAATCGCATACTGTCTGAGTAGATACTACATTTGAATTTGAACATACTTTGCGATCGTTAAAGAAGTATGTTCTACATAGTATGAATGTGGGTATTATGAATGAAATTCAGATGTAGTAATTCAGACGTTGTTTCCGTCATGTGACCTATCTCGTGACCATTCATAAATCCTCTCCTGTGGCCTAATGGGATAGTAAAGTGTCCATCGAATGCGCACTTCAGAATCTTGCCGAATCCGAGGATTTTTCGACTACTGTTTTTCGAATACTATGCATTCGGACTTACTACTTGTTTGGCGTTTTTTTCACATACTATATAGTAGGGAAGTATTTTATTTCAGACGCAGCCATTGTTTCTGCCACAGAATAAAAAAAAAAAAAAGGTAATTACAATTTTTTTTAAACTCACAATTGTCTTTTTCCTCACAATTGTGAGTTTACATCTTGCAAATTCTGACTTTATAACTCGCAACTACGAGCTTATGTCATAATTTTGATAAAAAAAGTCAGAATTGCAATTCTGCAGAATATTAATTCGCAATTCTGATTTTTTTTCTCGCAATTGCAAGACACGTTGATGTTTGTCATTAAAGAGTTAGTTCACCCAAAAATGAAATTTCTGTCATTAATTACTCACCCTCATGTCATCCTAAACCCGTAAGACCTTCGTTCATTTTCGGAACACAATTTAAGATATTTTTGATGAAATCCAAGGGTATCTGATCCACGGCAAGGACATTGCACCTTTTGAGGTCCAGAAAGGTACTAAAGACATCATTAAAACCATCAACATGACTGCAGTGGTTCAACCTTAATATTATGAAGTGACAAGAATACTTTTTGTGCAAAAAACAAAACAAAAATAACTTTATTCAACAAATTAGTCTGTCCCCTGTCATACTGCTACGCTATTGTCGTGCTACTGCTTTGGGTCGATGCAGTGGGAAACGCGGGTGAAATGAGCCACGACAAGGGGATTCGTTCACAGAGTTTACTGAACTTCTGCACAGATGTAAGTCACAGTTCACAGTGCACTCACCAACAGTATCGTTCATGAACACACACTTTGTATGAAACTGATGTGGCTGCTAGGTGCTCTTGCTCCGGCACAGGACAGCAGTTTTCCGACGTGCGATGAGCAGGCGAGCAACCCCAAAAACTAACTAAAGAAAAAACATAACTTTACGCTCTATACAAAAGAGTGCGTAACTGAACAACCAATAAGAGACTAGATCACAGAAAGGGTAACTAAAATACTTAAAGGGGCCATGTTCTCTTTTCTACACTATTTTCGTTGCAGAGCTTCAGTGTTTACGTCTGAACGGCGGCTCAGTATTGGCCGGCTCTGGTCACGTGAGCAGCACGACACATGCATGAGTCCGTGTACAGACATAAACACTGAAGCTCTGCAACGAAAATAGCGTAGCAGTATGGCGGGACAGACGAATTTGTTGAATAAAGTCGTTATTTTTGTTTTGTTTTTGCACACAAAAGTATTCTCGTCGCTTCATAACATTAAGGTTGAGCCACTGCAGTCATGTCAACGGTTTTAACGGGGTCTTTAGTACCTTTCTGGACCTCGAAAGGTACAGTGATGTTGTTGCATATGTGTGGATCAGATACCCTCGGATTTCATCAAAAATATCTTAATTTGTGTTTCGAAGACAAACAAAGGTCTTAAGGGTTTGGGACGACATGAGGGTGAGTACTTAATGAGAGAAATTTCATTTTTGGGTGAACTAACCCTTTAAAGTCAGAATTGCAAGTTATAAACTAGTATGCTAAAAAAGTGATAAAAAGTCGCAATTACTTTTTTATTTTTATTATTCTATTTTTTTTATTCCAGCACAAATCTGACTTTTTTCTTGCAATTATGAGTTTATATTTCACAATTCTGACTTTATTTCTCACAATAAACTCGCAATTGCTAGAAAAAAGTCAGAATTGTGAGTATATATGAGTCATGTTGATGTTTGTCAATCAAAAAAATTGTTTGTTCACTATTCTCGGTCTAATTAAAGGTGCCCTAGAATTGAAAATTGAATTTACCTTGGCATAGGTGAATAATAAGAGTTCTGTACATGGAAATGACATACAGTGAGTCTCAAACATCATTGTTGCCTCCTTCATATGTAAATCTCGTGCGTGAAAAACCCCACGGAAAAACAGGCGAATCTCAACATAACACCGACTGTGACGCAACAGTCGGGGTCATTAATATGTACGCCCCCAACTTTTATATATACCAGCCCATGTTCAAGGCAGTATTAACGTCGTGGAGCTGCACAGCTGAATCATCAGACATTCTGCAGGTATTGTGAAGCATGCAAGCAATGACAATAGCGAAAATGGCAGATGGATCGATAATAACTGTTCATGATACATGATATATTTAGTGATATTTGTAAATTGTCTTTCTAAATGTTTCGTTAGCATGTTGCTAATGTACTGTTAAATGTGGTTAAAGTTAACATTTTCTTACTGTATTCACAGAGACCAGAGCCATGTCGTTATTTTCATTTTTAAACGTTTGCAGTCTGTATAATTCATAAACGCATCTTCATTCTTTATAAATCTCTCCAAGTGTGTAGCTTTAGCCACGTTAGCTGTGTATCACTATCAAACTCATTCAGAATCGAATGTAAACATCCACAAAATACTTACATGATCTGATATGCTGCATCACCAACAGTTTGTAAAGATCCATTTTGAGAGTTATATTTGCTGTGTAAACAACTTCTGTAGTATTTATGCAATAATTAATAGAGTCGCGAGCTTGGGGGCGGGGAGCACGAGCATTTAATGGTGTACACGCACAGAATCAGCGCATTTTTAATCCCACCCCAAAACAGGCAGTTAAAACATGGTATAATAAAAAATCTATGCAGTGTTTTGAGCTGAAACTTCACAGACACATTCTGGGGACACCTTAGACTTATATTACATCTTGTGAAATATAGATTCTAGGGCACCTTTATAGCTGCAGTCCGTAACCGCTCTTGCGGTTAATAAACAAAATTGCATGCGTCTTGCTGAAGAACACTGTAGCCTAGTCTAAAATAGCCCAAATATAAACACTTATTATAGGCGTACTGTAATGATTCAGGATAGGACAAAAACACGGTTTGGAAAATGGATTCATGATGTACTTGCTCATTATATGAATTTTGTAAATTTTGGAAAAAAAAAAATTATGGATTGCAGCTTTAAATTAACAAAAGAAGAAAAGAAATATGAAAACTTATACTATGTACCTATAAAAAGTTAATATGTGTACACACCTTACAGGAGTCCACCCCACCCTCAGTATATCCAGCACACAGGATGCGGTCTGTAATGTTGTACTCAGGCAGCCATTCCTGACACTGTGTGTTGCTTAAAAGGGGCACAACAGCTTCCTGCAACACATTAGCTACGTCGCCTGGAGATCAAAAATAAACCGCTTATACACGACCATCCAAAAGCTTATAAACTCAAATCTGAGTTGGCTTCAAAAAAAAAAAAAACTTGCAATAAAATGCACAAATGTGTATATCTGACCACTTTCAGACAGCAGTCCCCAACCAGCAATAAAACACTTTCTCCCTTCTTCAATCTGTGCTCCAGGATCTGGTAGGCAGATGGGCTGAATGTAATCTGGAAGAAAAATCTTTTTAATGCTTGGCAGATAATTCCTTACAAATCTGACAACAAAATATGAACAAATCAGTCTAAAAATATATATCTGTAAGTAGTGGTGCAGCTAACAACTGCAAAAGCAGAAAACTTAAAAAGGTTTGAAATAAATTCCACAGAAAATGTCCAGGTCATATTTCACCCCAGAATCTAAAGGGGGGAAAAGTGTTTAAAATGTCATAATGTCATAAACAAAAGAAAAAAGATAAGGGGTCCCAAAAATAAGCTTTTTATTTATTTATTTATTAAATTATAATTTAGATTTTTTTTCTTTTTTATTTTTGGGTAAAATATAACTTTTAAAATATATTTCTGAAAAACATGTCCCCCCTCATTATGGCCACCATGTTGAGATCACATGACCATCCTATTATAGGACTGCAAAATGAATAAACCATGGATGACAAAGGAACCTACATGTACATTACCGTTCAAAAGTCTTATGTTCACGAAGACTACTTTTATTTGATCAAATACAGACAAAACAGTAATATATTGTGAAATATTATTACAATTTAAAAAATAACTATTTTCTATTTGAATATAATTTAAAATGTAATTTATTCATGTGATGCAAAGCTGAATTTTCAGCATCATTACTCCAGTCTACACTGTCACATGATCCTTCAGAAATCATTCTAATATGCTGATTTGCTGCTAAAGAAACATTTATTATTATCAATGTTGAAAACAGTTGTGCTGCTTAATATTTTTGTGAAACCATGATTTGTTTTTCATAGAATAACATTGATTTGAAATAGAAAACTTTTGTAGCTATAAAAGCCTATAGCATGCCTATAACTGAGTTTAACTGAGTAAAACCCAACATCTGTAGAAACAAAACTTTGTGTGTACATACCTGTGTAGCTGACAGGTGTCTGTAAATGCATTAGGGCAAAGTCAGACTCCTTTGTTATCCTGTTATAGCGCTTGTGCATGATAATCTGATCTATATAATGGATTTGTCTGTTAGGGTTATCCGTCCCAAACTGAGAGTGAAGACCCAACATAGCCGCCCAGTTTGACAGGTGAACGTTCTTTCTACAGGATCAAAATATCATTTAGTCTCTCAGTGTATGTTTTTTTACAGCTTCAACTACAATGGCAATATACTACCAAGAATGCTGAGCAGTGCTTACCCATAAACACAGTGTGCCGCGGTAATCAACCATTCCCTGTCAATCAAAGTGGCCCCGCATACATGGCGCCCGAGCCAGTGCAGAGACACTATCCATGGCCACGCCCCTTCCTGGGCATCCTGTCCTCCCACCACTCTGCCTGCTTGGTTTCCGTCCTCATTGGTCTCACTTTTTAAAGTTACTTTACGAACGCCACATGCTAAAACACATTGTACACAACAAGAGATGTTAGATTTTTGGTGATTTTAAGAGTGTTTGATCCAAGGAGTGGCTTTCAAACTTACGTTGATTGTTACAATGCAGTGACACGATCTTCTCACTGAGACATGTGTCACTTTAAAAAGACAAAAGAATTTGAAATGAGATTTTATAGGTCAATAAAAGGTTTTTGTTTTGTTTTTTTCAGGAAAAAAAAAACTATTTTATTGATTACCTTGGTTTCAGATCCAGTGAGTCATCGGCATTCACACTTACAGTGGTAAACGGACTATCACCATCCATAATGATGGAGTATGAGGCAATTCCTGACCTAGACACATCAACAAACATGATGTTATACAGTTTTTTCCTTATAGGTATTATTTGACAAACTATTTTAAGCTTATTCCAATAAAGCATGTAACATATTTGATGCACAAATTTCTAAGATACTAAGAAATCATCTACATGCCTGTCCAATGATTTACAGTTTATACTGTTTTATCAAGTAAAAGGCATTTTAGTATAATTTGAAAATGTCCCCCCTTCAGATTGTGGTACATACTGTATGTCTTTTTTCTGTGAAATCTTTACCGATTTTTATAAAGGAAATGTAAGAATAACCTTTATATGCTAGTAATATTTCAAGATAAACACTTACTGGACTGAAGCAAATTAGGTTTACTTGATTATCCACTAGGGGTGTGATGAGATCTCGTGACATTTCTCGTAGAGGTGGAAAGCTGTCTCGCGATATCACCATGATGGAGCGCGAGGGTGAAATTAGCATAGAATATTCCACCACTACGTTTCCAATACATTGCTTTTTTTCTGTTTTGCTTTTTTTATAGAAACAAAAAACATTAAATTCAGTTGGATAACGGCTGCTTCTATTGTAAACGTCTGCTCTGTTCATCCAGTACAAACTGCAGTCGCACACAGTGCTTGTGGAACAGAGCCTTAGTATCTGATAAATGTGTAATCTTGTAGAATGCACGCTCAGCACCGCTGCTCCCTATACACTAGGGCTTGGCAATTTTTCTGATTTTTTTCGATTAATTCGAATTTAATGTTTTGCCTCGATTTTATTATTTTTGAAATCGCGAAATCGCGATTTTGAATAAAAATGTTAGCAAGCGTTACAATTAGACATGTTGACAATACAGCAATGATAACCGTTAGGAGAAGAAAATTATCCGACTACATGATGGCGCCGGCGTACCTGATTAACCGCTCTCATGGGACGCTCTATGAATGTAGAACACATCACTATAGAGTACCTCAGAGATGACAAGTTTTTGTTGGCCAACCCGGAAGTTAGCGCCGCACGGGTTCCCTCGATCGAAAGCCTATGCATTTTTCCCATAGACTTTTGGAAAATCGCAAAAAATAAGCTCTGTGTTTAACAAAGGGTTATGACACTTACACGTTTTGTCTATCAAGATAATCTTTACAAGTTAACACAACATTTATACATTTTGAAGCCTAAATAAAGTCGTCAGATATAAAAAGCTAACAGTAGGCTATAGCACACCATGGTCGCGGATCAACGTCACCACCACCAATCTTTCTCAAACTTTATTTAAAAAACAACTTTATTTAAAAACATGCTCTCTGATTATGATCTGCGCTGTGTATGAATACTTATCCACTTTTTTATGAGAACTGCTGTCCAAATGTCCTGTTTGTCATGATGACGTCTAAAGTTCCCGCCAAAGGAAGTAGTCCCTTTTAGCAACTTGTTAGCAACCGCCGTTTTTAAGTAAATATTTAGAGGCTTTGTTAACCACAAACCTTATTTAGCGAATTAGACGATTTAGTAAAAACCCATTCAAAAAACCCATAGACTTTAGGGCGATGGAACCGGAAATCCTAAAATGCTAACTCGCTTCCGGGTTTTGCATACAAAAACTTGTTATCTCTGATGTACTCTATTCTTAAGCGGCTGTTCATTCAGGAATGCATTATTGCGTTATAAAAATGAGACGGACAGTGGAATGAGAAAAAAAGGCAAAGTTATTAAACGTGAGTTGAACTTTTTTTTTAACTTGACCGCCGTGTTTTTAGAATGCCGTTTCATGGGTGAGACACTGTAAAAGACGCGAGACACGAGTGCAACAGCCAAACATGTCCACCAAACATAAAAACAATAGGACAAATAGCGCAATGGAATGCAAAAACCTGTAAAGGACTACTACTGTATGTTTGATATTTCATGTTTACATGATGGTGACAGGCTGAAAGCTGCTGTTGTTTTCTGTTTTTACAAAGCATTTGCTGTTAATAATAGCCTATTACTGGTGTTATTTATTGCTATTACTTTTTGGCTAAGAAATATTTAGGATTTTTCTTATTTTATATCATTTCTGAGTATATAGGATGTATTTAAGATAAGTTTGTAAGGTGTTTAACAACATTTTGTTTGTTAACACCATGTTGATCACTTCATGTGTGGTGCACTTGGAATGGAACTTTTTTTAACCAGATTGTTAATAAAGAAATTGTTACTTGAATCATATTGTAGTTAAGTTGACTAGTTAAACAGTAAAAAAAAAAAAAAATCACCACTAAATCGTGAATTTTCGAGATTTTATTTTTTTGCCATATTGCCCAGCCCTACTATACACAGAGTGTGTGCAATCGAGAATTCGAAAGCGAAAGTAAAACGCAAGCTCCTTGATGCATGCAAATTAGGCTACATACAATAGCCTGTCTCCCAATATCAAACCTATCATAGGCTGGGCTGTGTAGTTGTAACCACCTCTTAGCTCTGGTCTCTGTTTGCACTTTGAATATTGAGAGAATACTTTGATTATGGTTGCACTTATTGTTGGCACTTAATAGGAATAAGAAAAACTGTTATTTAGTTGTTATTTATACTGTTTTTATTTCTGTTCAATTTTGGAAAGGAGTTCAATTAGGAGGTCACACACAGCCTCAATCAGAAGTTCTGGAAGCTCATGTACTGTAAGAAGAGACTCGTGTGAAGTACAGGAGAGAAGCCAGTCAGTTGAGTTTGTGACAAAACCTTTTACAGTGCTTGTATATTGTTGTCTTTCAGTGCATATGATAATTCATACTCAGAAAGTAGAAATGAAATTACATTCATTACAAGATGATTAGTTGAAACGTTTAAAAATGCACCTGCAGACTATTTTTAATTTTATCAGTGAGGATTTCTTAAAAATACTGTGCAAAATTCTTGTCTTGTGAACTCAATCTTGTGTCTCGTCTTGTGAGCTAAGTGTCTCATCACACCCCTATTATCCACACATCTTTTTTCTTTAGAAAAATCATGTTAAAATATGAGTATCAAATACTGTGTGATACATCAGGCTTTCGAGGAACATTTATTAGTTCATCTCTCAATCATCACTGCATTGCATTATATGTTTTGCCCCCCACAATAAAAGCTTTGACCACAAAACTAAGCATTTAAATATGATCTTACTAAGACATATTATTGTGAGATATAGAGTGACAACTGATATTTATATGCATTTTATGCAAGTGGTCTGATATACTGATCTCATTGATTTACATCAGAATTTCATCTTGCCATATAAACATCAGAAATTGCACTAAACTGCAAATATGATACTCAACAAACATGCGCTAATTTTTATGAATGTTTTCAAATACAACAGAAGAAAGAAACTCATACGCGTCTGGAACAACTTGAGGTATATTTATTTTTGAGTGAACTATCCCTTTAAGGTTAAAAAACAAGTTCAAAAATTTGATTTTTCTGACATTTTCTTTCATATGTCTGTCTTCACAGGGTTAATATTATAATATGCTAAATTTATTCAGTGGTTAAGTGTTTACCTGTAACCCAAGTAGCGGCAGAAGAAGTCCGATAGCTGAGAGGTCCAGAGGTCTTCAGCACACACCGTGTAAAGGTCATTCTGGACTTGAAGTCTCAGTCGTTCAGTTCCAGTTGCATTAGCTTTTATTAAATGCACTAAAATACAACAGAACCTGTGATCAACAGCATGAACAGCATGATTTGATTTGTGAGGTTTTGCTGTAGTTTAACTTGTTGATTTACCACAGTCGCCTTCATCTGAGCCATCAGAGCAGTTTTCTACCCCATCGCACACACTGGCACTGGACACACACGCTCCTGTGCTGCACTGAAACTGGCCAGTGGGACATGGATCTGCATATTCATAAGAATTTTTGCCGTTTCTTAGGCCATCTGCATGTTATTGTACCATTCTCATACAGTACAAAGAAGAAAACAAACCTGGTTGGCCAAGGTTAAGGCCTGTGCTAAAGTTGGCTAGAAAGCCTCTGTCATTCCCTGTTGTGTCTGTGGAAAACATGATGGTCATCTGAGAGGTTGTGGAAAAAAGATCCGGGAAGGAACGATCACCAGTTAGGACACCTTCAGTGATGAAACACATTACTCTATAAACTTTTGCAAAGTAGTATACATACATTTTTTTTTTATTGAAAAATGTATTGAAATACACACACACACACATATATATATATATTATATATATATATACACACACACACAAACGTCAAACCAAAATTTATTCAGACACCTTGAACATTTCATTCATTAATACAGTTTATTCACTATAGTAAAAAAAAATGGTAATAAAATATGACAAGATCTCAGAGTTAAACTGTGTCA